>NC_133555.1:17712500-18312500 GCF_048773025.1 Camelus bactrianus
ATTCTTCAGTTCAATTCTAATGAGTTGATACATTGTGTAAAATTTTCCAGAACAATCAAACTCATATTTTGTGGATGTGAGCATTTTTTTCCCTATTCTGTCAGAGGTGTTTTAGAAGGAAGCTAGGAGAAGTTCTATCAAGGATTGCTATAAAGACAGTATTTTAAACTTGGAAGCCATGACTACAGTGACTATTTGGCCTGTGGAAATAATTCTTTAAAACGTACTATTATTCATAAATGGAATAAGTGGATACTTGTTTAAAGGAGACTTTTTTTTCCCCTTGAAATGGCCACAACACTTCATGGAATTGTCCTGTTACGTTGAAGACCTGAAAATTTAACCTAACTTTGTGCTAACTTGTTTTAACACTCCAAAATATATTCAGAAGAGTATACCTTAACATGCTGGAATACTGAATATTTTATGTTTGGACAAAGAGCAAACTGTAGGTCTTTCGCCAAGCACAGTCAATGCACTTGAGTATGGGTTACCAAAAACGCTGGAGAATGTTTTTTTCTATTTATTGTTATAGCTCAAATCCTTGTGTCTCTGGTAGGCTTTAAGTGACATAAATATGCATTTCCATCTGCACATCCTTGTCAGGAATAGTTCTGTTGGGAGGTGTTATGCCACCCAAGTACTTCCAGAATAGAGTCTGTTAATCCTGTTACCACTATAGAAACTCAGAGGAAAAGTCTACTCAGGCCACTACTGCTGCAGCTGCTGTGGCTGAAAGTGCTCCAGCCACCACACCCTTGGTACCAAAAGGAAGCACAAGAAAACTGATTTTCCTTCAGGTGGAGAGGGATGGAGAGAGATGACCTCAGTCTATTGCTTAAACCAGTGGTCTCCAAAGTTTGTATGCAAACCTTTACTAGTAAAAAAGTGGGGAAAGGTCTGGCCCATCTTAGGCATCTATACCAGCACTACAGACACACATGCCCAATGGATACATATGTCAAAATATTAACTGCTATATATATTATAAAATATGCCAAAATAACTTATATGAGAATTTTCTTACAAAATAAATGTAAATAGCTGCTCTAACCTGCATCAGATACACTAGTACCTCTCCTAGGTTTATATACGGAGGGAGATCATTGGGCTAAACTTTCACCAGACGGGCCACCAGGAAAATAGATCTTAAACCCCAATTAGGTTTCTGACAGATTCCATAATACACTGGGCACACACAAAGGGCCACAGGAGTTGTCAGTGAGCACATGGTTTGCTCCCACACTCATTCCCTCCTGTTACCTCTTGCCCTTCCTCCTAGTGTGGTTGACTTCTGGCCTCCAGAGTCTCTGTACAGACCAGATACCTATCCTACATTTAAAAAGGCACATCCTGGATGGATACTAACCTGCCATGTTCTAGAAGCCAACAGGGATCCTCCAAAGTTTATCAACTGACATGTCACCTCAGAGCCCTCAGGACACAAAGGCAAGAATCAGCTAAACAAACCAAATCCAATCACCAATCATCCAATAAATATTTTTCAACAAAAATTCATTGATCTATAAACATAAAATAAGTGCCTTTAAATAACTAATTCCATATAATACAGAAGAGCTCAGAATTACCTATGAATCTAGATGTGAAACAAAAATTCTTCAGAAAGGAAGTGAATATGAAAAAAAAAACTTTCTCCTCTCATGATAGTGAAAGACTATCTTTTCAGATGTAGAAAACTAAAGACTTGGCTCAAAGTTCTTTTTGAATTGATAAAAATAAAATATTTTATTGGGAAAACAGAATCAGCCAGAGAACAGCAGACAAACTTCCCCAAATCACTCTGGTGTGAGTAGAAATTGACATGATCTTTCTGGAAGGCAATTAGCAAATTACATTAATAACTTTAGAAATTTGGCCATTAACTCAGTAAGTCCTTACCTATGAATTCAACCTACGTAAACATACAGATTTATGAAAAGAGTCATGAAAATAGTGTTTAAGAATATTTATAATAGCAAAAATTGGCAACAATCTTTATTTTTACTGAACAGGGGAATTGTTAAATAATTTGATATGTCATGCAAGAAATGTTATGCATTATTTGATTCCTTATTTATTAAGTACCTTCTAGGAGATAGCAAATAATTAATACAGACACAGGTTTCATAAAGGTGATGTTTTAGTCGATGGCAGAAGAGACATATACTCCACAATCAAACAAACAAATACATAAACATAGCATTTTCAGAATAACAGAAAGTGCTACGAAGACAGTGAAACAGTGATGTAATAGAAATGGCTGGTGGCAAAGACTTGGGACTACTTTACGTAAGGATTTCTCAACCTCAGCACTATTAACTTTGGAAACCATATTCTTTGTGTGTGTGTGTGTGTGTTGGGGGGGGGGGCGGGGAATCCTGTGCATTACAAGGTATTTAACAGCATTCCCAGCCACTACTCACGATACACACTCGCCCCAATCATGACATTAAAACATGTCTCCAGATACTGCTAAGTGTCCCCTGGGTGGCAAAATCTGCCCCAACTGAGAACCACTGCTTTCAATTTAGTGTAAGGGAAGGCTTTTTTGAGGAGGAAACATTTGAGCTGAGATGTGAGTATGTTTTTAAATAATCTTTAGGATACAGGCAAACATTCGTGATATAATGGTAACATATATATATATATTAGTACATTCAGTAAAATTCCAATACTGATTTTCTTTTTGGTTAGAAGCACAGACCTGGAGCCAGGCTGCCTTAGTTAAAATCCCAGCTCTGTCACTTTTTAGCTGTGTGACCTTGGGTAAGTTCCTTTCCATCCCTGTGTTCTTAGATCCTTATTCAAAAAAAGGGTGATAGTAGTAGTACTTAATAACATATTAGGACTTCTGAGAGGATTAATTGAGTTAATAGATGCAAAGGTCCTAGAATAGTGAGTGACACATCTTAGAAGCACTATGTAAATTACATACATACATAGTTTATATAATAATATATTAAAATTAGAATATTCTAATTATATCTAACATATATATTTTATATATATTCTGGATCTGATGTATGTAGATATATATGTCATATATCTATCTATATATATATACATACACACACACTAGATATTTCCATTGCCTGTTGTGAAACTAATAAAATAATGTGTTAATACTGGTAGAATTACAGGGGATTTTATTTTCCTTGTGTCTTTTTATAGTCTTCACAGTTTTATAGATACAAATGCAAATGTTGCTTTTACATCAAAATAAAAATCAATATGTACTTTAGCACAAAAAGAGAGAATTTTTAGACTTGCACCAGGATCAGCTGGCATTTCGAGAGTGGGGAGAAGAACAATGGAAGATGTGCCCAGAAAAAGGCGTCCCAGGGGGAAATGAGTCAATTGCCAATGGAAAGTCAAGACACCCCATGTTCAATCTGTCAGTCAGTTCATCAGTCATCTAAAATTTACTTAACATTTGCTTTCCGCCAGGCACTGTGCTAGGCACTGGGAAATCAGGGATGAATGGAGGGCACATTTCACCAAGGGGCTTGCAACAGAAAGGGGAAGAGAAATACAAACACAATTAACCACAGTACAACATACCAAAGTATAGGCCATAAGGAGGATACCCACCCAGGTCTCTGGGGGCTCTCAAAGAGAACAGTTAATTTCAGTTGGAGTGAGGGTAATGGTAGGAAGCTTCACCTACACTTGCATTGGTCTTTGACGGAGAAGTTGGGAAAATGCAATCATTTCTAAGAGTTCCTGCTGTGAGTGTACACATAACGTGCTTCCTAATCAAATACTAGCAAGATCAATTAACCTGAAGAGAGGAAAATCAGAAAGGACAAAGCAGTGACACTTCAGAAAAGTGTCTTGATCTCCTATCAGAGTGCCTGGTTTCATAAAGCAATTTGTGAAAGTCAAGTTTGACTGTCAGAGGAATTAGAAGGCTTAAGTTCAAGTACTGCCCCTTACCAGCTGGGTAATCTTAGGGAAACCATTAAAATCTCTGACCCTCCACCTACTTCCTCATTCATATAATAGTGATAATAATACTCTGCAAGACTGTTGTGAGCCTCAAATGAGATAATGCCAGTAAGAGACTTTCTGTGACATTCAAATAGTTGGGATGATAAAAACTCTGGTTTTAACATACCAGAGAATATTTTGAGTAATTATAGTTTAATTTTTAACATTTATATTTAAACACTAACAGTAAAAAAACAAAAAAAACAAAAACAAAAAAACAACTGTCTATACATTCCCAATTATACATGAGTTTATAGCCTGACTGACTTCATTCATTTTTTTCAGAGCACTAAACCTATTCCTAATCCAGGAGCATCAAGGTATTAAAAACTGCTGACCAATTTTTCTTTCCTGAGATAACATAATCTTTATTTCCTGAGACCCTTTATACTAACATTAAACTGAAGGTAACTGCATAAAAATGAAATGGAGACTCATAATTGCAAACTGTTTTCACGTCTGATGACGATTCAACCACTTCTGAGGACTGAATTGCTCCTGTTAGAGTTTAGGATCGAGCTATAAAAGTCTATCACTTAGCTGCTGTCTGCCTACAGGTGCAAAGCAGAGACAAGCAGAAAACTGCGGTAATTATCTAGAAGCATTAGGCCCAAAAGTCCACTCTGGCCCCAAAAGATTGAAGTTACTTTACAGGTATCAGGGAAGCTTGGGGAGGGGGTCATGCTCAACATTCTCTTAGTACTTTCTTCCTCTGGAATCCTTTTCACCTTGAATGCTCATTGGTATTACATCTGGAGAAATAATAGCCTTTTGCTTTTTCTCTCTTTAAAAAAAAAAAAAAAGATTTACTAAGACTGATTGAAAAGGCTTAAAATGTCCTCTTGTCAAGGCCCTTGATAAACATTTCATCTAACGTTTTCTGAGGCAGAGTTTTAGTTGAAGCACTGCGGGAGACAAATCAAAACAATGATACAGAAAACCATGGCTTTAACCTGAATGTCTTTAGAGGACATCTTCTAACCAGAGCTGGTATTTTAAAATTAAAGGAAAAAAGGTCCAATATGTTTAGCTCATTTATTTCTCCCCCCTCAAAAAATGGATTTAATGAACCCAAGATTGTGTTTCGCCTCATCTAACAGGACACAGAAATGGAACACTCCATGAATTAATTACTTCCATTCATTTCAAAAGGTGAGAATATTTTAGAATGTCTTCAGCCCTCACCTAGAGAAAATTATCCCATTCAGTTTCCAAAAAAGAAAACGTGATTTTTTCAAAATACCTCTTCTTTGAGGATCAATTACCTCTTATTATGCTTTTATGACTACTGAGGAATCTTTATCCTACTAATTTTGTTCTGTCTTTAGCCACGGTATCACATCCCAAATTTAATTCAGTATACTAAAAACCGTACTCTACATATCAAGAAAACAATTCTAACTCTTTCTAATAATTTTCCACGTTTGATCATGTTGAAAGCTTTTTTACATTTTGTGTATTGTGTTATCACCTACCAAGCTGTAGAGAATACAGTGCATATATTCTAACAATAACAACATTATATCATTTCTGACATTTGTGTGAACTTTACAAACTTCACATACCAAGAAAAAAACTTTTTTTCCCTCTGCAGTGTCAGCTCACTAACCATACTTATTTGTTAATGGTTCAGTAGCTTATACTCTGGAATGTTACTTGTCTGTTTTGATCTGATTTCAACCACAGATACTCACAGTATTAAATTCTAAGCTAGAATATAGCTTAAATTCAAAGGAAAATATAATTCACCATTACAGCCTTAAAAACAGTCCATGCATCTGAAATACACACTCACCTCAAATGTTTTGGTCTAGAATTAAAATTAACATCACCCTGCCTTAAAAGCTTATCTAATAATTTTCATACAGGTTTCTGGAGTTTACCACTCACAAGAAAAACCTAACAAGCTGCCTCTGTCAAAAGGCAATTTGTCAATAGAATAGATAGGCTGAGAATAAGAGAATGGGAAAATATTCAGGTAACAGTGAGCTATTGACATTTTGTGTGTGTGCTTTACTTTCTTTGTTTTTTTATGAGTAGTATGACCAGAACAATACTGCTAGCATCATTTTGCCTATACTGTGTAAGACGTCTTGGGCAGAGCTGTCACTAGAGCTGAGATCAATGACTACTGAAATACAGGCAGACCTTGTTTTATTGTGCTTTGTTTTATAATACTTCACAGACACTGCATTTTTTACAAATCCAACACCATGTTTTTCCAACAGCATTTTCTCACTTCTTGTCTCTGTGTCACATTTTGGTAATTTTCACAATTATTTCCAACTTTTTCATTATTACTGTGTTCATTATGGTGATCTGTGATCAGCGATCTTAGATGTAACTATTGCAAAAAGGTTACCACTCACTGAAGGCGCAGATGATGGTTAGCATTTTTCAGCAACAATGGATTTTTAATTAAGGTATGTATCTTGTGTTTTTAGACATAATACTACTGCACACTTTATAGGCTACAGTATAGTGTAAATGTAACTTTTATATGCACCAAGAAAGCAAAAAAAAAAAATCGTGTGACTCACTTTATTGCGGCATTTGCTTTCTCTGGGTCACCAGGTCGTCTGCAACAGAACAGGACTTGGACAGTATCCCTGAGGTCTGCTTGTAGTCCAGACTTGAGGGCACAGATGATTAAACCTGAGAGGTAGTTCTCCTAATGATGAAACAGAGATAGACCCGTGAGGTATTTAGAAGGAAGAACAAACAAGAACTGGTACATCATTGGATGGGATGGGGCAAAGCAAAGAATATTTTTAAGCTGAGGAAACCGGCAAAATGACAATACAATGAAAAGAAACTGAACTGTGAATTCTCCAGGGATATCCAGGATTACCTAGTTTGGGGAGGAGAATGAGAGACACTATAATTTTAAGGATTTGGCTGGTAACTCAAATAAAATACCCAATAGTCAGCTGCAAGTATGAGATGGCAATTTGTGATGACTGTGGGTCTTCTGAGGACCAAGACTATTTGCTCTTTGTCTCTGAATTCCCAGGCACCTAGTCCAGCCAGGTACATAGTTTACTCTCAGTAAAAGAAGCCTGCCTGGCTGGCTAGAGATCTGGGGGCCAATTGCACAAAGGAAATACATTGTGACTGCGAACAAACACAAACTTTAAGACCAAGGAACAAAGAAAGGAACTAAGAGGACAAAGTTTTGAGGAATAAATATACTAAAGGAACGGGAGGGAAAAACAAAACCAATAATAGAGACAGGGAAGGTGAGCCAAAGAAGTAAACTCAGAGAGAGGAAGGGGAAGGGAGGGGAGAGGAGAAGGAAAATTGAGAACAGAATCAGAGGAGCCAGGGGAGAAGAGATGTTACTTTTTCATAATTTGAATTCATATATATGAATTCATATATGCATGTGCGTGTGTGTGTGTGTGTGTGTGTGTATATATATATATACACTCAGAAAATGCATGGATGCAAAAATTATAAAGTTACATTTAGTGAGCAAAAATGAAAATCATTAAAATGTTTCCTTAAAACTTAAGGTAAATAAGTGACCAGCTCCTGTCACTTTGATTCATCCATTGCATGTGGGTACTTAATAAATGTTAACTGAATAAAATTAATAACATTTGCTCAATGGTAATAAAAAATTAATTAACTGTCTTCTCTATTACTTAAGTTTATGCCCATTGCTTCTGCAATTACTTCGAGCCCGAATAGCACTATTCTATTTCACTGACTGTCAATATACACTTTAATTTTTTTTCCCGAGAAATAAAGCTGAGATTCTAATTTTTGTCCTAATTTTGGCGATTTTTTTCCTGTTGAAAAAAATTATTTTCTTAAAGTTAATGTCAAAAACTATGTATAACATCCCAAATATAGTTTCACGAGTTCCTTATTTAATTTGGAAATAGTTTTCTCTGCAGAAGATGTGATACCACTTTTTATGTTTCCCCTTTTAGCTTATGTTACTTTATAATACTTTGGGTACAATGTCAAATAATACCGAAAAAGAAGGAATTTGGGGAAATTATTGTAACGTTCCATCTATAAAAGATGGAAGATGTCAGTTACATTCACCCCCAAATTGTGACTCATTTCAGATGTCAGAATTCTGGGTTGAACAGACTGGGTTCTGAAATGTGTGTATGTCAGATGATTTTCTAATGAGCAACAGATAGCTCCTGCTGGGGAATGAAAAAAAAATAAAAATATAAACAGAGATATAGAATTAAAATAACTTTATGAATGGCAGTTTAACTTCTCCATAAAATTCTCTCAGTACAAGCTCACTGTCTCCAAATGGTTGCTTAATGTAGCACACCACTTAGATTCAAAATGCTATACTTAAAATTGTCGAGAAATTAAAAAGAGAATCATATACCACTTGGCGGTATACTGTATTCTCCGCATGTTCTTATATGCCAGTAACCTCTATCCAACTTTTTTTTTGTTACTGAATTACTTTGTGCAAAAGCAATTTAAATTACATGCAGCCTGACTACGTGTGATAATTTGAACTGATTGTTAATTAATTCTGTAAGTAAATAGCTGCTGTAATCGCTATACTCATCAAGGCTTCGTTATCTATCAGTCCTTCCTGAGCTGCTCCTTAATGTATGGGATAAAGCAGCTGGAACTGAACAGGCAGGATTCCCTAAGTGTGCAAGAAGGTAGTCTTGCTTTGCAAAGACTGCTCAGGGAGAGGTATACCTGTAAGGTAATGTTATTTACAAGGCTCGATTTCGCGTAGGTGACTTATCACAGGAGTGAAGAGGGTTTTGCTGACATGAAGTCCCAGCAGCAAGGAAGCAAAGATAAAAGTTAGGAACAGACCAGAGGAAATGTTGTATAATATAAAGAGACAGGGATAAGAAGAAAGATTTTGGAATCCACCAGGCCTGGGTTCAAATCCCAACTACCAATTACTAACAAGGAAGCCTCAGACAGCTTATCTAAACAATCTAGCCTCGATTACACTCATTCATCTGTTATCCTGGTGTACCAATTCATACATTTCCTATCTGTTCTGGGAGGCTGACATATGCACCTCCTAGAGTCTTTGTGATGCTTAAGTTAAACAAGATATACATGGTAACATAGAACTTGACATAAAATGTATGCAACGTGTGTGTGTGTGTGTGTGTGTGTGTGTTGTGTGTGTGTAAAGCAATGGTCTGGTACTCATCCTGTATGACTTTGTCCAAGGAGGAAATCTGGTAGTATCCACAGACATTTCTGTTTGTCATGACCTAGGGCAATTAGTGTTACTGGCTTTAAGTAGGTAGAGGGTTGAGAACTGCTAAACATCCTACTATCTTTTCCATGACAAAGAATTATGTGGCCCAAAATATCAATACTTCTCTAAGTGCTAAAGCCATAATTTCAATGACTATTTGTAATAATAGTTGGTTACCCGACACTGTGATACCCAAGTAAGAAAAAATAAGCTAGTATTCTTTTTAATCATCACCATGATTATATCACTCAATGAATCTCTCTTGGGTTAAAGGAATCTAAGAGTTTCCCAATCTGTCGAGCTAATTCTATCTATTTGATATTACATTAATTGCTATCAACAATAAATGTTTCCCTTAATCCTTATTTCTGCCAGTCCCTTTTAATGTGAACCAAACTGCAACCAAGAGATGTAAAGCTAGTGGCATTAGAGGTAGGGAATAAAAGCAACCAATGTTGAAAGTCAAGGCTGTTTGGAGGCCCAGAAAGAAACAAAAATGGCCTAAGACAATTGTGTGCACCATACTGTCAGTTCCCATGCCAGTTGGGAGCCTTCCTAGAGCAATTTTCTAATGATTAGCTTCTGAAAAATCAGTGATGCACAAATCAGTGGTTTGTCATCTCCTTTCTCCACTCTCAAAAGCAGAAGGGCCCTGAGACAGTGGTTCCCAAACCTGTGTGAATGTTGGAATCACCTGGGGAGCTTCGCAAATCCCTCGGGGATCGTGATTTAATCTCTTGAGGGGTAAGAGGAGCTGCCTGACCTTTAAAAACTTTCAAATCTTTAAAAGATTTTCTAGATGATTCTACTCTGTACACAGGTCTAGGAACCACTGTCCTAGGAAAAATAACCAAGTAGAGGTCTCTTTCTACCCCAAACTGAGAAGTAGCTTCTAAAAGGACAATGAAAATGGACTTGGCAAGAATATTTTTCTTGCACCAAGCTATGTAAGCATGGTAAAATTAAACCAGGTGGCCAGTTGTTCTATTTACGTCAGTCCCTCAAGAGCATTACTGAGTCAGGCTCTGGGCTAGTGACAGGGAAGTAATTCTCCAGAAAACATCTTCACTGTCTCCCAAGAGTGCTGCCAAATCACAAGGACTGTTGCTTGTTTGGTCTTAAGAAGTCCCTGGGAATCAGCCTTGGATGCATGTTTGAGAATACCTTCTGTTAACTCTTCTCTCCATCTTAGTGTCACTTAATTGGTATGGATAAGCTATACACTAACTGCACCACGACCCAGTCTGTTCCCTCTCTAACGTGACTTCAGTGTGCTCCTCTTTATACACTCCTTAATATTGTCCTGCATTGCAAATTTGTTTGATGTTTTGGAAAGCCAGGGACCATGTCTGTCTTAGTCACTGCTGTTTCCCCAGCGCCCAGCTCAGTACGTGTTATAGAAGAGGCCCTCAATTATTATGTAGGAATGAGAGAATGAATATGGGAGTTCTGGAACACACGAAGCCCCTAGACCTTCTCAGCCTTCTCTGTGCCTCTCCAAAAAAGAATCTCAGTCAAGGACTTTGCTGGAGGTTTCTTCCCAGGTGGTTATATGGAAATAAAAGCATGTTCCCAAGAAGCACACCCCCAAAGTTACAGATTATCACCTTAACAGGGACCTAACAAATGGCAAGACAGACTAAAGAGTGGCAACTTAAAGAGTCTTTAAGGGAAGACATAGAAATGAGCTTACAGACTGCTTATGCGTGACCACTTTTCACATACAGGGGAGGAAACTGAACTTTGTAGAAACAAAGAACTAAGACAATTTGACTGTGATCACACACATGACTGAACAGTACTACTGTCTAGCATTTAAGACCCTTTTTCTACCTCTGAGATCCATAAAACATTATGATAATAAGCTGACAACATTCTATGAGATTTTTGTTAATCCCAGTGAATGAGTGTCTTGATTCTCTCCATCCACCACTAAAACAACCACTGTAGAAAAAAGTGTTACCAACTACTGTGAAAGGTGAAACTTGCAATGTGGGTAAAATCCTATAATGATTGCACTCTTTTATTCTCCCATATATTTCCAAAAAAATTCTGTTCAATAATGCTTTATTCTTTTAAATAAGATTCTAATCTTATAAAAGTCTAGAAAGTGTAATTTTCTGCAAAGATCCATTCTTGGATCACTAGGTCATGTCAACTATAGCCAGTCTGTGTATGTGTTTTCTTTTCTCATCTAGATACGCAACTCACAAACGAAAAGCAGGCAGATGAGAAAGCCATTAATGCTATCGTTATAAATTCAGTATCCGAATTCAGTATCACAGATGGACCAGCCAAGGAAACCCCCAGTGAGAAAAAACTGTCAGAATCCAGCACATCACTGTCCTCCCTTGAAGAATGCCAAACGAAATTTTCCTACCTCCAAACTGATGCTTCAGTTCATCCAAGAGACACTGATGGTATGTTTTTCACAATCAACCCGTCTCTAAATAAAACTCCCCAACCCCCAGCCCCTCGAAAATCATCACATATACTGTTAGGGGTAAAAAAAAGGTCTTTATGAATATTAAACAGGAAGACTTAGATCTGAAAACTCTGGTGAGTGACACATGTCAAGGTCACCTTGCAAGTAGGAGATGCTTGGCAGGTTGTTTGCACTCAAAGCTGGGAGTCTGAGGCCAAATGTTTTAAATAGCTGGAGTGAGGTATAATTATTCTTGCTATAGAGCTATGAAGTAGACTAAAAAAATGGTCAATTTTTTTTCTCTTCTTGGATCTGGGACTACTCAACCCATGGCTCTAGGCTGAGAGAAAAAAAAAAACAGTAAAATAGCTTTGAAAGCTGGAAATACATAAATACAGACCGTATAAAATATAAGGACGGTTACATCAGCAGCCTGTGAAAAAGATTTGGTTCCTCTAGGTAACATTTCCTCCTAGGCATTCAAATCAGGGCAAACCTACACCAAACCATCCCTAGATATGACATAAAAGACATGTTCTATCTGCAAAACGAATTTCAAATTAAGTTGCTGCTAAATGATCAACACAGTCAAGTTCAGAGTCACCAAGACACACGGAATTCTACTCAGGTTAACTTCGGAGACATAAACCGTTCAAGAGATTGGTAATATTCCATACTGACATTTGTATTTAAAGAAAGCTTGAAGTTTCTCAAAGGAAAACATCAAAAAGTATAGTTTCTGGTCTATATTTACATGCATATTATACTTTTTTTGAAAATAAGACCAAAACATGAAATGAACTTTGTGTAACAGGAAATATGAAATCACATCAGTTTAATTCCTGGCTCTGAAATTTATTAACTCTATAAAACTGGATACTTTTTTCTTCTTTACCATCCCTTAATCTCAGTCTCTCATTTATATAATAGAGCTAGTAATACACCACAGGATGTTCTAAGAGCAAATGAAATAACATGGGTAAAGCATTCAGTACAGAACCTGTCATGTAAAAGATACTCAATTTTTGCGTTTATGATTATTACAGTTTTAATAAATGAGAAATATTTTTAACACATGTTACATATGATCTTGTGCAAATGATGCAATGGATGCTTTAGACCAGAAGCTACAGACACAACTACCTGCAGCTGCCAGGAGATAATGTGAATGATGAAGTAAACTGGAGTTGAACAATAGGGATTGGTGACGACCATGACAAGGTGAAGAGCACTGCCTCTACTCAGAACCAGTGAATTGTTACTGAAAGGAAACTCAGGCTCAGAGTTGCCAGGTCTAGATTGCTACGTGAAATCTCTCAAACTTCTAAGCATTGGCAGTATTTTATTTCTTTTCTGAAGTCCCAGACACTCCCCAAAATACACAGCCTTTGGCCAACTCTGGCCTGTAGATTGCTAGGTTATGACCTTGAATCCAAGATGATGCCCAAATTCCTTGTTCTGATAGAGTTTGATGCCAATCAAGAAAACAGGACAGGAGAGTTCTCTGCATTTTGACAGTGGAGTATTTAGTATTTTATTAGATTGTATCAGGGATGCATGGATCTTACCTGTAACTGGTCTTGGTTGCAATGATCGTGAAACTAGGAATTACCATTATATGTATCCACATGGTACAACCCGGTGCCCCTCTAGAACCACTCTGATTTGTCTTATCAGGTATCTTGGCAGAATCTGAGGGGCCAATGCAGCTAGCATGATACTTGAACTCCTGTATTTCCAGGCAAGACCAAAACAACTATCCCATTAAAATGGTAGCCTACACTTAGGAGCCTCATGCAGGAAAAGAACCAACTACTTTGTCTTCAAAAGAGCAAAGGAGAGTCATGAAGACAACTGAATTAGATTGTTTCCTTAAGGCCTGGACTGAGGCCACTATGACCCAGGAAATTCCAGTATAAAGCTGACAGCATAGGTAACAGCCCATCCTTCATTGCCCACATTCTAAAAAAATCCCCCAACTGAGGTAAAAGCTTTTATAAGCTGGTTAAAAGGGAGCGTGAAACACCCAGACTAAGGCCCACAAATAGTGCTAAGAACATCTCATTGTCCTAGAGAGCAAACATCAAGGAAATAAAGAGTTAAGTCAGATTCACTTCATTTTAGGAAAATTTTGATAGTAATTAATATAAGGGTGCAGAAATTGAGAGCTGGGGTCATTGTTCGTACTGAGATAAATACAGAAGTATCTTTCAGGAACAGCAGGGGAAACAGAAGGGAAAAGAGAGGATTGCATCAACTTTCATGTAGTTTGTGGTTAATTTATTTTCAAATATATAAATGAGTGCATAGGAATGGATGCTTAATTGCTAATATCTATTATTTATATACATTGCCCCACTTAAAACAGGATGGAGAAGTCTCACACATGCAGATTTTGTAAAATGTGTTACATCCATTAGCACAGTTCATGGTGTGTGCTCTGATGGGAATTTAAAAGCATCTTTACTGCACATCACACACTATGTGCTGTGACATTACTTTATTATTAAACTGTGGCTCATGATGTGTGGTCCCTTTCCTGAAAAAAATGGAAAAGATCCAGAGCACTGTGTCTCTGCTTCTGCTTCTACGTTCTGATTGCAAAAGCATCCCTGTGGATGGTAAAGCCAGGGATACACATGATAGGAGAAAATAGTCTCCTTAAAAAGAACTCTGAGAACATGCCTAATTGATGTATAATTTTGAATTTGAGACGTCTCATCCAGGTGGATGAGGAAAATCATAAATACAAGATACCTCAAAAGAATAGTCTTAATTACACCATGGACTACTGAATAAAATGATTACATTTTCTACACTGTAAATTTCATACAATTAAATGCAATAATGTCACCTTATAAAATGTTTCAATTTTATAATTATTTCAGTTCATTTGCTCAGAAAAAAACACAAGCACAAATTTACTAAGTATCACCCAAATCTAGTCATTCTAGTTCTAAAGAAGTGACTTGAATGTTAGTTGTGCTTGTCTGAACTCAAATAGATCTTGACATATTTAAGTAGCTATTAAAATGGATAACATAAGGGATGATACCCCAGCTAGAGAAAGGCATTCAGTCACACTTTATTTATTCTCATTGTGCATTACAGACTTTTTTTTTTAAAGAACTTAATGTTGGGGGAGTGGGAATCAAATTTTATACTTTTTGGCCAAAAATTTTCAGTAAATCAGTTTGGGCACAGTGTCATAAATCTTTTCTCACTATTATGCCAAATTCTCAGTAATAGCACATTAATCATTAATGTATCAAAATCCTGGGTTGGGCCAGGTTCATCTTGCCTTTTTTTCTTACTTTGTTTTTTGGGGAAGAGGAAGGGAGAGTGTTGTTTATCTGGGGTCACTTCTGGAAGAACCATACTCTTGCCAGTTTGGATAATAGTTCCCCAAAAAGCAGGCGTTATGGTTATGGAGTTGGGGAATGCAACAGGGACTACAGCAGGCAACTACAACTACCTCTTGTCCCTCCCTCCTCCCAGTCCCAGGCATCACAGTGGGAAGAACATCAAAAGCTGGGAGGGCAAACTCAGGGATTACAGGACCATGAACGTGAGGCTGACCTCAAGTACATTCCTGGAAACTCCTTTGCACTGTTACCTTTTCCACTATAATTAAACATAATCTTTTGTAATGAAGCAGAGTCTCCCTCCTTCTCCCCTGGCTTCTTTTTTGGTACAGTTGATTTACAGTATTATGATAGCTTCAGGTGTACAGCATACTGATTCAGTATGTTTGCAGATTATATTCCATCATAGGTTATTACAAGACTGGGTATAATTCCTGATGCTGCACAGTATTTCCTTGCTGCTTATCTACTTTACATGTAGTAGTTTGGATCTGTAAATCCCATACCACTAGTGCCCCCCTCCCCACATTCCCCCTCCCCTTTGGTAACTACATTAAAAAGATGTGGTATACACATACAATGGAATATTACTCAGCCATAAAAAAGAATGAAATACTGCCATTTGCAACAATGTGGATAGACCTAGAGAATATTACACTTAATGAAATAAGTCAGAAAGAGAAAGACAAAGACTATACGATACCACTTATACATGGAATCTAAAAAATAATGAATGTATATACAAAACAGAAATACATTCTTCCTCTTAATTAGCCAATCTCCAGTTGTACATTAGCATCTCTGGGGCTTAGTCCTTCAGGGTCTTAAGGGTATTACTTAGCACATTACACTTAGCCTTTTGCCTGCATGTTCAGGAGCCATTCACAAGAGAAAACTAGAGAAGAGACAGGTTTGCAGAACCCAAGAAAAAGGGAATGATGCAATTTGACCTTCATGAGTGTGAGATGCTTTAAAGACACTGGGAGCGATGGGAAGCTGGCAGCTGGATGTATGGCACACTCTTCTGGATGGGCCAAGAGCAGTGCTAGTCAAGCGCTCTGACACTAATGCAAAGTTTATTAAACATTAAAGTCCCAGGTAATACCACAGGCAAAGGAAAACACATCCGTTTGGGAGAATGGAAAGTCCAACTCTCTTTTCAAACAGTTGCAGATTTCCCCCTGAACTGCTTCTGTCACTGCTGTGCAAATAAAAACTGGCCATATGCAAAACAGTTTTGCCTGCTTGTGTAGAATTATTTAATATGTCTTTCAGGAAAAGTGTGGAACACACTTGAAAGTGGGGGGGGGAAATCTGTTTTCAATTCATTAATGTTGCCATGTTTTTCTGGGCAACAGGCTCTGCCTTTTATAACCAAATAAAAAGGACTGACTTATAAACAGGGAAAAAAAACAGGCTCTATTCTCGAGTGCAAAATAGAGAGATGGAGGGAAAGAAATGCCAACTTGACCAAAGAGTTAGGCCAAAATGTATTTTTTTTATAAATAAAATCTATGGCATACATCAGAAGCAGAGAACTGTAGAGTCTGCTAACTTGAGAAGACATTGGCAGGAGGCACTGAATCAAACAGCTAGACACCCCCAGGAAATTATAAAGCCATTTTTCAAACAGGTTTTCACACTCTGATAGGAAATACCAACCCCCACCCTTACAGGACACTCTGCACCCAACCTGACTGACTTCCAAGCCAAACTTTCAGTCTCACACCTACAAAGGACCGGATCTAACAGGAAAATCATTTTTATATGGTCAGAGGGCTGAGTAAGCCTCTGACTCTCCAGCCTGAGAGATCAGGGAGCATGTGCTTGGAATATTTTCTCCTGAGAACCTTTTCTTTCCCAAGGGCGGCTAGAGCAGCAGTCTTGGCATTGAAGAAACTTGATGAGGCTTTATGCCTGTGATCTTTGACCACCAACGTGCCCTCCCTCAGAAATGCATATGCAAAATAGAGTCTATGGACTGTACTAACTCACTCCCCAATTTCTGTGGGTGGTTTGTAGGGACCTAGGAGATATGGATGAGTTGGCCACATGCTACAAGTTGGCTCTGAATGAATAAAAACACAGCCGGTCTGGCAGAGAGATGAGTACATACACCACAGAGGTATTTAGGAATATGCCACCTAAGCTATAAACACTGAGTAATGGCCACAGCATCTGCAACAATACATGTCAATTAAAGTGGCCATAAGAGTCATGGCGTGGTTCTTTTCCACCATCTTATTGGGAAGAAAATAAGGAAGGGTGAGAGGCAAAGACGGAGGGGAGGTGGGAGAGACCAAGAAGTGAAGGCAGATTTCTGTTGACCTAGATGCAGAACTCATTTTAGATCTTTATGTAAGTTTTTTAAAGGAATTAGAATGGTTTTATTTGTTCCCTTTCAGAGCAAGTTTCCATGTTCTCCCTTCTCTTGTAGATTAAGAAGTATATGAACAGTAAAAGAAAAAGTTTTCCGGAAAGCATAGTTAGAAGTAAATGAATGGGGATCTAAGGACACTTAGAACCTTGTGGCAGGTGACTGAGAGAGCAAAATCTCTCCTGCAGGGTTGTACAGTCTCAGTTGACTGAAGTCTGAAAACCAAAGGTTATTAACATTCTCAATGGGAGAAAAAAAACAGAAAGTCTAACTTTAATCAATTGATAAGCCCATCAGGAGGGGTGAATTTTCCTCCAATTCATGCTAGAATGTTACCTTCAACCATCAACAGTCTTAATGATACTGATTCTAACTAACTGGATGATACATCACATGAACGCTTACCTACCCCTTTACAAAACCCTCACATGTTTTTGAGACTTTCTGAACAAATTCATTTGAAAGGGCAAGAAAGAAAAGAAAAAAGAAAAGAAAGAGAGAGAGAAAGAAAGAAAGAAAAGAGAAAAATAAAGAAAAAAGAAACGTTAGAATTTAACAAGAGAACTGCTACATCTTTTAATTCCCTTTATGGAAACAAAAAATACAATAATCCATAACCCATCACAGCTGCTTGGCTAGCATTACCAATTACCTTTAGAGATACTTTTCAGATTTTCACAAGTTGGCATAGAAAATTTTTAAACCAATTTTCTTAAAGAGAATTGATAAGCTTTATTCCTTTTAGGCACATGATGATGTATTTCACTTAACTTGATATAAAATTAAGGCTTTACATAACTGAAGGAAGAAGGAGACAAGGATTAAAAATAAAATACAACCCCAAACAACTATGATTATTTTAAAAATCCTTTATGTGTGTTAGGTTTTGATATGTGCTTTTCCTTCATATTTGAATACGGGTGTGGCAGATTCACTGGAATTCACATCAAACAAATAAGAAAGTCTTGTAGCGAAGCAAGAAATTTGTATGATCTCTCCTTGTCCCCAAATCCAACTGCTCCCCCCTAACCCCGAAAGCTCCTTGCATTTGGGGAGAATCTACTGTTTTTCAGACAACTGCAAGGTTTCCAAATAGGTAGGTAACTGTATGGCTTCCCAGCACCTCTGCAGGTAAAGTAAATAAAGGAGTTTAGAAAAGTGACAGCACTTCAAATAACCAGATTATGTGGAATCAACAGGAAATGCTCAGAAAGTTAATAAAGCAATTACTTAAGTGGAGTGAGTGCTGGATGAGGAGGGTGGCAGAGGGCGGAGCTTGAGATAATCACGGTGGCCATTACCCCTGATATGGATAAATAATTTAGAGTTGGTGAAACAGTTATCAAGCACATCACTGCACATGCCAGCCCTTCATAGACATTCCCATAGGTGTCACTTTAAACTGTCTTTCTTTTTCTTTAAACAGAGGAGTGTGCCTCCCTCATCCTCACCTGTCTGTTTTGCCAGTTTTTGGATTGTCTCCTGATGCTCCCAGATACGTGTGAAACTGTGTGTACCAACTTGTGCTGCCCCTCTCACAGGTACCACCACACCTCGGATGAAAGCCACTCCCGGAATGACTGTAACTGCAACTGTGACATGGACTGCAGCCTTTTTGAATCTTGCCATGAGACCAGCGAGTGTCTGGAGCTGGCCATGGAGATTTCAGAAATCTGTTACCGCTAGCGCCACAAAGTAACCACATTCCAGCAGCCCCTTTGGCCCCGAGGGGAACGTTCCATTAGAGTAAGACTGTGAATTTCATGTGCTGAAATGTAAGGACTGTACACACTTCTTGGATGCTATAGACCATTTTATTCTGCACCTGTCTGGGAAAGCTAGTATTACCAACTCAATGGTCTTATTCCAAATTTCCCAACTGCATGGCTCGCTGAAAAGTAAGATCTTGATCACATGTGATGAACAAATCTTAAATACCTCTTAAATGCCATAGGTACAAGATGTTTCTGGACTATAAAATAGCATGTGAAACCATTCTGTTACTGCATTCACTGGCTTGCATCGTGGATTCAAGTTCATTCACAAATTCAGGACAAATTAGTGCATTCTGTTAGAACTGACATACATTAGCTCGTCTTTCTAATGGATTCATGCATAAACATTATGCATTGTTGGTTATTATTAATAATGCATTGTGTAACATCATTTTGTAATTAAAAATTTATTTATACAGTCTCTTAAAATTCACTTATATGTACAGTTTCAGTAGGAAAGGGAATTAAATGAATTAGAAACCATGTTCCTGTAATTACAACAGATGTCTCTAAGACATCTCCAGTGAATTCTGAATATGCTGTACTTTGAGAGAGTACTGTAATTCTAGACCATATTATTATATGTCTATGACTATGTCATAACAGGTGATGCATATTCTTAATTTGTTTCAGAAAGGCTTTTCTTTATTCTAATAAGCATAAACGGGAATTATGTGCAGGTTTCAAGAAAATGACCCCAGATAATCAATTCCTCATTTTCCTCATTTCTGTTTGTCAGGTACAATAAGCAGCAGGATATTAAAACAGAATCATTTCATTTTACTAAACTATCATTTGTGTAGGCACCCAAAAGAAATACATGAGCAGATATTTATTCAACACTAAGTTTCCTAATACAGCATGTGCTTCAGATACCCTATTTTTTTCCTTTTTCTGACAATTCAAGTAATTCATAATTATGTTGAGCACTTCCTCATACTTAATAAAAAAAATTTTAAGATATGATATAAACTTGGAGAGTGACTTTCAACTCAAACAAATGAGAAAAACAATTTGTGGGGAAAACACATCTCAGTTGAAGTTACCTAGTTACCTTGGAATCTTTACTTTCGTAGGCATGGCACTGTTTACTAATGTGTGCTTAAATTTTCCCATGGAGATACCTCACTATATTCATTGAATATAAAAAAGCATAATATATCAATAATCAAACAAAGAACACAGAAGTGAAATGGAAAGTCAACGGAACTTTTTAAAGATCTAGGCAAACAACAACAACGAATTCTAAAATACCTGTGTTTGCCTGACTTAGATTAATTCTGGGCAAAAGCAACATTAGCTTTGTTTCTGTAGTAAACTAGCACATTTTTCTACTCTGCAATAACTTCCTCAAAACACTGAAAACTATTCATCTTCTGAAAATACTTTTAAGCTGCCCATAAAAAGGCAGTGAACTGCTCCTGTCTTGTTCCTGAGAGTACAGCGCATCCATGGTGAATGTGGGCTTCATTCTTGTTTGACTATCACATTATCCACAAAGCACAGAGCACATCAGCACCGCATCCTCCCAATCCCCACCACCACTGCCAAACTCCTTATGAAATACTGCAGTCTCTCTGCTTTTCAGAAGCTCAGGGACAACGCTACACTCAATGCACAGAAGTTGCAGATCTCTGAGGGGGGAAAAAAGTAAATTCTAAGGAAAGGGACCTAGAGCTGCTCTTATCCAATGTTTTCATTTTTCAACAGAGAAAACAGAAGCTCCTCAGAACTGACTTACCCAAGACCATGCAGTGAGTTAACGGCAGTGTCAGGAACTCTAACTGGTGGTCCAATTTTCTAAGTACCCTGCACCACTCCAGGATTCTCCACTTCTTAGTCCAGCTGGTACACAGTGGTACAGCTGTTCCAATTGTTCAAATATTAAAATGCTCCCAGACTGGCTCATAAACAGTTGCTACTGTGAACCTCCTTAGAGCTTTCCCCATACTGCCTGCTCCCTGGCCCCTCTCCAAGTATCCCCACCTACCTCCCCCTGGTCCAGTCACTCAAGGAAGAACACCTGGACCTGTAGGGGGTCTCTGGGATTTTGGCCCAAAAATAACATACCTGGTGCCACTGATAAGACCAGGCCATATCACTGTTAAATAAATGATGTTGACCATCATCCCTTTATCCTTTCTAGTCTACATACCCTCAAATTGGGCAAAGATTATGCATTTCAAATGTGAATGGAACGCTTGTCAATTAGAGACCTAACAATTGTCAGGTCTTATTTTAGATTGTGGTCAGAACACTACAAGAGCATTCTGTGGCCTCTCTTTCCATGGTTTGTTAACTTGTTCCTCACTTTCAGAATTCATCATGTTACAACAGGAAGGATTGGTTATACAAAGTGCGAAATCTCTTTCCTTTATAACCAATAATAAAACATCACCCTTTTCGCAAACATGAACGGCTCTTTCCACTGAATTCTTACACAATAAAACATACCTAGCTGGCACAATGCAATTGCAGAGGTAAGACAGATGAAAAAAGGAATGTGGTTATTGATTAAATACAAATATCAGAATCTGAGAAGGCTCAGATTTTTTTCTGCAGTGAAGAAGGTCTGAGATTACAAAAAAAGATAATGTTTTTCTTTAAGGTTGGCTTCTTAGGGAAAAGAGTATTCTGATTTAAGGAAGCACATTAGATAAGAGAGATGTGAGAACATACAACCTTCACAGGGAATCCAGAACAGGGATTTTCCCACAGCTATATAACCAGATAAGTACATTGTCTTTGCTTTGCTCAATGGATTTTTATAAAATCACTGCTTCTCTAAAAGCCTACAAAATATGGAAAGCCATGAAGAAACGAAGTTACATTTCACTTGCTAATGAAAATTTCCCACTACATAAGCTGATAGGCCTACAAAATTAATTATCAATGCTGGACAAAGTTAATAAAGCAAAAGTCACTTCAGTTTTTTTCCAAGGGAGCAACACAAGATATTCATTCAAGGGAAATTTACAAATAGGAAACAATCACATGAAGGCATATCAGCATTTTTTCAAGGATACATGTGTAGATGGAAGTGTCTGAAGGACAGAATTCACTATCCAATGCCTCCAAATTTCTCCCTCTACAAAATGGAGCAAAAGAATAAAACATACACTTAAGTAAGGTAGTTTAACTAGAGGAATTTTGCCTATCAAATGCTAAATTCACCCAGGCTACACAAATTGATAACCTGTGATAAAATTATAAAATTTACATACTTGGTTTAATAGTGTGTTGGGTATTCTTTGAAAAAGATATCTGAGTTTAAACCGAAACAGTTGCCATATATAGCCAGACTCATGTGAGCTGTTTAGAAAGAAAGAGTACAAAATAATTTTCTGGGGATCACAATCAACACTGGACTAAAATTATATTATTGGGCTCCTGTACACGGATCTAGACAGGTCCTAACATTACCAGGAAGGAGTCCAGAATGTGGGGAACTGTGAGGAATGGAGGTAAAAGCAAGACCTACATGAGGATATGGACGGAAGTGCCGCCTTCTGGTCTACCATCCTGATATGCTGCCCAGTCCTGCTTGTGCCACTATCTCTGAAGCAGTGATTCTCAATGAGGGGTGATTAGGCAATTGTTCAGCAATGTGTCTGGAGACGGTTTGGTTGTCACAACATAAGGAAAAAGGATGCTACTTATATTCAGTGAGAAGGAGCTAGGAACGTTATTAAATATCCTACAACACAACGGACAACCTCCCAAAACAAAGAAACAGCTCTGAAAGCCTTTCTATCAGCCTCAAAGAACCATCACCAAACTGACCTTGAAAAACTGTTGGAGAGGGATTGCCAGATAAAAAAGGGATGCCCAGTTAACTTTAAATTTCAGATAAATAACAAGCAATATTTTAGTATAAGCATGTCCCAAATATTGCATGTGACATACTTATATTATGAAATGATTCCTCACTTATTTGAAATTCAAATTTAGCTGCTTGTCCTATATTTCTATTTGCTAAGTCTAGCAGCCCTAGTTCAGAAGACTCCACAATTTGAAAAGGGATCCCGGGAAGTGCTGATCCCTCAGCTCCCTCCCTTCCTCCAAGAGGGGAGACTGTTGATCTCTTTGCTCAGAAGCCAGGACATTCATTGGGCCACGTTTTACAAGGAGGTTAATTTAGGTTGTAGGAACCTGGCTTAAAGATCAGATCCAAAGCAGGACAGTCATTTTCCCTCCTGCCTGAGGCTGATGCTGGACCTACAGTCTTGGACTAAGCTGGTCATCCCTCGTTTTCTCAGCCTTACGTCTCTGTTGGCAAGTAAAGAAGCACTTTAGTCAAGGCCATCTCGATTAAAGACATAGCAAGCAGAGGTCTTCACTTAAGCCTTGATATCTAAACCATATTTTCTGATTCAGTCTTGGCTAGAAAGACCTGTCTTGATAGGTGCATGTCTCACTAGAAAGGAAGTATGTTCCCCTTCTAGCTATTTCCCTGTCCATATAGCTCCCTCTGCCAAAATTCTATAGGAGAAAAGAGGAATATCAGGGTGAGACTGAGGCATTTCTTGAACCTGGACTGCAACACCATGTGCTAACACCTGAACTGCACCATGCACTCTTAGCATACAGTTAGGAGCAGACCAGAGAGCCTCAAAGTGTTCCCTTTACTACATTATTCTTATTTATTTTACAGATGAGAAAAAATATAAAATAGAAAATATTTAAGTGCTTTATATACATTATCACAATTCTCTAAATATTCCTTAAAACAGGCTCTATTAGCACCCCCATTTTCCCAGGGGAAATAAAGATATAAAGAAATTAAGTAACTTGTCCAATGTCACCCATCAAATAAGTAATTGTCATAAGGCTTGAACCCAGGTCTGGGCATATCAAAGCCCATACTTTTAATCACTAAGCCTAAAAGTTATACATAAGAAAAATGAGCGAATCAAGATAAAGTTCAAGTGTTCACTTCTAAAGCAAAAGCAGTCAGAAAAATATAATGACTAAATTCAAAAAAACTCATTTGCTGATAGTAAATGTTTTCAAAGTTGTTATTCTATGCAATGATGAGAATTTGGAACATCTTCAAAATGCTTTTAAGAAATGTACCCAATAAGTAATACATGCAAAGTGAACGTATTGCAATTTAATTTTTACGTCAGTAGCTTTGCCCCATTCATTTATGGTTACAAAGGCTTACATTATAGTGCTCCATTTTAGCAAAGCAACTTTGATCTCTGCCTCAAGAGCCCATCCTGCACACAGAACCCAGGCCAGCCCCTCATCAGGATTCCAAGAGAGCCTTGATTGTTTTTAATCAGTCAACAACACTACGGTCAACCAAATACATTCTGATACTTAGACCTTTTATCTCAAAAGCTATGCAGAAACCAAGGTCACGATAACCTCTTTTATGGCTTATTGCTCCTCAAATGTACTTAGAGTGAATTTACAAAGCCACAAAATTATTTTGTGGATTCAGAGCTTTCACTAGGTTCAGCACTCTCCGACATCCTCTTTGTTTCCTCTTTCAGCACTTTCTGCCAAAGGGGTTTCACTGAACATCAAGTTCCCGTAAATTTTTTTTTAAAAAATAAAATAAGTATATTGAACAAGATTCTCCCAGCAGCTAAGCTACCCATCACTTGTAATTTAGGCTCTTCAGAAAGCTGCATTAACATTTCAAAACATCGCTGTACAGCTTTGCAATGTGAGGGGCAGGTCCCTGTGATGGGAGAGGAAGGCAAGAAGGTAGGATGGTCCAACGCCATCACTCTGCCATTGTTACAATCAAGTAACTGCTGATGTGGGCACGGCAGCACAGCACCCAGCTCAGAGGGCAAGTTTGGGGAACTGGCCCTGGAAGAGGAAATAAAGATAGGGCTCTGAAGGATGCAGAGCAGCCTCAACAGATCCACAAGCCTCATGAAGTTCCCTCCTAGCTCACTTTTTGGATGACTCTCATTCTAAGCAATAATAGGCATAAATTCATAGTCTCGATCTACTAGTAACACTTTTACAATAATGTATTAGCCGTGCATTAGAAATAATTTTGAGAATGAAAGTGTCTGTAAAGCACCAAAAGCCACCCTGCATGCTACCAGTAGTACTGGTACAAAGATATCAGGAAACCATAGATGCAATAAAGGCAAGAATGAGACAAACTAGGTGACCAGTTGGGAGGTGACTGTCCCATTCCAGGTAAGACTTAGAAGAGGCCTGGACTAAGGGGTTGGTTGTGAAGTGAGTGGCTATGGGGAAAGAGGAAGAGGCAGGTTTCATATCTAGAAAGGGCCTTGAAAATTAGTTTGCGACTGACTTAGGAGCAAATGAAAAGCCACTGCAGAATGGCAGGGAATTATATGATTAAAGTGGTGTGACAGGAAGCCAAACCATGCTGCTGTGTACAGGACAAATTAAAGCATGGAGGGACTGGAGACTAACAAAGGAGCAACTGCAACAAGGGATGGGGTGATGAAGGCCTGAAATAGGATGGTGACAGGAAAGACAAAAGGAAAGAGATGGATGGGAAAGAAATTAGAAAAGGACCATTAGTCCCTTCTCAAACTCTTCTTATTTTAAGACTCAAATATTCCCTACTGTCTATCACGTATATGAGTCATGAAGCCATTATTTTCATTAGGGAAGAAACGGGTTGGGGAGGGGAGAGTTTTATTCCAAGTGGAAAGTCAAGGTATATTTTTAACTACATTAAGCCAGCCTTCTGCTGCTCTGCACACTGATGTAATTCCAACATAAAACATAATCTATAATATTCTGGGGGAACAAATCCAATTCTTGGTCATATAAATTTTCATATAAGTCCATCACAATTCATTCCCAAAACATCTCATTCTCTTTGAAAGCTGGAGCTGCAGCAAGTGATCAAAAAGAGTAGTTTAAAATTGCTCTGGAATTTCCAGAGATGCTAAATCTAACCCGGCCGATGGCACAGGACCAATCCCCCAAACTTTAAATCAGAGGTAAAGCGTTTTATGTTTTAAAAGATATATTCCTCAAAGTTTACCGCAGTGTATTAAAGTCAAATGTGAGTTATTACTTACCAAATCTGGAGCTGATGTCTCCTCTTGATTACCCTAGGTAGGCGAGAATAAGTATCTTCCAACCAACATATTTTTTACCTTTTCATCTGCCTCTTGCTATTTACAATAGAGTGAAAAATAATAGCCAAGGAGTGACTTTTCAGGGTTGGACGAAGTGCAAATCCCATCTGACTATAGCCTGAATTGTATTCCAGGCCCCTGGCAAGTTCTGCTGCCTGGGGAAGGATAATGAAAGCTCACTTCTCAATAGCTGGGTTGGTCCTGTAGGAATAATCAGTGAAAACCCATCTGATGAACTTTCAGCACATTTGCATTGGCTTAGAACCTAGTGTGTATATGATTGGTCATGCTTGAAATTTACTTCTTTCTGCCCTCACCCTTGCTTTCTGCAAGAAAGAAACGGCGACGCCATGATCACGATGCCCTGTGAAACCCCAGAGCCAGTAGAAAATTTATAATACCATATAAACAGAAAAAAAAATTCATGTCAATTCTTCTAGTGTTATTTGTTGTCAACATAGCAATTATTCATAATCCAAGAGTCTTCCTAGGAGCTGAGGGAGGTGGGAGAATGGAGGATATCCTTTGGTTTAAAGTGATCTTAGATCATTTTTCTGTAGGTGTAGTGAGAATGCGATTACCAAGGCATTCTGATTTAGAGGAACATTAGCCAAAGATTCACCATCCCAAGGGCCCTCTCTTCTGGTCTTTGGGGGTGTTTGGGCTACCAGGGCATTCCTGCTCCAGAATGCCCTATTATAATGTAACTCTATTCTATTACATGGCTTTCTATTAGTCATATAAGTGGATAAGAAGGTTGAGATCTAAAGACAGACATGGATTTGAGTCCTTCTCCACTATTAACTAACAAAATGCACTGAGTTGTAGCTAAATGTCTCTGAGTCTCAGGTTCCTCATCCATAAAACGTGGTTATTAACACTTACCTCTGGGTCAGCGTGAGGAGTAAAAGAGATAACTCAGCAAAATCTTTAGTGCAGAGTCAGTCCCTAGAGTACATTCACTAAAATTTTCAGCTGTAATTGTTAGTAGCAGCACTACCTAGCTCATTTGTTTCCATAATACACAACAGGTATTTATGCTTCTGCAATATCCCACACCATAACGACTTTACCAATTTTCTGAGACAGAGTCATATGCCATCCTTTTCATTATTCCCTGCTTGCTCTCCCAGTTAGTGAGCACCCCATCTAATTCTTACATCTCTTTATTTTCCCTTCTCTTACGATATAGTACCCTCTCTTCTCAGGATTAGGTTAACAGTTACTACAGTAGAGGATTTTAATAAGCACGTATTATGTGCCAAGCACTGTCTGAATGGCCTTTCAAGTATAATCTCATTGAATTCCTCCACAAGCTCTGAGGAATATCTTGTCCCCACTTTACTGATAAGGAAAGTGAGGCCTGCATGATTTGAATAACTTTCTAATGCCAGGGTAGTATGATGGTAGAGTAGAGATTTAAACTTAGCAATTTGTCTGATTCCAAAGCCCATGCTGTTAACCACTTAAGCTGCAAGACGACCATGGCTAAAGTCCAGACTGGCCAATGTAAAAGGGTATGCAGAGGGAGGGTTTGCCTTCCTCTTTAATCTGGTGGCCAGGACTTTAATGTGTCCACTTGGAGAGCCTGATATGTTCCCCTTGTTTTGTGGGGAAGAAGTGGCCTAAGTTATGAACTGAGATTGTGTCTCTGATTTAAAGGCTATATGGTGGTGAAGAGTAAACAGAATGTCCTTAAGTTCACACCCAAGGGCCAGGGGAGGACTCCCTGTAATGAATAAATACAAGGATGGTGAGAGACAAATACTAACTTGCTCTTATGATTACACTCCATGAGTACTACTCATTCAACATCCTCTTGACATTTATTTCTCATCGCTCCATGGAACAAAGTTATAACGTGGAAGCTTCCTGGGGCTCCTGTGTGATGATCACATCTTATTTCAGCCAAGAAAGGTCCAAGCAGTTCAGTTTTCTGATCCTCTGCACAACCACCCTCCAACCTGCCACCACCAGTTAGATCCCTTCCAACTATTATGAAACTATTAGGTTGGTTTGTTTGTTTGGTTTTACTAAAACCATTGTTATTTTTCAAAACAAAAATTCCATCATTGGATATGAGGAGAACGTGATCAGGATTTGATTTTCTTTTCTAGTATATGGTCCTACAAGGTAAGGGAAACTGCACTTTCAATAAATCCTCTGGTTACTAGAGCCTATGAAGCCTTGGGTGGCATACGCTGTGATGAGGAAAGGATCTCTCTGAGTTTCAGGTAGAGTACTGAGGTGATGATGGAATTAAGGGGTCAAGCAGATCACTGTGAAGCTCCTGGCAGTGGTGGGTCAAGATTATGGTCTCACCTACTTGAATGTCCATGGAAGACTTTAAAACAGAAGTTAGATGTTGACTTTAGGTGGTATGTTCTGGATCTGCTAAACCGGATTCTTTGGCTTGCCATGAAAAGGGGTTTCTAAATGTAAGTATCGGAGACAACCCAGGGGTTAGCCAATATCTAGATACTCTCTGCACGGTTTTCAATGCTCTGCCTAGAGGAACGTAGGAAACGTCTATCACTGAAGAGTTCTAGGCCCGAAAGTTGCTACGGTCCCATAATCAGGAGGAGAAAAGGCAGAATGGACATTCACAGCTACTGCTGAGCACCTGTGTGAAACCCTCAGGTGAACATTCCAGCACGTGGAAGAGGTGCTCTGAGCCTTTTTATTATGACGCCTGTGGTTAGATGTGCGTAATGGATGAAATTTTAATATGGCCCCTCCTTTTGTGAAAAATCCAATGAAGGCTTTCTTTGGAATGGAGGCAAATTCACGCTTTGTGGGGCCTGATAACTTAAAACTTGGCAGAATCTTTTTAAGAATCAAGAATGCAAAAATAACTGCAGTTTTTTTTTTCCTGAGGTAAACAACAAAGTCCTACCTTAGAGCACAGGGAACTACATTCAATACCTTAACTCTGCTGTTCTATAAAACATATTAACGTGCTGAAAGGGGCTCAGCACAAGAGAGCCCCCCTCCCCCCGCCAAAGAGTAAGTGTCATTAGCTTCAAGGTAAAAACTGTTTCTATTTGGGATACGAGAGAACAAGTTTTTCTGCAATCTGTGATGGAGATCTAGACATCACAGAGCAAACAGCTTTACATCTAATGAGAAAGGGTCTCAGCAGATGTGCATATGCTAGTATCGTCTTTTGATGGAGACAGTCCTGTCTTAAAGGAAAAGAGCACAGCAAACTTGGCCCACCTGGCTTCCTAACAGTACACAATGCATTCCATTAGTCTCATCTGACAACTTGAGAAGTAAAATACAGCATGCCAAGAGGTACCTCAGGCTCCATTTCAGGATTCTTCCCAAGGATTCCCCAGAAAGGTGACATAAATGCACGGAATTATTCCAGCAAGTGCTTACAACTAAATTATTCAGTGAGAGCTGAAACTCCAAATTTCAGTTCTAACTTACCCTACTGCTTTCATTTCCTCTTTTACATCTTTAATTTATGGTTGTCGGAAAAATATAATTAGTTATTAATCCTTAGGAATTATGTGCTCTAAGCATGGTAAGAAATCAAAAAAGGACTAAAGTGGAGGAGAAAGAAGAAGAGTTAACTGGGAAAAAATCATTCATAAGGAACATCTAAGTAGGTGCGGGCTTAGGCACAATAATCCTAAAAATGAAAAAGAGACAGTATTCCAGCATTTCCCTAAGACTGTTTGGCAGCCCAGTAGTTTCAAGCAGCTACACAGTGGAAGAAATATTCTAAGATCGAGTGGTAGATTATTACTCCTTCTTAGAGACTCAGAGGGCATATTAAAGGCTCTGAGAAGTCCTGCAGTTAAAAAAAAACAAGTGTTTAAGTCAGCATTTCCCAAATACAGATTAACCAAAGAATCATGTCTATTAACTTGAGACACTGCTTTGGCCTTTTATTTAATATTTCTAAAGCATCACGCATGATGCCCTTCAAGGGGTATTATAATTCTTTCAGATAGTTACAAAAGACAGTTCTTCAGAGAAAATCAAATGACCCACCCCATCTTTGTAACCACACTGCTTCAAACAGGAATCTGCACCAACATGGAACACCCATCTGCTTTAGTTCACAGAACTGAGATTTGGGAATCTTTTCAACAAGACATCCAAAAGAAGATTTTGATTCTGCGACGAAGAAGTAGTGACACGCTCTCTCTTCTTATCTTTCTCTTTGTTTCATGGCAGGCAACTTGCTCTCTCCTGCTCTGTCTCACCATCCTTCTAAATAGATACCTACGCTCTTATTGTTTTTTAATCTGCTCTCAGTTTGAGCACTGGGAAAGAGCTCATGTATTTATTGATGCAGTTCACAGGAATAAAAAAGAGTCACAACTTCGGGGGCCCTTACTCACATGATGTTATGTACATCATGACTAGCTTATTTCAAGATGGCTCTACCTTTCCATCACAATTCTGGCACCCCAGGGGATCTTAAGTATCTGCTGGCTTTCAGGGAAAGCTGCTCCCAAAATAATAAAGAACTGTAACTTACATATTAATTAGTTAAATCAGAGATTCAGATGCATATTCAATGATTCCTCTGTTTTAGAAAGGCATGTTTTAACCCTTGAGAAACTCCCTGCTCCTGGAGTATGGAGATTTCTCTTTAACTCCATTCCGGGATAAGTCATCTTACACAGGCCAATGACAATAGAGAAGTGGGTGATACATTTACTCTGGGAATATTTTGTTCTTCACAGTTTCTGAAAACTTTTTTAAAGGACCAGACAAGTAAATTTATAATGTATATTCATAATGATCTCCTTGGGCAAGTCACTTAAATCTCCGATGCCTCGATTCCCTCATCTAAAACATGGAGTTAAAATATGGAGCTCGAACTCAGATCTCACAGTTACAGCAAAGAGAAAATGAAAAAGTACATGAGATGTCTTCAGGAGAGTGGCTGGCACGAACCAAGTCTTCAGTGAAGAATAGCCATTTAAATGCAAAGGTCTGAGGAGGACTCAAATGTCTACTTTTACCTAAATTGTCAGAATAAGAAGGACTTTTTATGTTCAAATATCAGTTCTGATTAACTCTCCTGTTAGAGTCTTTTTCTTTTGCGTCGTTAATAGATAGGCTCCAAAAAATCTGATTAGTCGATTAGTCCTTTGAAATTATGAAATTATGAGCCATAAGCACGATAAGGAACAACAACAACAAAAAAGGCTACCGAGAAGGAGAAAGACGAATCATTAGAATCATTAACTATTAAATGTCCATTCATAACGAACTTGTATGTAGGTGGGAGCAAAGCCATAGTTGTTCTAAACTAGCGAGAAATTTACATCACTAAGAACGATTCTGCCGTTTCCATTACTTGGAACTATTAGATTTATGTTTAAGTAAAATTGAGCTAAATTGGGCTCCTGTCACATTTGAGGGTCTCACTATAAATTAGCCCGTGAAATCACTGAGATGGAGGTGAAATTTCCAAAAGCTTAGTCTTCTCGGGGAAAATGAACAGACCAACAATCCCTTGGCGTTAGCTCCACCCAACTCCAATCTGTTACTTTCACATCCACCGTCAAAGGCAAGCTCTCCTCATTCCAATTGTACCCTGAACGCTCTCCCCCATAAAATACGGTTTAAAGGCCAGCTGCAGTGTGGAGCCTTTTCTCGGAGCCTACAGTTTCAAACAAACGACTGGGCAGAAGCCAGGATCTATATGGGCTCACGAAGACTGTAAAACATTTGGTGCGGCGTGGAAAAAGACGCCCGAGAGCTCTGCCAGACGTTTTCAGCTTTCTTGCACCTGTGCCAAGTGTTTTTCAGCTCCCCTACCCCTTTCTTTGGAAAGGGGGGTGGGGTGGGGGCTGGGGAGATAAGCAAGCTTTCTGAGGGCATATGCCACGGGAACTGAAAAACTTATTACCACCATTAGACACTTGTTTCTTGCCCAGTCCCTTCTCTGAAGGCAGCATGAGGACCTCCAGCCAACCTGAGTACTGAAATTTTGAGTATTTGAGCCCACTTGACATTTATTTCATCCTATCACACATCATCCCGGATTCTGCAGACCACCCCCTCCCCCAACATCCCCCTACCCTTCCGGCAGTCTGTCTGAAATCTCTTTCTTGAACTCTCAGTTGAATCACCCCTGCCCATCACCGACACCAAATTGCCAGTTATTTCAAGGAAATAATTTACACATTGAGACAGTTTGTAATATGCAAAAACGTGTGGGGAAGAAAGTATATGTTTCTTAAAGGAAGAGCACCCAAAATGTTTTCGGATGAAAGTGTGAAAATGTCTAAACATAGATGACATGATACAGATCATGAGAAAGTCAATTTGAAATGATCCTGGAACGTTGTGATAATGTTTTCAAAAGAAGGAGAATTCAGGGGAAGGGAGATGCTTCTCGGACCCTGCACAGTAGCATTGAGGATAAAGAGTTCCACCACGGGGTACTTATTCCTATGCATTTTTTCAGTTAATTCAACAACTTATGAATTGTTTTTTCCATTTACAAATAAGGAAACCAAGGGTTGAGAAGATTACATCACAGGTCATGCTTCTAGGAAGCTAGCCTTGGACTTGATCCCTGGTCTCTTTATCTCTGAGCTCTCACTGTTAGCCAGGCCACATTCCTCTCCAAAAGAAGCCCCTTCAGCCCTTCAAGTTGTTGATGTAAGGGAAATCACACACAGAGATTCATTCCTTTGGCTTAAACTTGGATCAAGACAAAATACACAGCTTTATCAGCCACTTTACCTGATCAAGGTTGAGAATATTTGATCCTTTCTCTGGGCGCATTTTACTACATAGGGCAGAAGCATTACTGGGCTGCTGCAGATGGGAATGGAGCAAGAAGAGAGCAGCTGCTGGTGGAAGGGATGGAAAGGAGTCTCAAAAGTGGAGGGGAAAAGTAAATGTTTCACTTCTTTGCTCCTCCAATGAGCACCCATTGCTCCCTAATTAACACCAAGCTCCTCATCATGACTTAACCATGATCCTTGCATAAAGTCTTCAGCCTCAGCTGAGTAACAGTCAGTCTCCCCAGTTCAAGGAGCTCTTTTCTACCTGAGGCCATCTGCATTTGTATTCCTTCATCTGGCTAGCTTTAATCAACCCTTCAGGTCACAGATTTTTACTCTCTCCCCCTAAAATCTCAATCTCAATTGGGAGGCCTCTGTTTCACTGTCTCTTAGCACTTTTCTTTTCCTTCCTGCTACTGGATTAAATTTGTAACTCTGTAGCAAGGGCAGGAAGAATGTTTTTTATACACCACTGCAGACCCCACAACGGTATATTCCTTGTACATAGGTGGCATGGATTTAATATTTGGTGGAAGAATGAATAGACATAGGGAAGAACAATCCACCTTGGTCCTCCCTGATTGTTCCAGGAGGAACAGCATGGCTGAAAGTTCAGCCAAGGACTCAAATACTTGCTTGACTGGATGCTAATGCAAGTAAAGGAGATTCTTGCCTACGTAAGTATCTTAAAAGTATATAAAAGAGACTCTGTCCTTTTAAAAAAGCTTCAGGTCTTAGATACCTATCTTCTAAGGCCTAGGTGTTATACATACAGATATATAAAACACCCATATACATATTTATGAGTGTGTGTGTATATATATATGTGTTCTATATATCATCTATATAGTATATATTATGCATAATATACATATATATTAGTAAAGATCAATATGATTATTATTTTGTCATAATTATAATTTTGCCATTAGTTATTATAGTAGCTCCCACTGGCCTGAGAACTTGCTGTGTGGTAGGCACTGGCCTAAGCAACTGATATATATTACTTAGTTCAAGCTTCATAATAAAACCATGAAAAGGGATTAAAACCTTCATTTTACAAAGAATTACTGCTTAGAACAATGAAGACAATTGACCAGGATTCTTTTAAAGCTAAGATGAAAAGTTGAATGTATTCAAAGCCATTTATCTTCAAGGACAACTGACTTCTACTTCATAATTCCATCATTCAAAAACTCAAAAAATAAAAATCAAAACTCCCTCCCCTTAACCCATTTTTCTCTTCTTTCACACACAGACCAAGCTTAAGTAAAACAACAAAAACCCATCCTGTGATAGGAGGAAAAAAGACACACACCAAGAAAATAAAGATCACAGGATAGTTGAAACTGCCCATGAATATCTTGTTACCACATTCATCCATCTGCTTAACAAGGACACCTTCCTTATAACTTGAACTTTTTCTTAAAGACTTCTGGATATAGTAAACCTATAATTATAATCCAAGATTTCATGTAGAAGCTTACAGGCTCCATTCAGATATAACAGAAGGTATTCTAACACCCAGGAGGCAGTTAAGTGAACTCTAAGTTTTCCTCCAGCTCTACGACACAATCATCCTCATACACAAGTAGAGACCTGACTAAAAGCAAAGCTCAGGGTGTGTAGATGACGATCCTGGTGATAACTGGCCTTCAGCAAGTAAGTCTAAGTCCCTCAGTAAAACGAGACATCAAATGCCATTAGTGGTAAACTCACCATGGAGCTTTGGCAGCTCAGTGGAGACAGGGTGGTGGCTGAGGGGAAGCTGAGTGGACAAGATGCCGGCCTGCTCCTCTTAGGTACTGTGGCCCCTCATGTGATGTCATTTACATTCAATGAACACTCATTCACCACACACCAAAAATACAATTATTGAGCATTATGCTCCAGGCAAAGTTTAAGGGGCTACAAATTCCCCTTCTAAAAAGAAAAGGAGCAGGGGGTTCAGAAGGGAGGAAGAGACAGAGCAAGGAAAAAAGACCAAGGGGCACTGATGAGAAACAGCACCATGACATTCTAAGTCACACGCTCACTTCACCTCTTGAGTCTCAACCTCCCCATCTTTAAAATGGGGATAGTTACCTTGCCTCAGGCTTCATGAGACTGTTAGGCTGTGTGACATCAGAGAAAAAAATAAACAAACATAAGATGAAACTGCTCTATCCATTGTAAAGGTCCTACTGCTACTCCATGAGCAATACAAAAATCATTTTCCTAGTGAGGCAGCTAATATTTCTCAGCACCCAATCCAGGGAAGATTCAAGACCCCCGCAACAATACTCGCCGAGCTGGAAACTCGACACAAATGCTCCCTCCGTGGTACCACACCCCAGTTGTGAAACATTAGCCTTTCCTCAGTGTAACGGATTTTCTTGCAGCGACGGCTCCACTAACAGGCAGAGGTGCATTAGTGGGAGATTTATGCTAATACCTCAGCACTGGAAATCAGGAGCCTCACTATATTCTCATTCGGTCCAAGACAAGTAGCCAGGGTCTGTCCTTTAACAGGATTTCCAGGAAGGCTACTGCATCTTAAGAAATGCTGATTTGCTGGCATTTATATATTCCAGGAAGAGGGCTGTCTTAAGTGTATCAGAGCCTGCAGCAGAAAATTATTTTAATGCCCCTTGCCTCCCTCCACACATCTCCAGCATAAGAGAAGAACAGAAAATATCTGTTGGCTACAGAAACGCTGGCATTGGAGAAGAGGTTGGAACCATTTTGAAGAGCCCTCATAAGACAATAAGACAAGCGTCCTGGAGAATGGGGTTGCCATCCATTCCCAGCAACTGCTCCTAGGAGGGCCCTGCCAGCATGTGTAACGGCCAACTGGTTCATCTTGCTAACTATAACGCTCAGCATATGGGGCGGGAGTGTTTATAGATATATACATACACCATACATTTTTCACAGCAAGTACATATAGAGACCATCCAACTGTATATTTTGCAGACATACAAACACGCACATATATTGTCCATATGTTCAAACAATTTTTAAGCTCTATTATGAACAAATAAGGCTCTCTTTACACAAAGAAGTTCCTAAAGGTACCAGAGTGAACACTTCAGAGCATGTATTTTAAAGATTAAAAAAAAAAGTGGGCCTGAATTTCAGCCTTACCTTTTCCAGGGATATGACCTCTTCTATAAAGTGGGAATAATACTGAGATCTTCCCCATACTGAGGACTACACGGGATTATGAATGTAATGTACTTAATAGCACACGATCCAGGATAAGGTAAATTCTCAACAAACGCTGGCATCGTTAATACTGGATACCAAACCAAGTTGTAATCACCAAAATTCTTTCAGAATCAAGAGAAGTCAAAACAAATGGCAAGATATTACACAGTGCCCATCTAGGGCTGTCAATAACTTGATGTCCCTTGTCTACTTCTAACCAGACTCCAGGCACACGTCCATCACTGTACTTCGCCTACTGTACCCTCCTCCCTTCATTAAACTATGACCTTCTGGAAGTCAGAAACAGTGTTTTTCATCTTTGTTTTCTCAGCTTCTGGATTAGAGACCAGTTCACTGTAGGTGCTCAATGAATACTGACTGAACAAACTTATTAATAGATGATATATCATATGCAGAAAGATCTGTAAGTCGGACAAGTCTGACTCAGTCCATCAGGGAGATGCACATATGTAAATTATAACAGTAAAAGCTGATCTCTTAAAGAAACACAGATAAAGAGGAGTGTTAAAAAAAAAAGACTGTGTTTACTTTAGATATTTCTTTCACTGAGACTATATTAGTGGACATATTTTAATTCGTCTTTTTGGGTAATGCCAAAGGACAAGTAGATGTTTGATAAAGTCCCACATCATTTTTCTTGCATATACCACCTGCTTAATGCATAATCTAAATGTTTAGCCTTAGCTCCTAAAGAACATACAGACCCTTTTTGAGAACCTGTGTGAATAATTCTTCCAGATATTACATTTTGTATGTTAGTGAATTTGGTGAATTCAAATTCCTACTAAAAATGTGGCTGCCTACTGCATGGACATATTATGAGTATGGTGAATCTGAGTCTCAGAAATATCACTGGATGAAAGGTGCTCCCGAGTGGCAACAATAAAAAAACAAATTAAGTGTAATTATGATATGCAAAGGGGTTTTGGCGGCACAGTGCAAAGGGCAACTGTGAACAAGCAGGACACCCCATCTTAACACTAGCTGTCTCTTAGGGGGTCACAGAACCCAACTGTTTACCATCATCAAAAGGGCATTTTATACTAAGAGTTCCTTGTTATAATGCAACAGTCCTGAGAAGCCAACAAAATGAAGTCATTCTAAGCCATTATCACCTCATCAGGAATTCATTATCTAGTCATTTGGCAGAGTTTCTGGAGAAGACTGCAGAGGGAATGGGGTAAGAGAAACAATAAATCCAAATCCTTAGATGATATCTATGAAGTCCCAGCACATATCATCATCATTTTTTTTTTTTAGCACAACAAATTTGTGGACCAGGGTCAGCTCACAAAAACCCACTTCCCTGAGATGGACACTATGAGTTGTCTTGTCTACCCTGATCTACTCTTTTTGACTCTCTCTAAAGAAAACCTCTAATTTCAATCATGTATCCTCTCCCTCTCATATAGCTCAGGTGACTCCAGGGACACAAGTGAAGCTTCAGGGGTAGTGCCTGATGAGAATCAACCAATCAGTGTAAGGCATTTTCCTGATAACTCTGATTGGTCCAAGACTGGCCAGGTGATCCAAAGTGACCCATTCGGACTGAAAGGAAGGATTTATATATTAGGCTAAGGGGAATGGAGCTCTTTGTCACTATCATTGGCATGAATAAGGAACTAAGGTGCCTTGGTTGCTCTCGACACCAACTGATGGCATGATTAAATCAATGCCATCTCTCTATTCCTATCACTGGCAGAGAAGAGGTGACAAGAACTAAGGTCCCTGATACTGTTAAACCACTGTGTCAATTCAAAAGCAAACCTGTTCATCTCTAGATTTTCTGTTAAGTGAGATGAATTTCCTTATGCTTAAGCCAATTAAATACCAGCTTTTATAATATAAAAGAAAAACTACTACATTAAGTGTCCATATTGATTTTAAGATGTAGTTCAATTTGAAAACATTAAAATGTATAATGGGAAGGTGGGGGGCAGTACTTATTAAAATTTGGGAAATAAGCTATAATACAAAAATATGTTAGCATTGGCTTGGTTCATGATTCTGAAATTAGAATGTCCACTTAGGATTTATGAGCTCTAATTAGAAGTGGTTCCAGTCCGGTGGCTACTCCTTCGTAGATGGCAGCCTAAAAATTCTCAGACCTTGTTGATATTAATTGAGTAGATAATTGAAAGGACAGAAGATTAACCTTTCTAGATTTTTCATCTGTAGGCATATGAATACAATAAAACTAGATTCTATAAGAAAAAATAGATTATTGAAAAGAGTTGAAAAGAAAATTCTTTTCATGAAGTAACTCTCACATAATTTTTTAAATAATTGATAGCCATTTTATCTAAATCTAGAGTTAATAAATATCTGTAACCACTTCCAGGATCCTCTATCTCAACATTTATAGCTTGCTTAGCACTTCAATTCTGCGTGCCTTCATGTATATTCCATCTTGGCTCAGCTCTGAGCCTGAGTTTCAGATACAACCACTTCATAAAGCAACTAACACTTGTCTTTCTCTATTCAGCCACTTAAACTCTTTAAAATATACTTTAAAAGATATCAAAACATGATTACATTTACAATTTAGACTTTTTCCAAAGGGTGAAATAATAGTTTCTTAGCACAAACAATTTTTATCCTTATCCTGCTCCAAACCATCTGATTAAAGATTCAGGTGTAGAAGTATTTGGTTAAAGCCTGAAAACAAGTATAAACCAATATAATCATCCAAAAAAATAGGAATTCAGTCAAAAAATAGCACCTTATTCACTACCTAGTTAAGATGGAAGAAATTAAACTGGACAGGATACCTCATCAAAAAGAAGCCCAAATAATCAAAGAGAGGGTATAATTTAGGGGTTCCTATCTTAAGTAACTGTCCTGGAGAGTTGTTTATGTTTTGTACTTGTTTAATCAGCCATTCTGATTTCCAGTCAGTCTGCATCCCCCAGATACAAAAATGTAAAACTTGGTAACATGTTATAATACAGCTAGATCATTTGCCTATAACTTTAAAAACATAAAATCATTCTTTATACTGAAAAGTAAGAAAATAGCACCTCCAGGAGACAATTTTATGAGTACTAGGGGGAAAAACTCTAATGAATATATGTGTTAATATTTGTTAACTTTTTATTGTCCCTACAGAACAAAATTAAACAGAGACAGAGGTTTTACCTGGGTAAGTAAGTAACAAGATAGTGAACACTGTAGGCAAAATTTTAAGAAGTATCAAGTTGAGTCATTTTGGTACATGATCACTGTAAGTAATCTACAACTCAGAGAAAAGTGTTTTTAAAAGTTTTTACAACAATTAGCTAATGTGAGCATATATAAATTCTACTATTTATTAAAAGCACACACAACAGTAGAGGTGGGGGGAGGGGTGTCAAGGATAATATAACACCTAAACAGGTGACTTACAAGTTATGACACATACTTGCTTTCTTAGTTAAGGTAGATTTTGCTTTTTACTGCTATGAAAAATCTGGGTAAATTTTACATCATTTCTTGAAATAGTTAAAAGTCATTTTTAAAAGTGGACTCTGAAAATACATGGCAGAGAGTAAGCACTGGATAAAGTTTTTAAAAATTAAGCTGATCAATACGGCACCACACAGGCCATGTGACAAAGAGAACAGAGACTATTTTACAGGTAATTCATGCTGAAAAATAAACGATGAAGAAACAGTAGCCTGTATTACAATCTGTTGAACTCGATGCATTAATACAACAGGAAATAAGATCTCTATCAGTATAAATTTAGGCCGCTTATATTTATCTAAGAAGAAAACTACAGCAGGCTGTCAGTGGTTAAGTATGTGAGCAATAATTTATACGTCCTCCTAAACCCTGCATAGCACTTGATTATCATATATGGGTGGTTTCTATACTCTAGGTAGGCAAAGAACGAATATGAGATGAATTTATAAAGATGCTATGAGGCAACGTTAACTTAGGTAGAACACCCTTAGAGAATAAAATTTCCAATTTTATTGAAAATTTCCAATTTTATAAGAAAAAATAACTTAGGTGTAAAACTAAGATTTGACCTGAAATGATGTGTATTAAAGATAAACTAATAACTCTTATGGAAAATAAAGCTCTCTAATACTGTTCCATTTTTTTAAACCAAGAAATCAGATTTTGCACCCAGCTAAAATACTGAATTTCCCAGGCTCCCATTTGGTTGTAATGGGCCATGAGAAATAGTTATGTTCAATGAGCTTTTAGGGAAAATACGGTTATCTTTAAAAGGAGCAGGTCCCACAGGTACTGCCTTTGCCCTGAACTCCTTCTCAACATTGTGTTTAAGCCACTCACATTTGAGTTTTCTTACCTGCAGCCAGAAGCCACCCCTCACCCAAACAGGGGTGAGCATCTAATCTAATTCTGACTTCTAATGAGCAATTTATTGTTATGAAATAGGATGCCTCTTCAAATTCCATGAAAATAAACCAGCACCTATAAGAAACTAGTGTAATAAACTTTTTACCCATTTAAACAACATGAGATAGATGGCAATAGCAGCATCTTAATGACACAGAATTCCCAAAGACTTAAAAATGAAGCTTTATTTTCTCTTTCTCACAATGCAGGTGAAACCATAAACTTTTTCTATCCTGACACAGAGAACTCCCCGTGGCCAAAATGAGACTGTCACCTAAAAACAAAACAACAACAACAAAAAACCCAAAAGAAACAGACTACTCATGAAACAAAGTAACAGCTTGAGGAGGACAGATTTGTTTGGGTTCCAAATACTAATCAGCCTATAAGGAATTTTAAAATATTTTACCTGGCCTGTGGTTCCCTATTGAATAAAGACAAAGTAAGTTAAAAAAAAATTTAACTGAACAAAGCTTAATAGAACGTTTTTTGAAGTGGGTAGTATGTGTCTAATGGATTCGACCAGCTGTCTAGATTAAATCATTGTCATTTAGATACTATCTGCTTGTCAGGTTAGTTTCCAGAGACAAAATGATCCAGTCACTGCTTACTTTTCAAAATCACTTATCAGCAAGAACTAAATCACTTCCAATACAGCCTTAAAATACAGGAACCTGCAACTTGAAGCTTCTTCAACTTAATTCTGTATTTCTTGTTGTCTAATCTGCCAGGTGTCTTCCTGAATCTATGGCGGGGGTGCAGGATTTGTTCATTTTGAACACCCAGTAATTCTTGTTTTGATTTTCTGGGATAGTGATTATGTTCTTTGAAAAGAATAGAGGTTTAAAGGACAACAGAACAAATTTCTAAATCCAGTACATGAAGTTACAGTAGAAGAATATAAACATCTCTCAGGCTTTTTTTTTTTTTTTTTTTTTTTTAATGAAGATCATTCATCTTTTAGTAAAAACCTGGGAATAAAACTCCTCCAAAAGACTATGCCTTTTAAGTTACACCAATGTCCGGTTTTTTGGTGCTTTTTCAAAATTATTTCAGCCAAAAATAATACTCAGATTTTCCATTTTCTGCAGTGCACATTTTGAAAATGTATTTTTATTTATAGCATTACACATAAAGCCTATAAATGCTCTGAACAGTATGGGTTTGATATGTCTGAAGATTTTTTTACTTATATTCACAATATCTTCCAGGAGAAATATATGGCAATGAAGTTAAGCTTCAGCTAACCTCCTAGGCATAACTCTTAGGTACTCCCAGACTTGCGAGTGATCAATTCTCCACACTTGTGAAAGCACAGAATAGTCTTTGACACTTTGATAGACAAATTCCACTTTTAAAATTATGCTGTTCATAGAGTTGCCTGAAAGAATAGACTTCGTAATTTGTGAGAAGCAGAGAATAGAGAACAGGTAACAAGGGGATTTTTTTTTAACATGTGTTTTCTGGACAGAAGGCAAGCAAGCAGTTATTTCTGGAACTCTTTCATTTCATTAAAATATCACAGAGCCAAATTCTGCCCTCAAATGATTTTTCTTAAACTTACTTGAGTCCATATGTTTCTAGAAGCTGAATTTGCTTCATTGCATTTCAAGGTCTAATCTCCCAGTTATTACACAGACAGAATCTCCATGAAATCGAATTTTTGTTTGTGTAAGAACAGTGTATTCAAATATTTCCCAAAGCAAAATGTGGTCAAAGACTATGAAGAACTAGGGTCAGTGGCAAATAAATTGCAGATCAACAAAACACCTCTGAACTGACAGATTTTTCTTACCAGATTCTTCCTTCTATGTGAAAAATGCCAGAAAGACTTCTGAGAATAGAGAAAGGAATACCTAGAGAATTTTTACTTACAGGTACCTCTAAAAAAATTAACAATGTCCTTTACAATTCCCTTTAAAGATGCTTTTTATTGCCATTTAGCTAGTGAATAAAATACAAATGTCTATGCAAAGCATCGTAAATACAAAATAAGAGAAAGGAAAATCTAGACTGCAAGTGAGCCTGCTTGAAACTGTTATTTTTGAAAGTCTGGTTGCCAATTTAATACCATATGGCCATTAATTGTGCAGTATAAAGTAAAATATGTGCTTTTCTGTATAATTAATGAATCAAATTTGAGAATTTAAAAGAGGCAAAAAAATTATTCCACCAGATTCCAGACATTCAGGAACCTCTATATAATATCACAAATCTTCTTTTAAAGTTTCTGAACATTTGTCATTTTTCCTGTAAAGCTATATTCATCTTCATACCAAAAGTACCTGTTTCATTTTGCAGATAATAAGGGGAGAAAAAAACTCTCCTACATCTGCACAAAATATGTCTATCCTCATTAGAGCCATTTTTTCAATTAAATTCAAGTTTCTCTGTCCAAAAGGCATAAATCTGGGTATTGATTTAACTATAAACTCATGAAACTCCCGGTAGTCTTCTAAAACCATTTTACTTGGATGAGCATATAAGCTTTTAAAATATCAAGTTATTCCAGTATTTAATACACATAACTGCTTCCAGAGGGCTAAAGGCAATAAGGCACAGCTGCCCATTCCGTTTGAAGACCTACAACTAGACTGCTAGCCAGTGTCTCGTGACTTTCTGGGTTTTTTTTTTTTTTTTTTTTTTTTTTTTTTAGCGTTTGCTTCTATTTTATTCAGCATGAGTTTGATACCTTCTGAACATGAACCATATCACCAGCAGCCAAAATCAATAACCTATCTAATCAAGGCCCTATAAACTAACAACAGACTCTCCATGCTCTGTTCCTATAAAATGTAGTTCATTCTAAGTCTTTCCTTCCAAACCAGTCTAACTTTAAATTTATTATCCTCTACTGACAAGGTTAGAGCATTGTCTACCTAGACTTCTAGAAAGACCCTTTTGGGGAACAAATCAATTACCTCTTGAAAAGAAAAAAAAAAAAAAAAAAAAAAAAAAAAAAAAAGACCTCTCTAAGCTCTCTTTGAAATCTTTTTATTTTGCTTTTTTTTTTTTTTTGAGAGCAAGGAATCTTTGCCATGAAGCTTTCATGCAGCAACCAGCTACTTCTTTTCAAATAAAAATCATGTGTAAATATTTCACAGACACGTCTCTACTGTGAGTTGCACAATATGAAAAGGAAATGGTAAAGAAATATTTCCCTATATCGAACCAAATAAGAATACAAACATTTGCCTAAATCCATGAAGTTTTGAAGTATAAGCCACAAATTCTCCCTGTATAAAAACATCGTATGTTTTTTTGAGATCCTGTAAGCTGTGGCTGAATGGCCTTCACTCAATGACTTCATAGTGTATCTGATACTCATGTTTATTTCAAGCTTCTTCAAATGATATTTTCCATCTTAAAAACTGAGAAGGATTTTTGCCTTGAAAGATTATTCATAGGTAGCAATATAAGCAAAACCAAAACTTTATCCAAATTTTCTTTTCTCCCCCAGATCTGTGACATTAAACATATGTGTGCAAAAACTCTTTTCATGACAGCAGTTTTCCCTGTATATTTTAGTTAATGAATCTTTCTCCCCAGCTAGATACTGAGCTGTTTGTGGATGGTAACCTGATAACTTTACCTTGGTGCTAAAATGTTTCTCTTACTACAGCAATTGTAGCACAGCTAGTGATAAACACACAGCTATTGAACTGGATGGAAACTAGCAAATGCATAAAACAGCTGGAAAACTTGAATCAAGTGTCAGCAAAGACACTGGTGTGAGTTCCACAGGTAATCCACTGTTTGCTGGTAAAAATATAATCAACAAGCCCCTTAGAATAGTACAAGAAATCAAAATTCACTGTAAATGTAATAATGAAGAAATGTGCTAATAAACTGATGGACAAGCAGAAATGATACTATCTACTGAGAACACTCTTAAGTAAGCCTAATGTTGGAAAAAAGGAGGCATAAATAATTATTGATATGGAAACCTTAATGCTGATGCTGGCTACAGTCTAACAGTATCTTTATCTGCACTCATTGATCTTACCAGCTTGTGTTCTTTTAGAATCTACTGATGGCCCCATATTTCAAAGAGCTAATCTCTTCTGCTGCGTTTGTTTACTGGCTTTGCATCCACCCCCAGATTTAGCACCAAGGCATGCTTTCACTGGAAATTCACCATGATCCAATTTATAAGCATATGACTCTTCCTGACGGCATAAGCTCCACATGCTGTTTTTCTTTAGAAGACGCCACCTCTGACCCATGCTCTATAGGTTATGAGTTGTTTTGCCAATAGGGGTGATGGATGGTCCTTATCTACTACCCCATGTTTCCTTAATTCCCTTGGGGTCAAATACACACTCATTTAAGACAGCCACTGGAGGAATGAGGGGGATCTGTGGCTGGGAAACATTGAAGTTCACCGGTCTATATGATGTTTGAAACTGTGCCCTTGAAATCTTCACGCCTCCTTACAAATGCTCTAACCATGCTATCCGAAGATGGAATAGGGAAACTTGAGAACACTCTCTGTCCTCAATTCAGAATGTATGAGTCTTTCACTGAGCATAGATTTCAGCAAAGAAACACCACTTTATTTTTCACTCCTTACAACTGCTTCTTTGAGGGTGGTATTGGTCCCTGTAAGGGCAGCTCTCCAAGATTCAAAACCACCATCTTTCTCACATTCAGATGTAGGTAAAAATCAATAGCTTTAGCCACTCTTATTACAAGCTGTGCAAGTGATCCTTCAAATTCAGTGATAAAAGGACACTAGCACCACCTGCAATGACCACGGGCTTCTTTCAGTATGAAGCCTGTCACTGCAGCCATCTCCAGTGTGGCCCATTACCATGAAAGATTTAGCAGCTAGAGTGTCATAATGCAACAAATGCTGATTTTCATCTGGTTTTGTGATGCTTATTTGTTTCCCCTAACGCTCTTTATGCTGGCAAGAAAGCTCATGTATTTTGTTGACTAAATATCTAAGAGATACAGATCTACGAGAAAATTCAAGAGGAAGTTGATGGACTACACTGGCCATATTTTTCTCTGGTCAATCTCTCGGGCACCACGTTCTCATAGGCATCTTACTGGATTTGTACTATTCAAAAGACAAGATATTGCTCACCATGTCCAAAGGCTGTAAAAACACAGGCTCAGCTGCATTTTGGAAAATACTGTATTTAAGTATGGTCTTTATTTTCATGTATAAAATGTCACAAGGTATCTATTAGAAGATGGTAGAATGCTGCTCAAGTGTTATTTAAATACAAAAGTCAACAACTATATATTCTATACCTATTACTATGCAGCAAGTAACAAGCCACTTATTTTCCACCAATATAGTTTTTTAATATTTGTTAGCTAACTAAAGTTTAATATCCAAGTATATAGAACTGTACTCTCCAATACAGTAGCCAATAGCCACATGTGACTACTGAGGACTTGAAATGTGGCTGTTCCAAATTGAGAGATGCTGTAAGTGTAAAGTATAAACCAGATTTCAAAGTCTAAATACCAAAAAAATTGTTTATATTGGTGACAAGTATAAACAATAATATTTTGGATATACTGGGTTAAATAAAATGCAGTATTAAAAATAATTTTACCTGTAATTTTTTTACCTTTTTAATGCAACTATTAGAAAATTTTAGATTACATATATAGTTCATATTAGAGGCTCACCCTATATTTCTGTTGGACAGGGTTTATACAGAAGATAAGGCTAGTTCAGAGGTCAACAAAAGCAAACAATATCAATAAAATACAATAATTTCCAGCCTTATTTATTTCCAATGTTCTTTTTCTCTGGAGGAAAAGGAAGAGAAAATCTATTAAGACATTAAATGTACAAACTTCAGACCTCAACAAGCTAGAATTTACTAAATATTTGCCCAGGTGAGTATTCAGTGTTGAAGATTCTAAAACTGTCACTTCTTAAAGTGCCACAGTCAATTTTGACAACTGGAATAAGAGCGCATCTATGAAAAACTTACAATGAATATCATACTAGATATGAACAAATGAAGCAAGTCCCCTAAGACTGAGAACAAGGTGCAAAATGCCTTCTCATCACTTCTTTTCAATGTTGTACTGGAAGTTCTAGCCACTGCAGTCAGGCAAGAAAAAGAAATAAAAGCCCACCAGATTAGAAAGAAGAAGTAAAATTGTCTGTATTTGCAGATGACACACCTTATAGAAAGAAAATCTTAAGGCAGCTACACACACAAAAAAATTGTTTTCAAGCTGACAAACAGATACAGCAAGTCACAAGATACAAGATCAATATACAAAAATTAACTGTATTTCCATATACAAACAAAAATCCAAAAATAAAATTAAGAATACCTTTCACAGTAGTATCAAAAACAATAAAATGCTCAGGAATAAATTAGGTTATTTCCAAATTTTGACTATTATGAATAATGTTGCTAAGAACTTTCATGTACAGATTTTTGTGTGGACATTTGTTGTCATTTCTCCTGGATATATACCTAAGAGTGGATTTGCTGGGTTACAGGGTAAGTAACTGTATGTTAGCATATTGAGGAACTTCCAAACTGTTTTCCAAAGAGATGGTACCATTTACATTTATGTCAGCAATATTTGAGGGTCCTACTTTCTCCACATTTTTGCCAGTATTTATTACTGTCTGTCTTTTTTATTATGGCCATTTTAGTGAGTGTAAAACTGTATCCCATTGTGGTTTCTATTTGTTTTTTTTAATGATTAATAATGTTGAACATCTTTTCGTGTGCTTATTAGCCATCTGTATATCTTTGGTGAAATGTCTACTTGAATCTTTTGCCCATTTTTGATAGAATTGTTTGTCTTATTTTTGAGTGCAAGAATTCTTTGGATATTCTGGATATAAGTCCTTTGTTAGATATGTGTTTTTCAAATATTTCATCTCAGTCTGTTGCTTGTCTTTTCATTTTCTTATTGATATCTTGGGAAGGGCAAACATTTTGAATTTTGGTGAAGTACAGTTTATCAATTTTTGCCTTTTAATGGATCATGCTTTTGATGTCGTTATCTAAGAATTTTTGCCTAATCCAAGGTCTTGAAGATCTTCTGTTCTCTTCAAAAAGCTGTATTGTTCTCACTTTTACATTTAAGTTTATGATACATTTTGACATTTTGAGTTAATTTTTGTGTATGTTATGAAATAAATGTCTGCATTCCTTTTTTTTTTTTTTCTTGGTAAGTGGGTAGTTTATTGTACCAGCACAATTTGTTAAAAAGGCTATTATTTTTCCAGTGCACTTCCTAGGTATGTTTGTTGAATATATGCTAACCATAAATACAAGGATCATTTCTGAACTCAGCTCTGCTACTTTGATCTGTATGTCCATCCATATTCGAATTCCATCTAGTGTTGATAACTGTAGTCATTAAGTTACAGTAAATTTCCAAATTGTGAAGTGAAAGTCTTTCAACTTTGTTCTCCTTTTTCAAAATTGCTTTGACTATTCTAGATCTTTCCCATTTTCATATAGATTTCGGTATAAGCTTGTCAATTTTTGGAAATCTGATGAAAATTTGAAAGTGATTGTACTGAATCCATAGATCAATTTGGGGATAATTACCATCTTAACAATATTGAGTTTCCTAGTCTATGAACATGGAATGCCTTTCCATTTATTTAAATCTTTAATTTCTCTCAGCAGTATTTTGTAGTTTTTACTGTACAACTCTGGAACTATTTTTGTTGTTGTTGTTGAATTTATTCCTAAATGTTCATTAACTGGTAAATTAATAAGCAAAATATGGCTTATCCTTACAATGGAAAACTATTCAGCAATAAAAAGGAATGAGCCATGAACACATATCACAACTTTTAGAAGAGAAGTCTTCAAGACCTTGGATTAGGCAAAAATTCTTAGATAACGACATCAAAAGCATGATCCATTAAAAGGCAAAAATTGATAAACTGTACTTCACCAAAATTCAAAATGTTTGCCCTTCCCAAGATACCAATAAGAAAATGAAAAGACAAGCAACAGACTGAGATGAAATATTTGAAAAACACATATCTAACAAAGGACTTATATCCAGAATATCCAAAGAATTCTTGCACTCAAAAATAAGACAAACAATTCTATCAAAAATGGGCAAAAGATTCAAGTAGACATTTCACCAAAGATATACAGATGGCTAATAAGCACACGAAAAGATGTTCAACATTATTAATCATTAAAAAAACACAAATAGAAACCACAATGGGATACAGTTTTACACTCACTAAAATGGCCATAATAAAAAAGACAGACAGTAATAAATACTGGCAAAAATGTGGAGAAAGTAGGACCCTCAAATATTGCTGACATAAATGTAAATGGTACCATCTCTTTGGAAAACAGTTTGGAAGTTCCTCAATATGCTAACATACAGTTACTTACCCTGTAACCCAGCAAATCCACTCTTAGGTATATATCCAGGAGAAATGACAACAACAAATGTCCACACAAAAATCTGTACATGAAAGTTCTTAGCAACATTATTCATAATAGTCAAAATTTGGAAATAACCTAAATGCTCATTAACTGGTAAATGAATAAGCAAAATATGGTTTATCCTTACAATGGAATACCATTTAGCAATAAAAAGGAATGAACCATGGACACATATCACAACACTGATGAACCTCAAAAGCATTATGCTCAAATAAATTTTCTACAAAAGGTCACATATTATCCAATTATATGATTGTATGATATGATTCCATTTATACGAAATGCCCAGAAAAGACCAAATCATAAAAACAGAAAGTAGATTAGTGGTTGCTAGGGTTGGGAGGGGGAGCAGAGGGGAAGAATTAACAGTAAATGCACATATGGGGATATTAAAAAATGTTCTGAACCTGGTTTACAGTGATGGTTGCCCAACTTGGTAAATTTACTAAAAATGTGTGGAATTGTACACTTTGGAAAAGGCAAATTATCTGATATGCCAAATAAATTTTAAAAAAACTTACAATCTGCAATTAAGACCCTACGAAGTGGTTTCATCTTATCCAGGAACCACCCCCCCAACAACAACAACAAAAAAAACTATGTGGATTTAAGAATGTGGACTCTAGAGTCAAAGAGATCTGGCTTCAAATCTGACTACCACTTACCAGCTGTGTGACTTGAGTGAGTAATTTCACCTGAGACTTATAATTTTCATCTGTAAAATAGTTAATAATGGTGTCTCCTTGGAAGATCATCATGACAATTAGAGGCAGGGCATGGAACAAAGTTAGGTATAGAGTAAGTGCTCACATTTACCAAGTTGTGCAACCATCACTGTAAACCAGGTGGCTAGAATTATTACCTGTATTTCCAGGGTTTTCCAAAATGAACTCAGCTTCAGCTACTCAACTGCCCCCTGGAAACTCCTAATTTGGCATGCTGTTGTATTATCATTCTCTTCACTAAAGGTCTCTAGTCCCCCCGCCCATCAAAACTACTTATCCTTCCAGGTCCATTAATCCCCTCAGAGCATTCCATTCTACTAGGCTGATTCTCTTTTAAACTTCTCTTTCTCTATAGATAGATAGATATGTATTTAGTAATATACATATATAGTAGATATATATATATAGTATATGGTTATATATATAGGTAGGTATATAGTAATATATATGTAATATACATATATAGCAATTTATATATGTATGTAATATATATACAGTAATATAGCTCCTGTGTGTGTATATATATGTCCTCTGTATATATTACTATATACATATCACTTATGTGATTCATAAGCACACAATCACATTATCACCAGCTACCTTGTCTTGAGTATATGATTTGAACCCAGCCTCCCATACTCCCCACCTTCCTGAAGCCACGAAAAATATCTAACCATGGGACTCTTGCCTGGCAAGTTCAGATGTAACGTCAATCCTTCTTTACCACCATTCCAGGTAGCCATAGTGGTATGTTGTTTGAAATTATGTATTATCCCTGCATCTAGATTAAATCTTTATGAGAACACACCTGCAGCAAGAAATGCTCAATGATCATAGAATGAATGAATCAATGAATAAATAAACAAGTAAGTTTAAGGAGAGGCAAATGTCCTATAAAATACATTTTTAAAATTTATCTAGGTTATTGTTCTATCTTCTCTGGCTTCTAGACAGAGGTCCAAGCCTACTGCTTATCCTGCTTTCCAAAATGTTAAGCACCCAAGAAGTGAACTCAGTAGGAACAGGCAAGAATAGGAGTTTGGGTGTGTCAAATACTTAACTTATAAAGAAATTCTGCATCCTCTGCTCTTAAACTCTCTCAATATACTGCAAACTTTCAGCAGCGCTTTTGTGAATGAAGCAATGCTTGATTGGCACAATTAGCCTTCCTTATTAACAACTTAGCAACTTTTTCTTAAAATAGAAACATACATCTTAGGAAATTTTCCCCTTATTTTACCTCCTACAGTTCTTTCAAACAAACAAACAAAAAAAATCAGACATTTTCCAGGAATTTTGACATCAAAATTTCAACCCAAAGACCTGTCTTTATCAAAAGAAATAACTGCTCTTGCTAAGATTTTTATTCTTCAGAGTATTTCTAAATTGCCCCTTTCCTTTTTTAAAAATTACATTAGAACAAATAACGACCTCCATCATTCCAGTTTTTGTCACTTTTGATGGAATCTTCTCTTTTCCACTTCATTCATTAGTCTTGTCTCTATCAAAATATCAGTTATTGAAATGTTTGATAGAACTTCCTCATTGCTCTGGTGAGAGGCCGGGAGCAGCATTTTCCTGGCCTGGCATCAGCACTGACCATGTGAGTGACCTTAGATGAGTCTCTCAAAAATACACTGAAATCAAAATACTCAACCCACCTACTTCAAAGGTATGTTGAGAGAGTAAGTGAGACCACAAGTACGAAAACACTTTAGTGATTTGGGATAAAATTCAAAACTGCCATTATGCTTATTATATTTCTTCCTTGGCTCTGAATGGGTGGATCCACTAGGGACAAATCCCCATCCATCCCCTGAAGTTCAAAGGAACCACTGGGTTAGTGGATTTCATCTTTTCTTTTATTCATTAAGTAGGGGAATGGCCTTCATAAATTAAACGTGGATCTCTCCATTTGGAAGGAGGTAGAGATTTGGGGTAAAAGGTTTATTTTGAATCTTGGCTCCAATACTTAGAGCTCTGAGCAAATCATTCGACCACTGGTCAGTGCCCTCATCTGCAAAGTGGGAATGAGTATCAAAGGTTATAAAACCCTTAAGCACTGCTCAGACGTAAATGCTTATTACATATTTAGTAACTCGGTTTCAAAAGGAGGCATGTTCAATATTTGAGGAGCTCTCGCACCTCTCAGCTTTACTGTTTGTTCCATTGTGTACTTCCAAATCACTCTATCCTGGGCAAGGACTGAATTTTCAAAACAGATTAGTTTTGCAGGAACAGAGAGAGAGAGATTTACAAATACAGCAACACTGAAATGAGATTTCTTGAATACCGTGCCTGTTCTTATAACAAAATATGGGATAAAGGGGTTAAAAAAAAGCTTCATTACTGCCCAGGCCAATTTGACTCTTACAAAGAGCTAATTAAACATGTCTTGAGTCTATAAAATATATCATCCCCCAGATAACAGCATACTGTTAAGTTCTTCATCTTATTAAGAGCTTGCATTAATGCTTCTTCAACATAAATTTTATACCCAGACAGGTACTGTTTGAGAAGCCTCACAATAGAAATGACCTAAATTAGGGTGACAGAGGCAAAAGATGGATTACCGGTGCCTGTCTCAGCAAGAAGAGGAATGAGGATTCCCATCTCCCATTACTGTCTGATTCTAACGTGCCAATATTATCTTCCGAAAAAGCTTCCTTTCCCAAGCCTTAGGCACCTCTGGAGTTCTGCATCAAGATAAGGGATTTCACAATCCAGAGGACTAAACCCCAAACCCCAGAGTCATAAAGTCAATGCTGAAAGGCCCTCAGAGATCCTTGAGACTTCATACTTTGTAAATGAGGAAAAAGAGACCCTGAGAGCTGACATATCTGTAATTATAGGCACCTGATACCTAGTATAGCATTTCAGAGAGAAAAGAAAGCTAATGTAATAGAGTCACCAGAATGTATCTGAGTCCTAACAATAAAAATAAATAAAGGTTTAAACATTCATCAATGAATTTCATCAATTGATTTGATTGGTCCAAGCCTCTTACTTTCCGTTATCTCCCTGACCGTCCTAAAGCACTCTTCTGGTTCATGAATGAGCCCTACCCCGTGGGTAGAGGCTCTCCAACACATCGTTTCCCCCAGCCTATATTTAAATATGCCTTTTTTGGTGTGAACTTCCCCCTTTTGGGATGACACCTCTTGGAGGACCAAAGGGGAAGCTAAAGTTAAAACAAACAGCACAAACTCACTATCAGATGCTACAAGATAATTAGGAACCAAGAGCTTTACCAGACTGAACTTCTTACAAGAATCTCTGCTTATATAACTCCCCTGAACTTATGTGATTCTGCTGCGTACATCGAGGAGCAACTTTTTTATGGAGACTGATGTTCAAAGCTATTTATTCAGGTACCATGGCTCATTTTCTATCATTTTTCCTATGTTCCACTCCAGGGGTTCTCAGCTTGACTATATACCAGAATCATCTGAGAAGCTTTACAACACCATGAGTTATCAGACCCGACCTCAGCCCAGTTCAAGTATAGGATCTTGTTGGGGGGAGGGAGTGAGAGGAAACATAATACAGTGATTAGGACCACAGCCTCTAGATCCAGACAACCTGAGCTAAAAACTAGGCTACACAACTCACTTGTTACACAATCACAGGCCAGTTCCCTAACCTTCCTGTGCCTCAGTTTACTCTCTATAAAATGAGGAAAATGATAGACCACTTTTGTAGGGATATTGTAAGAATTAAATAAATGAACACATGCGGAGCACACAGAATGATGCCTAGCACATGGAAAGCCCTAAGCAGTGATCCTATCATTATTATACTTGAAGATGTAGGATGGTGACTTGTCTTTAGGGATGAACAGATTTTTCTGATTGACATTTAGTCAAATGTTGCCTTAAATAGCCCCTAAAACTGTGTTGGGAAAAAAGTTAGTTTCAAGGAGTGTTTTGTTATCACAAAAGCTTTACCATTTAATATGGAGAATAAACATCCTGGAAAAAAACTGCAGGATGGATAAACCTTCGAGACATTAGGCTAAGAGATTTAAATAAGCCAGACAGTAAAGCACAAATACTGTAAAATTCCACTTAGATGAGGTACCTGGAGCAGTTAAATTCATAAAGACAGAAAGGAGAAGGTGGGACTAGGGGGAAGAGTGGAATGGGGAGTTGTAGCTGATGGACACAAGGTTTCAGTTGGGGAAGATGAAAAAGCTCCGGAGATGGATGATGGTGGTGGTGACTGTACCACAATATGAAGTCCTTCATGTCGCTGAACTTAGAATGGTTAAAATGGTAAATTTTATGTTGTGATATTTTAATAAAAAAAATATTAAAAGAGTGAAAAGAAGTCACTGGAATGTACACTGTTGATTGTAAGAGTTCCTTCAATCTATTAAAAACCCTTTTATATTCTTTTATGTTTCCCAGATTAAGGCTGTATTTCAGTAACTTTTTTTTTAATGTATGACCTCATTTTTAATAGGTACAATGGGAAATTGACCCAACCACGAAAATCTCCATCAGTGATCTCCATTGCAATGAACTGCAGCCACAGTGAATGCCCTATGACTTACAGGGCTTCCCCAAACAGAAAATCCTGAGCATTAATGGTAAATTTTCACTGACATGGTCAAGTTTCTGTAGAGCTGACATCTGACTGATGCTGTGACAGCTTTTTCAAACCCTACATACTGTCAGTGCAACCATATAAGAGACTGCTCTTGACTTTGTAAGTCATTTTAAAAAGTTGAGGGGGAATAGGTAAGGATTAAAAAACACTTTATTGACATCCCAAGGGCGCTTACATATTGACAGAATAATGGCTCTCATTTTGAAAGAAAAAAAAAACACAGAGATTTGTGTGTATACCTATTTACATACATACGTATATGTATACGTGTATTTACATAGGTATGCAAACACACACACATACCTTCTAGGGACAAATGCAATTCTAGGGAATCTACAACTCCTTCAGATTCATTAACGGGCCAATGGAATGGCGACTCTACATAAATTTACACACTGTGTGAGGCACTTCCACTGAAATTCAATTGTGCCTATGAATTGCTTCAAACCAGATACAATTTTAACATTTTCTGCTACTGGAGTGGGAAGACCAAATAGCTATTTCGAATTCACATTTCCCTTTTCCAGTTGATCATGGCACTCCCCCTGGAACGCCCCCATGCTACAAGAGCTCTAACTTTCCAATTCATTTTCATTGGAAAAATCTAAACATGAAGCAATACCTTCTACTCTACCAGTCACTGAGGTTCCCCTAAGGGTATTTTTGTGTTGAATGAAGTCACCGAATAGCAGACTGATAGCTTTTTGTCTTCCGAAGCTCATTGACTAAGAAAATAATACACATAAAGGCAGTCTATTCCAACAATCTCCCAAGGGGAAAATAATCAACTGCCCACCTCCTTTTAGTGATGAGGATGGAGAGGGTTGGAGAGTAAAACACCCTGGGGGTCTACAAAAGATAACATGCCAATACTCTAATGGAAAAAAAAAAAATCATGAGAACTGTGCCTCTTTAGGAAATAGAAAAAGTATTCACTGTCACTTCTGATTAGAAGACAGTTGGAAAAACAAGATCTATCCCATCATAGATATTTCACTAAATTTGTACATTGCTTTACTAAATGAAAACCCAAACACCAAAGGGGCATCAAATGACACTTTGTTAATCAGAGAACATAACCTATCCATACTTCCAGAAACTGTCAATGCTAAAAACTATACATTTGAAATGGTGACACGAAATTCTCCCTCAAATTGTTTGAATGACTTTTTTTTCCTTAATGGTATTGTAAACCAAGTGTTCGTTTTCAATTTAGAAATACAAAATTTGGAAGATAAACATATTTCTGCATCAGGTGTCATAACCATACCTTATTTTATAAATATTTTTACTTTTACCTGCTTAAAAGCAGTATATTTAAGAAAAAGGCTCAAGCAGCAGGAATTATCTTTCTGTTTACAATTTTATAAACACAGCTATACTTTCCTTTCAGTGCTATGATCTGCAGCTGTAAACCATCCTTCACACTCTGTTAACAATCTGATTTTACTTAAAACTGCTTCCTTCCTTTTCTGTATTTCTTAAAAGAAAAAAACTTATTTGTATCTATTTTAGAGAAACTGAGAAACAGTTCACTCATCTCCTCAAAGACAAAATTTCTGGGCTTTGAGTTCAAAACGACAATATTATCAGGAAGTACATACAATAAGCATGTGAAGAAAAAAAGGAATCATTTATTTGATCAGATGACGGGAGTGTAAGATATTTTGTCTTAGATTTCTCTTATTTCAATATTGTATTTTGAGGTAAAGTAATGCTTTAAAAAGAACAATAACAATACCCTGAATTTACTTGGTGTTTTATCACTGAACAAGTGTTTTAATTTTTTCTTTTCCAAAGACAACCACCAAGACAGGCAGAGCAAAGACTATTGGTCTCACTTTACAGATGAAAACAATGAAGTTATTAGAGATGAAGACAAAGGAAAGAGGTAAACACATCCCTGTAGCATCTCAAATCACAGGGCAAATATCCGTAAATGGTTCCAGTTGAAATCCGGATTGGACCATAACTCAGATAAATAGGGCTCTTCACTTGGGGCGGGGGCGGCAGCAACAGTCAGCATCCGGCTTCTTTCCACATGCCCAGAACCAGCCTCACTGAATGGTATTCAGAGGTCCTCTCACTCCAGACAGCCCCACCCATCCTCAGAGATCTGAGCTCCAGCCCCAGGGGGTCCCACCTATAAGCTTTTGGATTTGAGAACCTCACCTTCCCTTTGTTCCTCCCACCTCAGGGGTAACAGCTGCTTCCTGTACTCAGTTCTCCATCACCTAAGTTTTCCGATTGCTTGAGTCCTCTAATACCTGCTTAACCGGTTTCCTTTCTGAAATTCTTTCTGTTGAAATACAGAAAGTGGTTCTGGTTTCCTGATTTGATCGTGACTAACACAGACATGTCAGCCACAAATGAGAAGTACTGATTTGTACATTTCTGTCAATCCAGTAACACAGAAGTTCTGATTTTCAAGTCTAGCCTGACTCAAGAAATTAAGTATTCATTCGCCTAATTTGGTAATTTCATGTTCTTGCAGATTTGCTATGTGTAGCCTCCACAGGGATAGCAAACGGCCCACCTGGGTTCTTTCCGTTTCCCAAGTTCCAGGGCTAAATGGCCAGGTTACTTCTCCTCTAATTGTAGTAAAGGAGGCCTCTGCATCACTGAAGCGAAAACACTGTACTAACATGTAGTTTACTCTAACTCATGTCCTTTATCATTACCTCCAATACCATACATGTGACTGCACCCAGGAGTACAAAGCATATATTTCTGAAATAGTAAAAAGAATCCTACTAATCTATTACATCTTTAAACATAAGGCATTTGGGGCCAAGTTCAGAAGGAAAGCCAAATATGGTTTAACTTTTCTAAGCTTCAGCTGAGTTTATATTTTGTAGTGTTTTAACTAACATCCTATTTGTAAAGATTTTAAGAGGTACGTGACACTTGGACAAGAACTAGTTCAAGCAAAATAATATCCTGATGAGTTAAGTGTAAACGAATCAGAAACATACTAACTATAATTCCCTTGAAACACATAGGGATATAAAAGTTAATGGAAAAAGTGCCAGCAACCCACATTTAGAGTTTTTATTGAAATCAGGATGTTTGAATAAACATTAGACATTCAAATAACTCACAATGAAACGGGGTTCACCAATCCTTAATTATAACAGTGCTTTAAAAGATGAGGAAACATGTCACATTCACACATCAGACATAAAGCCTTACTTAGCAGACATGGCTCTGGTTGGAGAAACCTCTGCAGTCCTATTATGACAACCAACTGAGATATTAAAACAGACAGTGAAGTTTTAAACTTACTTTGGCAAGCACCATGAGAAAGTAACTACCAATTGGAAATTTTTTTACAAGAGTGTCAGGAGTGTAATAATGAAATACTGAAAGGAAGTTAGCGCTAGACACATAATTTTGAAAGAATATTCCTTCTTAAATGGGTAATAATGAGCTTATCACATAAGAAACTAAAGAGTGTTATGTATTTGGGTTCCTCTTTTCTGTTCTGAGGATGGTAACTTGAAGCTGCAAATCAAAATGGCTTCTAAGTAGGACATGAACAGATGTGTGATGGAATTTTTATTTCTCAGATGCCTAATGCTTGAATTAAGCTAGCAGTTGGCTGAGAGGACTTTCTGTGACCAAGTGGTCAGTTTGTGACTGCATAATGTGAATTCCCAATGGACTGAAAATCACATCTGGGGTTGTTCAGAGCCCTACTTGAAATAAGTTAGAAGCAAAACTAACTACATGATCGATACCAAACCTTAGTATGCATCAGACAAACAGCAGCTTGCATGAGAATTGCCAGAAAGGCTTAATGTAACACAGATTATTGGATCCCACACCAAGAATTTCTGATTCAGGAGATCTGGGTGGAGTCCTAGAATTAGCGTTTTCAACAAGTTCCCAGGTAATGCCCATGCTGCTGATCTGAGCCATCCTCAGGGAGGCTCTACTACTACTAACTATAGAAGCAAGTTTACAAGTGCTTTATACGAGCACCTCACACTACCATCCTAAGAAAGGGCTTTGGGCCTCCAGCTCTACTTTGTCCCCTAATAGACCAGACCCCCTGAAGGAATTTGCTGGAATATAAATAGATGAACAATTTTACAACAGAATCATCATAAATATTTTTTCTAATTTTGGAGGGGGGGAGAGAGGTATTATAAAGTCAAGAAAATTTATTTCCAGAGGTTATGACACAGAGCTCTCCTAAATTAAACATGCACACCTACAAAAAATATCTTAAAAATAAATGGAGAGTAATTCTTTCCATCCCATTTCACCTCCTACTGGAGGGTAATATTCAGAAATTCAGATTAGTCTGATACTTAAGGGTCCAAAATTGATCAATCTTGATCAATCTCTAAAATAACTATGATTGCTCCTGTACCTTGTGAGAGACAAACTGATGGACACTTCAGCCAGTCTGCACTGTTCCTCACCTTGTAACAACAGATGTTTTGTCATCCTCTGGCTCCTGGCTATTTCATGGAATTACAAATGAAATGACCTCAGAAATCTAACAGAACATCTCTCTTTCTACAGGAATCATTTCTGTAAGCGCCTGGGCAAGAGTTTCCATCCTTTTCTTAAATGTCTCCAAGAACAGGAAAACCACCATCATGCATGGCAAAACACCCTTTCTTAGGGTGAAAGAACTTGGTGGAGGCCCAACAGCAGGCTTTTGCATCAATATGAAACACTTAATTCTCACTCCTAACAAAGATCTCCTTCTCATCCCTTGCATCCAATGAGTCTCCAGGTCCTTCTACTGGTTTTACTGCTTCAATATCCCCATCTCCACTCTGACTACTTAATTACTCTGCAGTAAAATGGACTTTTTGCGTGCACACTTCTATAAACTTTAACACAATTCAGATTTACATAACCACCACCACAGTCAAGATACAGAACAGTACCAAAACCACAAAAAATTCCCACGTGCAATTGCTTTGATATTACATTCCTTCCTCTCCCCTAACTACTGATCTATTCTCCATCACTATAGCTTTGTCTGGTCAAGAGTATTATATATGAAATCCTAGAAAAATGTGACCCTTTGAGACTGACATCATTCACTTGGTATAATGCACTGAGATTCATACCAGCTGTCGTGTGTATCAATATAGTTGGTACTTTTTTATTGCTGAGAAGTATTCCCATGTATGGATTTACCAGTTTGTTTATCCATTCACCTGTTGAATAACATTTGGGTTTTCCCTGTTTCGGGTGACCATGAATAGATCTGCTATAAAAGCTTACAGATAGTTTTTTTGTGTGAAATTTTTTCCCTTTTACAGATTATCTTCTTGTGTTGTACTGAAGAAATCTTTGCTTAACCCCAGTTTGGAGAGTTTTCTGCTAGAAGTTTTCTAATTTTAGTTTGAATCTATGACCCATTTTGAGTTACTATTTGTGTAAGATGTGATGTTTAGGTCAAGGTTATTGTTTTTGCACATGAATGTTTCATTGTTCCAACACCCTTTGTTAAAAAGGTTATCCTTTCTCCAAAGAACTGCTTTTACACCTTTTTAAAAAAAATCAAGTGGCATATGTGTGTTCATTTATTTCTGGACTCTGATTTATCTGTATGTGATCCATTTGCCAATAATACACCATCTTGGTTACTGCAACTATACAGTGAGTTCTAAAAGTGGGTAGAGTGATTCTTCCAACTTTATTCTTTTTTCAAAATTGTTTTTGTCTATTCTAGACGTTTTGCCTTTCCATGAAATTACAGAATGAGTTTCTCTCATTTACAAAAAAATCATGGTAGGATTTCAAATGGAATTGTACTAAATCTACAGATCACTTAGAAAACAGCTGCCATCTTTCCTGCAGATTGGAAAACTATTTTGGTATGTTTAGTCTTCCAGTCCATGAACAAGGTACATATCTCCATTCATTTACTTCATTTTTAATTTTTTTATCAGCATTTTGTAATTTTCAGCATATAGATACTGCAGATGTTTTGTCAGATTTGTACCCAAGTATTTCATTTTGTGACAGCTATTACAGGTGGTAATTTTTAAATTTTGGTTTCCTACTTTTTATTGATAGCATCTAGAAACACTATTGATTTTTGTGTTGACCTTGTACCCTATGTCTTTGCTAAACCACCTTAAAATTTCTGGGAATATTTTGGATATTCCTTGCAATTTTTTAAATAGATGATCATATCATCTGTGAATAGGTGACAGTTTTATTTCTTCCTTTCCAATATGGATGCCTTGCCTGATTGTACTGGCAAGGATTTCCAGTATAAGGGTGAAGGAATTGGACATACTTGCTTTGTCTTCTGTCGTAAAGGGAAGGCATCCTTTTTAAGACAGGGTGTTACACATGATGTTAGCTATAGGGTTTTCTAGGTTCTCTTCATCATGTCGAGAAAATTCCCTTCCATTACTAGTTTGCCAAGAGATTTTTATCACGAATTGTCAAGTCCCCTTTCTGCATCAATTGATACATTTATGTGGTTTTCTTATTTAGAATATTAATATGGTAGAGTACACCGATTAATTTTTCAGTATTGAATCAGCTTTGCAGTCCCAGAATAAACTCCACTTGGGTATAGTGTATTAATTCTTATATATTGCTGGATGTGGTTAACTAATTTTTTCTGAGGATTTTTGTATCTATGTTCATGAAAGACATTCGTCTGTAGTTTTCTTTTTTTGTACTACCTTTGGTTTTTAGAATTGGGGTAATTCTGGTGTCATAAAATGTGTTTGGGGTGTTCCCTCCTCTTTTCTCAAAGAGACTGGGTACAATTGGAATTATTTCTTCTTTAAATGATTGGTAGAATTAATTAGCCAGTGAAATCACTTGGACCTAAATAAAGATTTCTTTATCAGAAGGTTTTAAAGTATGGATTTAATTTCCTTAATAGTATAAGACTACTAAGGTTACACAGTTCTTATTGGTAATATAAAAAGTTGTAGGTGTTTTTAAAAATGGTCTGTTAAGTTGTTGAGTTTATGTGCTTCCAATTGTTCATAGTATTCCCTTATTGGCCTTTTAATGTCTGTAGTGACAGTCTCTTATTCTTGATATTAAGAATTTGTGTCTTTCCTGTTTTCTCTTTGTCATTAATTCTACTGCTGTTTTCAAGAACCAGCTTTTCTTGAATTTCTTTATGGTTTTATTTTAAACTTCACTAGTTCCTCCTACCTTTATTATTTCCTTCTTCCTGCCTCCTTTTGGTTAATTTTTCTCTTCTTTTTCTAAGTTCTTAAGGCAGAACTTTAGATTATTTGCTTGAGAACTTCTTTTTCACACAAGCATTTAATGTTTAAAATTTTCATTTCAGTACCACTTTAGCAGTAACCTTCAAATTTTTTTCATGTGGGATTTCATTTTTGTTTAGTTCAAAATCTATTCCAATTTCCCTTAATATTTCCCCTTTGATCCATGGATTATTTCAAAGGGGGTTGTTTAATTTCTAGCGGAATTTTTCTATTATCTTTCTCTCACTGGTTTCTAGTTTATTTTATTTTTTATTTTCATTTTTTTTCGGTGGAGAGATAATTAGGTTCATTTTTTTTTTAATGGAGGAACTGAAGATTGAACCCAGGACCTTGTGCAAGCTAAGTACATGCTCTACCACTGAGTTATATCTGCCTCCCAGTTTCTAGTTTAATACACTATGGTCAGAGAGTATATTTCGTATGATTTTAATTATTTTAATGTGTTATGGTTTGTTTTATGACCTAGAATATGAGCCCTCCTGGGTAAGATCCATGTACTCTTTAAAAGAATGTTATCTGTTGTTTTTTGATGAAGCGTCTGCTAAATGCTAATTGAATCTCAGATGGTTCACAGTGTTGTTCAGTCCTTCTACATCCTGGCTGATTTTCTGTCTACTAGCTTTATCAATTACTAAGAAAAGAGTGTTGAAGTCTCCAATCATAATTGTGGAGTCTTCTATTTCTCTTTTTATCTCTCTGCATTTTTATTTCATGCATTTTGAACCATTGCTGTTGGTTGGATCTAGCCTATGAAAGCATGTGGAAGAGGGTAACTGCACAGGGTTCTCAGTGACCAGAGAAGATCTGCTACGGCCACAGGAGTAGTGGGTAACAAGGGAGAAGAAACAGCAGGAGGTAACGGGAGAAAGGTGGGGAACAGATTACAAATATACGCCAGGAAGATGTATAGTTGGTGGTGGGCAATGGGGATTAAGTGAAGACAGTTGAGGAGAAAATATCATAATCATATTGTTCTTTCCTAAGTACAGCTTGGAAAACACTATGGATAAAGTACAGGATTCCTTGGAGGGAAATGTGAGTGCCAATTAAATAAAAGTTAAATTCTAACTAACAGACCTGGGAATTGAAATATAGTAGGATTAGAAGAGATGTGATTTAGTCATTTAGGTCAGAAAACCCTTCAGAAAGAAATGGACCCCATATACATACAACAGTCCTGAGGCCTAGTATAGTTTTTAAGCTGTGGGTAGACGGGGAGAGAGAATTATTTCATATACAGCAGTCTAGCGTATTCATTACAAATTTAACATTAAAAGTTTAATGCAAAGGCCAATTGGCCAATTTGCTGCCTGTCCCTGTGACTGGCCTTTTTAATAAATAATGCATATTGTTTAATGAGAAAAATGAAAGGCAAGGTAAAAATGTAAAACATTTTAATGAGATGCCTTTACAAAAGGTCACTGCCCTTTCTAAATATTTTTTGATGATTTCTTCTACCCAGGAATGCTGTTTTTAAAGGCATACACTTAACAGCATACAATTACTCCAGCCGCTTAAGGATATCTAAGTGGACTTTGAGAGGAATCCAAAGTTGTCTCCAAAACTGCTTAGCAAGAAGAGTAACTATGGTCCACTACTTAAATACTTACAAGCTCTATGAATAAGAATAATGAAAAATTACTCCTCATGAAAAAAACATATAAGGCAGAGTCCTGGCAGGATAGCAAAAAATACCTGCCACATCAAAGGAACACTGAAAAATATTTGGAAAAACAATTATTTACAAAGATGTGGGTAAGGGTCAGGAAAATTAACAAGGAATGGTGAACCCCACCAAAGCCAGCAACAGCAAAGACCGTGCTCTTTGACCAGAAGGGTTGAGGGGAAGGAGTGATTTCTCAATGTTTCCCAAGAGTACCTACAGTTAAAGAAGAGGATGTCTTTTACTGCCCTCTCCACCACCCAGCCAGGTGTTAACTCACTCTCCCACTCCTCACCCCTACCACTGACCAAACCCAACAGAATGTGATTTAATTCATAAAAGTCAGCCTCCCACGGCCCACAGCTGAGTAATAAACTGTAGTAAGTGAATGGGGGTGGAGAGGGAAATTGAAAGCATTGACAGGCACATGAAATAAAAAAATTGGTTGGGCATATTAGAATTGAAATAATTCTACCTCCACTACCAGTTTTTCACACTCACACACATATAGTCACTTACTGGTTCTACTCATTAAGAAGATATTTCTGGATCTCACATTTATAATCTCTTTCACTCAAATTCAAGCCTTTGATTCTCCCAGTGCCAGCTGAAAGACTGATGTTGCATATTAGCATTCCAAGCCCAGATGTTTCATCCATGGAGAAATTATATTATTTTCTAACATAGTACAAGAACTGTAAGTGGACTGTGCCCATCATCTTAACTGACGGGGCTTGGAGTAGGGACAGCAAATGGTCAAGCAACAAGTCTAAAAATCTGAAAATCCAAAAGCACATCAGATCATGCAACTCTAAAAGTAGCTAAATGTCCCAGCGATTTAAAGTGCTTGAGGCTTTAAGTGGTTCATTCAGAAGGCACATCGAGATCATTCTGAGTCCTTGTCTTTTTTTATCATCACTTGATCACAATCCCTCTAATGAGATGAAGGGCTTCTTAGCGAAACAGAGACTCAAGCATGCTTAAAGCAATTGAATTATGTTTCTTTTGTACAGGTGCTTCACCAATGTGCTACCTTTTATATCCCTCACGCATTGACTGGGGCAGGAACCCATTGGTCTTTTTCACTACCGAAGCTATAGGACCTCACACAGTGCTTGGTAGACAGTCAAAGTCCAGCAGGTATTTCTGAATAAATTAACAAATGAACCAACTAAGCAGGCAGTATGGTACTAGGAAGAACACTGAACCTTGATCCAAGACTTATTCTATGTCCTGGCTCTAACCTTCTAGCTGTGTGGTGTCTTCAGAGAGATATTTAACTTCCCTAAGTCTATCACGTCAGAAATAAATTAGGGATAAAACCCATTCTACACGGAGCTGCCAAAGCATCATGGGAAATAATGTGTCTGAAACTGTTTGGAAATCGCAAGACATTCTAAAATATACACTATTTTTACCACTGAAATTGGTTACCAAACCCAAAAAACTATGAGGATTTCATATTAATACAGATTTTTAAAGTGCCAACAAAAATATTCTTTTTCTTCTGGAAAGAACACTGAGAGAAAACAATACAGAACAAAAACTTTTGGGGAGGATCTACAACTCACGTGCTTTTATGCTTGAACTTCACTCCAAAAACAAATTCTTGTATCTGTTAAAATTAATGGCACCCAGGTCTTGATGCAACAACTCTACTTCTGGTACCCTAAATCCTATAGAAATGAATACGTATAAGGACACGTATGTTTATAATGACAATAACAACTGGAAACAACCTGAACATCTATCAGCAAACTATACATTAAAAAAATATGGTATATCTACCCTACAGAACTACACTGATCAATACAGCAGTCACTAGCCACACGTGTCTATTGAGCATTGGAACTGTGGCAGTTCAAGTCAAAAATGTGTTGTAAATGAAAGATACACAGTGGATATCAAAAAGTATGAAAAATAAGCACATAAAACATCTCATTAATAATTTTGTATATTAATTCAATGCTGAAATGATATCTTAGATGTATTGCATTAAAACATAATACTATTAAAATTAAATTTTCCTTTATCTTTTTCCTTTTTTAAAAATGTGGCCACTAGAAAAGTTACAGTTACATTTGTGGCTTGCATTGTATTCCTACTGGATAGTGTGCCATAGATCAGAAATTGGTAGGGCCAGATAGTAAATATTTTAGGTTTTGCTGGCCATGTAGTTTGTTGCAACTACTCAACTAAGTTGAGACAATATATACACAAGTTAGCATGACTCTGTCCTAATCAGACCTTATTTATGGACCCTAAAATTCGAATTTCATATAATTTTTACATATCAAGAAATATTAACCTTCTTTTGATTTTTTCCAACCATTCTTAAAATGTAGAAAACATTCTTAGCTCACAAACCACAAAGAAACAGGTGGCAGGACAAATTTAGCCCACAAGTCATAGTTTGTCAATCCTTGTTTTAGACTATTAAGCAGTATTAAAAAGAATGGATTAGATCTGTATGTACAAGTACTTTCTCTAAACTAAAACAATCTACTGCAGAACAATATGTAGAACAAGATTTCATATATGTAAAACAGAAAATTTTGTGTTTATATATTTACCTAATTTCACAGGACCAGAGAGATAGGGAAGGATGGATACACATCAATCTGTTTATCTGCTACCAATGGACATAAGACTGAGGGCAAAGAAGATGGCATGTGTCTATGTTAAGTTTTTCTAATTACACTATAATCAATTATAACTCATAATTAAAATTCTGATAAAAGTACACAAATTTTAAAACAAACATGAAGTTCCATCCTACAGCCACAAAGACTTCACCACTGAAATGTTGATATTCATGCTTATTTCCTCTGAACAAGTTTTCTGTTTATCATAACTACAAAAACTGGGGAGAAAAACTTAGAGCACAACCAAAACTAATGATACAAAATATTTTTAAATGAAAGATATCATTTCCCTTCTTTGCATTGTCTTCCCACTTTTGCATATAATTTGCCTCAAATTCTACCCTTTGAATGAGTGGTAAGTACTACAACTAAGTGAAATATTTAGACATTATCTGGGCTTTTGATAAAGATATAGTGTCCGCATAAGCTTATTCATTCAGAACATACACAGACCTGATTTAGCAGACACCTTCATTTTTGGTTTGTACTAGTTATTTATTGCTGCATAGCAAATTACCCCCCAAACCTTAGGGGCCTAAAGCAAAAACAATGTACTCTCCCACAGTTTCCGTACATCAAGAATTCAGGAGCAATTTAGCTGCTGGTTCTGGCTTAGTCTCTCAAGAGGCTGCAAGCAAGCTATCAGCTAGGGCTGCAATCAGCTGAAGGCTTAACTGGGGCAACCGGATTCATCCAAGATGGTTCACTAAAGGGACTATCGGCACAAGGCCTCAGTTCCTTGACACATAGACCCCTCTATAGGGCTACTTAATGTCCTCCTGGCATGGTGGCTGGTGCCACTAGAGGGAGTGATGAAAAAAGAAGATGGTGGAAGCCGACACACCTTTTATGGACTAATCTCGAAGTCACACATCCACAATTTCCTAACAATACATGGGCCAATTGCACTTAATGGAGGAGGGGACCACACTGGGTATGAATACCAAGAAACAAGAATCACTGGGTATCAACTGAGAAACTGGCTACCACAGTTGTCCAAAAAAATTTATGAAGACAGCTATGGGCATGGCTTAAATCTAGCTACTGACTATGTTTTACAAATGGAAATCTGATATGAAAAAGTATTTTAATTTCGTCTGTAGGAAAAAAACTTTGTTACATTAAAAGGATACTTAACTATAAGTTGTCAAATATAGGACAACCAACAAATCAGTGCTTTTAAAACCCTTAGGGAACACAGGATATTTTAATACAAGCAAATTACCTATCTCTGTATGCCACATGTGCAAATGAATAAATACAAGAAGGCATTAGTGGAGAAAAACTGTATTGTAAAAATTGCCTGCTTTAGCTTATTATTTTCTTGACAAAGTGGTATAGCATAAAAAGTCATTTGATAAAAAATCAGGGTATCACCCAGAGCATAAAATAAATTTTTGGAAAAAAATTATTAATGCATAGGAAAAAAGACTGGAAGGATACTCACTGACATTAAAGTAGTCTCTGAGTGTTTGGATTGGACATGGCTGTTTTCCTTTTGGCTTATATGTTTTTATTTAGGACGCCCACAGAGAACATGCTTCATTCACTTTTATGATGAAAAAAGATGTATGTAAAAATGCTCAGAGTCTGTTCTTCTGGCTGGCTTTAAGGAATTTCTGTTCCCTAAATTGCCTTCTGACGAATTTTGAGACCCAAAAAAGGTTAAGTTACCTATTCTAACATTTATTCCTGAGGCTATCAGAAGCTAATTGTGAATGGGTGAACTAAGAAGCAAATTTCATCTACATCACCTGACTTTTATGCTCAATAAGGTCAAAGGTAAAGGTTTTGTCTCTCTGGTCCATAAAATATAGATTGCTGTTTTCAAAGAACATCAACAGTAGTAACAGCTATTCCCATTATTCAGTCATATAATCTGATGAAATACTGACATGATAAAACAATGCAACTGAGAAAAAAACAATAGCATACACATTTTATAAATGCATGGGCTTAAATTGTCTCTCACCAGCTTTCTACCTGATTGACATGTTATCAGAAAAATAAAGATTTAAGCTGGCCAAGATCAATGATTTCAAAATGATTCTTTAGTGCTCCATCAGATAAAAATACAAATTCAGTCCAATCATAATTCATATTTGGGCTCACGCCACTTTGACAGTTACATTTTATGGCAAAATGTACTTTAATTTTATATTCAAACCTTTTCCCAGCTTTTCTTCAAGAATTCACTTTTTAATTTATGATGCTTCCTTGCTCAATTCAAGCTTCATTCACTTTTAGATACTTTGGAAGAATAAATAACTGACATACTCTGCCATTCATGAGTAATGGGCTGCCTGTAACTTAAGAAAATAAAAGAGGTGGCCAAAGAGATATATTTGTTTTAGAAATAAATATGTATCATATGTATCAGTAATAAAATAACAATAAATTAGAAACATGTCATAAAAATGCTTTCCTATTTTACTGAGCTTAAATTATACACTGTAATATACGGTTAGGTCACATACATTTTAAGAATGAAATACCTTCGTTGTGACTTATGCTGAATATAACTATATTGGACTATAAAGCATGCAAGTTAAGCCGTATGTTTACATCTTATCATAGACTTCTATTTTCAGTATATACCCATTGGGAAAACTTTTTTTTTTTTTTTGGTAAAACACTATGTATTATCACAACACTAATCAACAGCAACAACAACAAAAACTTGAAAAGCAAGGACACCTCCATGTAGCACTTAAAACCTTTCTCCAATTCATAGGTCATGACATAATGAGCACTCCTGATAAAAACTGTAACAGCAATCATTTACTGAGCGCTCTCCATGTATCAGGAACACCACTGAGTTCCTCACACACTTCTGTCAAGGTGGAAAATATCTCCACTTTACAGATGATGAAACTCACACTGGTCTAAAGCCAAAGCCTAAATTCTTAACAGCTACACCACAGAAAACTAATCAATGTGTCCACTACACATTTGTGCCCAATGTCCTTGGTTTTTCTCAGTTATTCACAGGTGGGATCATGAACAGAAACACCATCCACCTGTTGGCAAGGGTGCATATTAAAGTCAGAGACTGAAAGCTTAAAGTAGCCTTCAGAGACCTGTCTTACAAAGCCAACCTTAAAAGAAATTTCAAACACTGCACATTACCTCCTATTTATTCTCTAAATATGATGATAAGCAGGACATTTACAAGCGTAGTCTAGAACTGCAAATTCTGTTACCTGGAGTTAATTAACCAAACTTGTTCTTCTACTTAGTGAATGGAATGAAGTAACAGAAAGAAACAGTGAACATGAAGGTGATGTCCCCCTATCCATCCTGCCCAGGACAAATGACTAAGTCATTCACAGTAATTCCATCCTGCCAGTCAGTAGTAAAAATTTTCAACGGGCAGTGAGGTATGTGGGGAAATCTCATGGCGGGGGCGGGGGGTCACTTCTACGCAAACTTCCAACCCTAAGAAGGAAGCAGAGAAAGAGGTCATCCTTTTCTTTTCTTTTCTCTACATATTATTGTGACTGAATAAAAAGTTTAGACTTCTAAAACATGTTGCTCCCAGACTGAGATAAAGCTATCCCTGAGAATGGCCCCATGTAAGTCCATCCATGTAAAGGTGAGAGAAGAAAGACATCACCCATGATAGAATGGTGTCTGTCTCATACTGTAAAAATAGCATGTGGAGTGGAATATACAGAGATGTAGCCATTATGGAAAGCACAATCTGCTACAACAAGCTTGGACATCTGTTTGATTATGAACAATTTTATGTCTATAGATTGTAATCTATAAGCAATCCCAAAATCACTGAATAAAATGCACTGGCTGGATAAAAGAACTGAATCTGACCACTGGCTGGGTCATCCAGCACAAGAGTCAATTCCTCTGTAAGTCTCAGTATTGTTATTAATTAAAAACCAGTATTAATATTTATAAAAGATTTTTTTAAACAGATGATCTTTCCACGTCAAATACTCTGTAACTCATCTATTTTAAAAGAAACATAAATAATTTCCATCAGTGCTATCTGTGTAATTTTTGTTACTTAAATTTGCTTAAACATCAGTATCCTCATCTGGGAAGTTATTACAATATTGTTTCCCTGTTAAGGTCACCATGGGAATGAAATGATACATGTAGAAAAGCTTAGAGTAAAACCTAAAATATAGTAAGTACTCAATACATTTTGCCTAGTATTTAACAGAGTATTAAGTCCCATACTCATTTGACCATTTGGGAAGCATATAAGTTACAAAAGAGGTGACTTTTATTAAAATAATAACTGAGATATGTATATCTCCAGTCTCAAATAAATGTGAATAGAAACGATACTTCTTCGCTATTTGTAATAGAAAATATTTATTGATCAGGTTTAGTGTTAAAGATCTATACACGTTTGATGCTTACATAAACTTGTAAGGTAGTTTTTAGAATTAAAAATTACTACCTTTCCCTGCTTTGTAAAATAATTACTTTCCACATTGCTATACATTCTCTCCGCTTTTAATACTTCTCACTTTCCTGCATTTCAGATGTACCAGGCAAAAGTGTCTAAGAGATACTGAAGGTTACTAACAGACATCGTTAGTAACAAACAACAATGTTAATTTCATGCCCCAAATGACTCTTATCTTGCTCCTGATTGAAAAGAACTCCTTGTCTGGCCCTCTCAGCCTCATGTCACCCCAGAGTATAGCCAAGGATCGGCTCCTTTTCTTAAAGAGTTAGACAATCTAAAGGAGAATAGGAAATGGCAACTTTTCAAACGAGAGTTTCTAAAATAAGAGAAGAGATTACTAAAAGAAGAGGGACACAGAAAAATCTTCCAATCATATGACATCCTTATTCCAATCCTCATCTTTTGAATTACCAAACTACTTTTTTCTCTTTTCAAAAAAACTGCAGTAAAATTAGTAACATTATATAAGTTTCAAGTATACAGCATTATAATTTGACATCTTTATACATGACAAAGTGATCACCACCAAAAATAGAGTTACCATCCATCACTGTCCATTTGATTCCCCTTCAGCCACTGTGCAAAACAGTATGGAAGTTCACCAAGCTACTTTTGAAAATATAAAATAGTTTAAAAACATTAAACTGGTTTCTCACCCCAGGACTTTTCAAAGCTAACATGTGAGAATCTCCAAGAGGCATTCATGAAGCATATCCCATATATGTTTACACTTGAAACTAATTTTTATCTTTCTTGCTAGACTAGTATTCATTGGATTCACAGACTGTTGGGGTGGACTTATCCATAATTCACATAATAGTGTCAGGTAATCAGATTGAGAAATGGTAATTCTGATTTGGAAGAAAAATAAGGGGAACTGAGGTACCTCTGCAGTAGATGGTCCCATACTGGGTAGCAATGAAAGTACTACAGACATCAGTATCAGCAGAAAGACAAGTACGCCTGGGAACTGAGAACAGGAAGAGGGAAGCTCCCCCAGATAAGTTTATCTCACTTTATACTATTTTCTTTGATCCGACAAACTTCTCCAGGCCATTCAATTAATTTATCAAGTGAACTCTAAAATACCTGATCCAGGACTTCATCCAGGCCAGTCCCATCAAATCCTTGCATTTAAGAGTGCAGACTATCACCAAAAAATGGGAGGCACAGACTAATTCAAAGTTAGCAAGTAGGTTTTATCCCAATTTCTCAATGCTGGTCAATCATAGGCACTTTCATATCTTTTTTGTTAATAATAATTTTTTCAAAGATTGTGAAATCTTCTATCTCATTTGCAGTATGTTGGGAAATGGAGCCACGATCAACCCCCCAGGTCTGCCTTGGCTTCGAGTGGAGAAGTTACAATGTATGGTCTTCCTATCTGCCATCCTGCAGCAGAGGCTCATTAAGTTCTGAATGCTTATGATGACGAGCCTAATAAACCCATGGACAGCTTCTCTCTGGATGCTGCTCCACAGTCTTCCCTAGAAGGAGGAACATAATGAGAGGAGTCTGAAAGTTAAAGATAATGATCTGACAATAAAGCTTTGGCTATATCATGAAAAAGCCCACAAACTATAAATTCTGGAGAGGGTGTGAAGAAAAGGAAACCCTCCTACACTGCTGGTGGGAATGCAGTTTGGTGCAGCTATGGAATACAGTATGGAGATTCCTCTAAAAACTAAAAATAGACTTACCATATGATCTAGCAATCCTACTCCTGGGCATATATCTGGAGAGAACTCTAATTCAAAAAGATACATGTACTCCAATGTTCACAGCAGCACTATATACAATAGCCAAGACATGGAAACAACCTAACCATCCATCAACAGATGACTAGATAAAGAAGCTATGGTATATTTATACAATGGAATACTACTCAGCCATAAAAAAGAATAAAATTTGCAGCAACATGAATGGACCTAGAGATCGTCATTCTAAGTAAGGGAAGCTACAAAGAGAGAGAGAAACACCATATGATATCACTCATATATGGAATCCAAAAAAAGAAAAAAGACACTAATAAACTTACCTACAAAACAGAAACAGACTTAACAGAGTAAACAAATTTATGATTGCTAGGGGGAAAGGGGTGGGAAGGGATAAATTCAGAGCTTGAGATTTGCAAATACCAAGTACTATATATAAAATAAATAAACCACAGGTTTCTTCTGTATAGCAAAGGGAACTACATTCAATATCTTATAGTAGTAAGAATGAAAAGAATGAAAAAGAATACAAAAATGAATATATGCATGTATGACTGAAACATTATGCTGTACACCAGAAACTGACACATTGTAAACTGAGTATACTCCAATCAATCAATCAATCAATCAGCAAAGGGAAAAAAATAAAGCTTTGATTTTAAACATTTTATTCTTCCTTTTTGAATAAAAATAAATAACATACCATTATTTGTGAATTTTTGAATTAGATACCAAATTCTCACAGACACAGAAACACACAGCCTTCATGGGGATAGTCTTGGTCATTATTTAAAACAGTCATTCACGTAAGTCTAATGTATACTATCTACCATTGACATTTCACACTGTTTCACTTAATTTTACTTGATTAAAATTGTCATTTTTAGCCTTGCTCAGCTTTCTACAACTGATCTTGCCATACAAAGCTGGTAGTCCAAATAACAGAGAGAAATTTTACAAGTGTTTTTCAACTCCAAAAAGTTATATGAAACTTCTTTGTGATAGATAATTTTTATACTAAAATGTACTCAATGATCTGTCTACTCTACTTGCTTTTAGGCAAATTTCACAGCGAACAGGACCCTCAAATTTGGCAGATACAATATTTTTATAGTCTAATAATGAAAGAATGTTTCCATGTCAGATAAAAATGTTTTCAACTTACATTACAAGACTTTGATTTTTTTTTTATATATGGGATTCTCCAGCATCTAATGAACTTTGTGAAAGATATACTTTCTTCCTCAAAGGATGAAAATCTGTGATTAGTCACACCTCTACCTTAACAGGTCTATTCATTAATTCATTCAGCATATAGTTATGGAGTATCTACTCTGAGCCGAGTACCTGGATACTGACTGGAACTGAAGAGAAATACATACATTAATTTCATTCATTCACTCAAAAGACCTTTATAAGAGAGGCTCTGTGCTCCATGCTGGAGATACAAGGGTGAGTAAGACAAGATACAATCTGGGCAGAGAGACAATCAAATCATCACAGTGATAAATCCAAGAGATAAGAGAAAGTTCAAGCAATCAAAATCAAGGCACTTAGTGACTTAAGCAGGGCATTTAGTTAGTTAGTGAAATCAGCCTTCTTGGCATATCCCTTAATCCTGTTCAGAGGTAACAGTATTGAGAGTGGCTCCCACTGAGTACCCAGTGCTGTGCTGTGCTGTAAGTTCATTTCATTCTCTGAGATAATGAGTCCATTTCACTCTGACATTGTCTCAAAACTACTTTGGAAAGAAAATCTTCAGAGGCCCTCCAAAACCTCCAGGCTTTAATCTTTATGTTCCTCCCCTTCTCCCCCAACCCCTCCCCTGCCCCACAAACCTGGAGGCATCTTACAAGTTTCCAACTTCCTGGTTCAGGTCCCTGCCCAGGCAACAAGTGAGTGGTTAATGTCCTATGGAACTATTACAGCAACACTGGTTTCCAAGCCTGGCTGAACACCAAAACCACCTGGGGGTACCTCAAAAACTGAAGTTTCCCAGAAAAGCATGATACAGGTTGAGTGGTTTCCAAAATATGGTACCTAGTCCAACGGCGGCGGCAGCAGCAGCAGGGAACATATCAGAAATACAGAATCTTGAGCCTCATCCCAGATGCACTGACTGAGAAAATATGGAGGTTCAGCCTAGTGATCTGCTGTGCTCTAGCAAGCACTCTGGGTGATTCTGAGGCTCTAACCATTCTGAAGTTATAGCGTAGGTGCTAGTAATTATATTTTAGCACCCCAGGTAATTTTGAAGACGAATCAGTTTGGGAACCAAAAGGAGAGTATTCCTCAAAGCTCACAACACCATTTGGAATGCCCCAGGGAGGTGAGATAAACAATGTACAAAACAAAATATTGGATAAAACTTTGGGGAGGAATAAACACAGAGAAATTTGGCAGAGGAGTCACAAAATGAAGGTTGTGCTATCAAGTATGGTACATTCAAAAGTTACACAACAGGATTTTTTTTAAACCATTTATTTTTGCAAAATAATCCTATTTTGAGACCTATAAGCCTATTCTTTTAAATTTTTAAAGCCATGATTTTTAAAAGAAAACAATTTAAAGAACCCATGCCTGAAACAGATAAAAATGTTGTGTTAAATAAATGCTCCGATAAAAAGCCAGAGCTTCTTATCTTGGATAAATTGTATGGCACTTTTTTCCTATTAGTTTTTCTCTTTACATTTAGTGCTTGTTGAAAACTGTAACTGTGTTTTAAGTATTCAGAATATGATTATATCTGTGTTAATTAAGCATATCTATGTCCTCTGTGTTCTTTAATAATTGAAAATAGGAAAGAGGTAAGATCTGAAAAAAACCCCACACTCTTCATTGTAGACTGCATACTGTACAAGTGAAAATAAAACCTTCAAGGGCTATAACTTTTTGCTACCTGTTGATTGCAAAATAAATGTCCAGCAGAAGCAGTCTAATAAGACACACTTTGTATCCCAAAGGATAATTGCTAAGTCCATGTCTTTGGAGACCCTGGTTAATAACATCGTCCCTGAATTTCACATGTCTGGACTGTGTCAAATGCTTTACGTGCACAACTGCCCCCTCAACGAAACCCCACTGTATCATAAGAACCCTCCCTGAAGATAAGACAAGTAAAGCTTGAAGAGGGTAAGCCACTCGGCTGACTCAGCTGATCCCAGGTAGCCTGTGACCAGTCCATGTCCCCTCCCTGTCACTATACTGCCTCCTTCATGCTTAACGTGGTACCAGGAACACGACATGTACCAGGAAAGACAGGGCTGTTTCATTTGCTTGCTGAGCACATGGCTCTTGTCCGGTGGGGCTTAAGACTTAAAGAGCCCCAAAGTACTGAAAAGCTGACGTCTACCAAATTTAAAAACCATACTCAACTATAAAGTAAGCCTAAGAAAGTCCAACAAAGTTCTTATTTTTCTCATGATGACTACTCTGATGCTGCGTTAAAAAATCCAATGTAAAAATTCCTTGAAATAAATATTTATTGCTTTGGCTTCTAAAAACATACATATGGCACCATCCAGGGCTGGCCTATTTTCAACCTGATACACTGAAGAGGGGGTTAGTTTTTTATAGACACTCTCCCAACTCATGGCTCATCCAAGGGATGGCTAGGGGGCAGAGAAGGAAGACTACTTTCTATCCAATTTCTGCTTAAGTACATCCCTGTCTCAGCATCCAGGCATCACTAGAAATCTGCAAGAGGGAGCCAGGTGCTAGAGCCGTCTCTCCTGGGGTGTGAATATCCTAAAGCCAATGAGGTTTAGCCATCTTAGTCAGAAAGATGTTGGAGTGTCACCCCAGGACATTTGCTCAAGCATGGGGCAGAGCCACCTTCAGTGCTTGCATGTGTGTGTGCCTGTGTGTGTGCCTGTGTGCAGGAACTCCTGCTGGCATTGGTACAATGGCTCCAGAGTTGTGAGCACAAAGCAGGCTACTACTGTCATCATGATATGCCAAGAAGAAATCGGCCTTTGACAACAAATCAAATTAAAAAACTGTCCAGCTCTTAGGCTTGGCTGTCTTGGGAAAATGCAAATTCCTCACCCCATATAAGCACTCCACGATTCGAAGCCTCTCAGGGCCTTGCCTGACCAACTCGCTTTCTAAAACGCAAATTCCTAAATGCCATATACATCCATGTACTCTGTCGTGAACTCCTCACCTTGTTCTGAAGCTTCCACATGAGATGTCTTTTGTGACAAGTGTGGGGAAAATGTAGCGAAGAGTTAAAAGTGAATCTCTTACCTCTTTGAACTGTTTTCTTCGTACTTCGTGTACACAGATACACTTTTGATGTGTTAACTAGAAAATCTGACTAGAAAAGAACAAAGCAGCTGTCACTGGAAGGAAGACACTGACAAAAAAAAAAAACCACACAGCCCTTTATTGAAGAACTGTCAAGCCTGTCCTATAGTTCTGGGTTTGCCTGTGGTATTTATCAAAGACCTACATCTGATGCAGGAAATTAAAAATAATAATAATAATAAATCTGTCCACTGGACATTATTAAAAGAATCTAAAATTATATTACATTTAAAATAACTAAAAAGAGTATTTTAAGAATTCAGACACAAGGTTGTTTTTATGAGTTTAATATATTTGTATATCTCTGTGCACACTTTTCTAACCAAAAACTGCATGTCTATATTGGTAACATGTCTGCATAAAAATGAAAAGCGTATGTTTCTTCTATGAAGTGACTCTTTTAATGCTTTTGAATGTTTTTTTCTCAGTATAACTTTCATTTGAATATTAGATATAAAATTCAATTTTTTAAATATTTCTGGAATTAGCTTAAACAAGGTCCTTCTAGGCAAGTGGATTTCTTCATTTCATGTTGTTCTACTGACTCACAATATTTTACTGAGTATTATTCCCAGTTTTAAAGTAATATACAGGCTTTGCTTAACTCCATATCTTTACATACTGATTATGAATTTGGCCTCAGTTCTAACTACTGTATTGCATGGAAGTTAATAATCTTTTTTCTAAGCAAACATACTATATGTAATGACTGTTGCATGTGCTTTTTTTTTTTTTTTTTTTTTTTACAAAAACCCAATAGCATGAACATGAGGAGAAAAGAAATCCACTAAAAAGTACACAGAGGAAAAAAAGGCAAAACATAGACAGACACTATCCATGTATTCAAATGAATGTGTCTCCTTGTATTTTCGGGTCACAGTGACAGTTTATAAGACAGAGCTTCAGGCTTGGCTATATCACTCAAGAGTTGTATGACCTTAGAAGGTTATCTTACTGCCCTAAGCCTCAGCTTCCCCATCTGTAAAAAAGGGGTATCTACATCACAAGGGTTGATTAGACAAGAAGAAGTGAGCAGAGTTTCTCATGGTTAAGTAAGTTTGGGAAGTTCATTCTACAGTGAACAATGGAGAGCAGGTTGCAGAATAGAATGCAGAGCTTCTCAAAGCCTTTCATAAGCTCATGTACCTTTTTCATCATAAATACAATTCAGTAATTAGAATTCCACATAATTACTCAACCTGGAACCCATTTATGTTAAGTATTTCTAGAGATTAGTGTTTCCCAGAGAACAGTTTGAAAGGGGGATGGGGATACTAAGGGCCATCTTAGGTCAACAGAAACCCTTTTATGGTCCACCTGGACTTGTGTGCATAAAGACCATATGACAAGAGCTAGGAAACTCTGATAACTCAGGTCATTGCTGCCTCAGTTGCAAAGTGAGTTTTCATGCCCTGAATTGACAAGTATACTTTTCCTGTGTCCACTGAGAAGAAACTCTCTGGAGGACAAATCATTAAGCAAATAGATGGTTAGGGAATTTTTTTACACTTAGATTTACATTTCCATGGGGCTGGAGCGGGAGGGGATGGGGAAGTGCAAAATAGGGGAAAGGGATTAAGAGGTACAACTCTCCAGTTATAAGATAAATAAGCCATTGTATATAATATACAACATAAGGAATATGGTCAATAATACTGTAATAACTTTGCATGGGGACAGATGATTACGAGACTTACTGTAGTGATCATTTCATAAGGTATGCAAACGTGAAGTCACTATCTGGGCCACCTGAAACTACCATAATATTCTATGTCAACTGTATTTCAATCAAAAAAAAGAATTTGAGATTCCCTTTTAAGTAATTTATATGTATTTATGTATCTATAAACATCCAGTTGGATTGTGGACCAACTAAGTATCTAGATTTAGATCAGGACAAGCACTGGGGAGTTTGGTGGCGAGTGAGTTGACCTTTACAGTCCTTTCCCCAAAAACAAACCAAAAGGAAGATTTGCAGGGGTTTGGAGTTGAAGTCCACGATTCCCTGTTTATTTTTAATTCTCAAAAGCAAAACAGTGCACTGAACAAGGGCTTTAACAATCTGTCTAATTTAACTTCTCAGTCACTTGAAAACAGAAAGAATTGATGATTAATTTCTCTCCTTTTTGAAAATTCTGTCCTCTGAAAATTCCAACATTTTCAAAGGATCTGATAAATAATACCAAGTTCATTGGCATTTCAAACAGACAAGACATTTATCTATTTTAAACCATTATGAATGTCATATTTCCATTCAAACTTGGGAAGATCACATTTTCAGCTACCAACCAACTATGGAAAAATCTTTCAGACAACAATAACCTCTTAATTGAAGATTTCTCTTAAAATTATTTTTATAGAATAATGTGGGAGTTATACTGCTGAAAAACAAAATTACTTTTAATGAAGCAGTTCAAAATCAGGGCAGGAAAAGAGCAAAGAGTTTCCTTGAGGTTCTGGTGACAGTATACATAAAAAGATGTTTTATTTTCTCTTTGCAGGGTGTAAACCATCATTTTGTCTTATTATTCCTGACATTCAGTTCATCATATTAGCATCTTTGTGAGAAACAAGAAAGCAATTAAGGGTTTTGCTCTTTATTCTTTGGGAGACAGAAATTTGCTTTCCCTCAAAACTCTTAACAGTGAGACAGACCTGGTCAAACACCAAATGCACGTATTTTAAAATGCAATAAAGATAGAGTTTTAATAATTTTCAATTACAGTTATTCTGCAATAATGTTAGCAAATCTCATCTAAAAAGTAAATTATTCATTGAATAGGAAATGGTAAAGCTCTGGGATTGTGTGACTCTCCCATTAAAGTTTCACTAAGATTCTCCTTGATAAGGTCCTTTTAAAAAATTACACATTTTATACTTTGTTTCTATCCCTCTTCTTCATTCATGATGCTGTTTCTACTTTTTAATATACTTTTCTAACAAAACACGGTAGTTATAGAGTGGCCATTCAGAGAGATCTATTCAGAATAAGTATTCATTCACTTGCTGCCAGAAATACTGATAATATGATTTTTTTTATTTAGTTTTAAGAATACATTTTTCATCTTAAGCAAATGAAACTTAGAACCAAATAAAGAAAACTGTCATTGACTTTCATTATAAAATTGGTAGGAAAGAGTCTTTCGTGTTGCCTTTGCATTAGCAAATCTCACCTTTCATATAAATAAATAGATCATTTATTGGGAAGTGCACAGAGCATAGTGCATATAGCAAAACTATAGAATTCCAGAAAATATTTTAAATCAAAATATGACAAAATGAAAAAAGGGCAACACAGAAGATTTTCTTTAAAAAAAAAAAAAAAAAGAGAACCATTGCCCTTCTTACTGAACTTGAAAACAAGTCATTAACTTAGTCATTTTCTATATTCCCTTTGCAATACTTTCCAATATTTGTACTCAGATAAATGTTAAGATTCTCTATAATCTACCTCCTTACTCTGCTTTCTCTTGCCAGCAATTTAGTTATATTTGTTAATCTTCCTGCCTTAAAGTTGAAGAGGGTGTCACATTTAACTTGGTGATTAGCTTTGTACAAAACTCTTGCAACGAAACTCGTGACTGGAAAACTCTGTGTTCAGAATTCTAGAACACATTCCAAACTTCCCCATGATTTATGAGAACAGTTCTTGAGTTCAGTAACACATAAATTTGAACATTTCATCCAATGACTATCACCAGTCTATCTCACAAACCCAAGCCAATGTGTTTGAGATGGCAATGCTATGGGAAATTTGAAGGCACATGTCAAATTCAGTGTTTTCTGCTGAATAGTATTTTAAGTTCATGGGTCTTTTTTTGTTTCGTTTTTCTAATCTTGTTTAAGAAAAGCATTTGCTTACTGTATAGCACTGGGAAATATATACAAGATCTTGTGGTAGCTCACAGCGAAAAAAAAATGTGACAATGAATATATGTATGTTCATGTATAACTGAAAAACTGTGCTCTACACTGGAAATTGACACAACATTATAAAATGACTGTAACTCAATAAAAAATGTTTAAAAAAGAAAAAGAAAAGAAAAGCATTTGCTTATCTACTTTAATGGGTAACTAGATTAGGGCAAGATTAAGTGTATTAATTCCGGTATCTGTGGACCCTGTTCCAACTGGAATAAGAAATCCCTTATAACTGCCTTCATCTTCTAATTTCATTGATTCCATTTTATAAAATGCTTTGAGTTATTACCATGGCATATACTTAAATGACAAAACAAAGAAAAAATAGAATCCACATTTTCCCTTAAGGATCATCTTTTCAGCACTACCTCTCCAGATAAGACATGGATACTTAAATCTTCACTAGCTTAATTTAATTTAGATACTAATATATATATATATATATATATATTTAAGTATCTATCAATACATGAATATTAGATAAATCATCTTTTTCATTAAATTACTCATGAAGAAACTTTGTAGCATTAACTTTTATTTTAGAAACCTTTTTGAAAAGCTCTTTACTGAGGAAATTTAGGTAGACCTAACACAGCAATTACACACATGGTTCCTTGGGTCCAAGAGTCAAGGGTTCAAGTTCTGGTTTGACCTAGAACCAGCTACCTTGTGGGCTGTTAAGATGACTAAAGAAGACAAACACATCTAAGGTACTCAGACCAGTACCTGGCATAGAGTGAGTACTTAATGAACAGGAGTTAATGACTAGTGAATTATTACAACGAACAATCAGAAGTAATAAGGCATCTTTTGCAATCTTGTCAAAGCTGACCTAGGTTAACAGAAATTATGGTCTTATGTACAATTTGGTCTCCTTCAAATCCAGCATTGCCTATTTGACTCTACAATTCTCGGTATGATTTGCATGGTCCTATTCTTTATTTCTCCCTCTCTCTCGCTCTGTCTCTAGGGAAATATTGACATGTTTCAGATATGACAAGATTACTGTTAGTGACAATAAAAATGCTCAGTAAAAACATGAAGAAAGTGCTACCTGCTACATTAAAAGGAAGAATGTCCTAAAGTAAGCCATATCTTAAACGAAATTTGAATATTCATTTAAATCTCCACTTGAATACTTAGTACCTTTGCATACAGTAAAACTCTGAACCCCACAGTATGCTCGAATCACTATGAAATATTTTCTTATCTCAGAGATTCATTGTTCAACACCTCTATACTTGGTTTGTCAAAGTTATTTTCTTAAAAATCTTTTCCCAATGTCCTGACATCTAAAAACTTCTACTTTTCCCTGATTTCATTTTTTAGGTCAGAGATATAAATGAGAACAGACTAAACAAAGTTACCCATGAGCACTAAAATATATCGTGAGCACATTTTGGGAAACTAAGTGACTTCTACAAGCTTTAGCTTAAGTAAGACTCTTGACAAATACTGTAAATACAAAAAGTCACTAAAAATGCCTTTGATTCATGTGTTTTGATGCCCAGTTTCATAAACAACTTATGTTTGACTACTTCCCTTTCAAATTCTATTCATATTTTACTATATTACAAAGAGGTTTAGTTGGAAGAAGAAAATTATCCAGTATTTTCTACTTGACGCCAAAAGGGACTTCCAGCTAAGATACAGGATCTAGGTGTCCTAACAATTCCTCCTGAGAGCCCATTAAGGTGAAAAACACAGGGTAACCTACTCATTGTCATGCTCAACAATATGTAATGTAAGGTTTGGTTTTAAACATTCTCAGAAACACATACAAGTAGACCAGCACACACCAGAGATTCAGACTTAGATTTAGAGGCGGTTCCCAGGCTACCCGAGGTTCAGTCCCCCTACCCACGGTGGGTGTAAAATTGAGATAGAATGAATTAGTGCTTCCAATGTGATCCACTTGTCAAGTCCAACCTCATCAAGGAGTCCGGGTGTCTCAGTCAGCTCAGGCTGCTGTAACAAAATACCATATACTGAGTCACTAAAACAACAGACATATATTTCTCACAGTTCTAGAGACTGGAAGTCCAAGATCAAGGTCTTGCCAGATTCAGTTTCTGGTAAAAATCCTCTTCCTGGCTTTGCACCATGTACTCAAGGTAAAGAGGGACAGCTCCAATCTCTCTTCCTCTTCTTCTAAGGACACAAATCCCATCATGGGGGCTCCACCCTCATGATCTCATCTAAACATAATTACCTTCCAAAAGCCCCACCTCCAAATACCATCAAACTGGGGGTTAGAGCTTCAATATAAGAATTTGGGGGAGGTGCACATTCAGTCCCTAACACCTGTTTCAATGTGTCAGGGTACCATACCCCACTTCCAAAACTCATAGCAGGAAGAAATAAACTTGTACATATTATTTTTCATTTATGAGTGTGCTAGATGAAATCCCTAAGGACCCATTCTTCCTTCATGAGTTAAATCAGTGGTCAAGCAAAATAGAAATAATGTCTTGAGATAAATATTTAATGAGACTTGATTACCCACATTTTCAAAAGCCATCTAACTTTGACTCTGTATAGACAGACATTTTATGTAATTGTTTGTAAATTTGGTTTGTGTGCAGTTACATGAATATAACCTGGCCTATTATTTACTCTGGCTTTTAAGAACTATGTGCATGATCAAACTATCAGCAGGCTTAATAACAGGGAAAAATTGATTCAGCAAAAACAACAGTTATTCCTCTGCATTATCACAGCTAATTAATGCCTCCATGCCATTTAAATTTCTATTTTATCATTAACTATGGTGCAGTAAAACTTCCTAATTTAAATAGCTATACCATGCGCTGTTATATGTGTCCATTTTGTTCTGAAAAGAGATTTATGTGTCCTCTCATGCTTTATTCTCAGCCATCTGTGACAACTAATCCTGTGGAAAACACACATCAGCAGTGCTTCAATCTGAGGTTGTAAAGTGTTAAAATACTTGGAATCCAACATCCAGCCATGCTCAGTTGCTATGATTTCCTGTTCACAGAAGCCACTCAATACTCCAGAATATGTATGTGTGCATTTTGGCAAGTCTATCACGAAAAGGGTGTTTGAGTGACTTCATCAAGACTCTCAAAGATTAGAAAGAAATCTAGTCCACTATGTCAGCAGGTGCCTTTGTATTTAAGGTCTAAGAGTACATAACTGGGATTTTTTAACCAATGTAAATGTGAGACTGTCAACTGGCAAACTGATTCATTTACATTAATTCTATTTATTAAAATACTTTGACTTATTTCTGCATTTAATTTGGAAAATAGAAAATATTTACCGTGATTTTCCTTTGCCCCTCCCAAACCAAAAACAAATTTTTTTGTATCTTCAATTTTTACCATACTTTCTTAAAGAACAGAAAAATTTTAGATGTAGCCACGAGCAACTGAACTCTATTTGTGTTCTGTCGTGGAATACAGTGGCTCCACACTGTTCTTCATCCTCTATCATATTAGCATGTTCCCCTACATCAATATCCTTTCAGGTTAATTCACATCATTTCCAACATCTTGGTTCACCACTGCTTCTTCTAGTGCACTCTTTCCTTCCCAAGCTTCAATTTTCCTCTTCCTAAAGTCCATCCTCTGGTAATTATTTAGCAAGCTTCTATGAAGGCAACATGCTTTATGTCATCATTTTTACTCCTGAGCAGATGATTAGCTGGGTGCATAATTGTAGGTTGATAGTTAAATTCCCTCAGGACTTTGCACATATTTTATTGTCTTTTGACACCTGTTACTACTGTTGAGAATTCTACTCTTAGTGTATGGACTGCTCCTTTGTAGGTATTCTATCTTTTCTACTTATTTTCAAGGTTCTCACTTTTATCTTTGATGTTCTACAATTTATGATATTTCTGAACGTTGATTTATTTACCTTGCTCAGGATTCAATATAACACTTCAATCTGAAGAATCATGTCTTTCATTTATACTTAAAATTATCAACAAAATGTAATACAGTTTATCTCTTGATCACTAAATTACTTCCTTCCAGAAAGTCCAGTGAATTTTGGAACTTCTCATTTTATCGTCCATGTCTTTTAGTGTCTCTTTCTTATTTTACAAATTTTTTATCCTTCAGGACAGAAATTGGTATTGTTTCTCTAAATCCCTCCCGTCCCCCTGCCTCCCATATATCTAATCTGTTATTTTACTTACTCATGGAGGTATATTTTATGAACATATTTTTCATTTTTGTGACTCCTGACATCAAAATTACTTGTTCTTTTATTCATACTGTCCCTCCTCATTCGTGAAGTCTTTCATCAGTTTAAACTCTCTTGTATAAAACCCTCTTATAACCTCAAGTTTGTTTCAGTGTCAATCCTCCTGTTTGTAGAATCAGCTTATTCTCTCCAATAATGGATCACCTCCTTGAGTGATTTGTAAGTTTTTACTGTAAACACATTTTGAGATGAGATTATTTTTCCACTGGAGTTCTACACACTGTAAGTTATGAAAACAACTTCATGAGACGGTTTTTTTCTTTTTTTAGTCTGATAAGTAGTCTAATTTGTGTCTTAAGTTCCCACATCAGGGTTAAGAATCCAGCCTCTCATCATTAAAGATTATACACAGATCTGTTATCCTGCTAACTACTCTCTGGATATGGTTCCCTCTATTTATAAATCCCTGGCACCTGGCTATTCTTCCATTTTTCTTTTTAACTCAGCTAGAAATGTTTTTATTATTACTTTTATCTAGCCTATCCATGTGTTCACATGTGGTGTCAGAAAACTCATTAACTCTGTTCCTTGTATCACAAGAGCTATAAGTTCCTACACCATATCATTATGTAAAGATCTAAGATCAATGTAACATAATACTTGGCGAAAATTATTATTTATCATGAGGTTAAACCAAAGGACATGACTGATCAAATGGGGAACACAGGCTGCTAGGTAAGCCAGGGACATTGTGAGCAAATGGTTTTAGAAGGGTCTTAAATTTGACCAGAGAAAGGTATCTTCCTGGTTACTAATTTCTTGTGTCCTAGGAGAGGGGTCCTGCCACACACAAGAGCTTTTCTTCCAATTGTACAGGTAGGTAGGTGGCATCACTTCAGGTTATCTGTCCAGTTAACAATAATTTCCCCTTTCTCTGGGAACTGCATTTCACCACCTCTTTCCTATGTCCACAAGAATGGGTCCTCAACAGCCATGTTTCTACTGACCCACCCTGGGCCAATCAGCTCCTCTCTTCTGGATATTTGGAATTGAGACTAAGTGAAGCTAAGTTAGTCTTACATGTGGCTGAACCTACAGTAATAAACCTGTGAGGTGTGAGGTGGCAGGATTCCACATTTTGGAGAGAGACAAATATAGCAGTTCCATCAAGAGAACCAGAAATGAAAAACAGAATTCTGACATTTTTCAGTTTCTGATTCTAGTTTTCTCCTGAGGACAGCTGTATTTCTACACCTAATTTCCATAACACACCCTTGTATCCTGATAATAAATTACACATCTTCTCTTAAATTAGATCAAATTGGCTGCCGTGTCTTGAAACCAGAAGAGCCTTAGACAGGAGTCCTGGGGACACAATCGGAGTCTCAGGTGGGTAATGATTAAAAAAAAAAAAAAAAAAAAAGAGTTGAGAAACACTGGCAATAGATAAACTATGCCAGACTTGATGCTGGCTGAGCCCATTCGTAGCATTTACGTTGCTCTATACACTTGGCTTTTCACATTCTTCATTCAAAAAGTTACTTTCCTCTTGCTCCTATGCCTGCAATACCACAGGCTTCCACCAAGGGGATTAACAGAGTCAGGGACTAGCATGTTTTTTAAATTCTTTATGTATACCTTTTTTTTGTTATAATAAAAAAGGCTCTTAGTAAAAACACTCTAACACAACCAGCATGGGTAAACATTTAAAATGTAAAGAACAAGAGGAAATATGTTTAAATCTAAAATAGTACTTCTGATTTATTGTAGACTAGCATTAATTACTGTAAAAATTTAAGAATAAATATGATTTTTTCTAACATATTTTAAAATTTAAATTATATACTGTAGAGCAAAACACTGAATGAAACTGATAATCCAGGAAGATGGACCAGGTTTATCCTTCCCATCTCACCTAACACATCGTAGGATACCTCTGACTTATGAGGCATAATTCAAATACTTCCTAGCTAAAACTCTCCCCATCTCGGGATTATCCCTTCATTGCAATTTACGAGACAGAGCTACCTCTCAGAAGGCAGTGCATAGAATCCTTCTTTCCATCTTCCATAACCTATTAATTCCTAGGACAACTATAACTTCCTTTCATAATCTCTTAATTTACGGACTTCCAAAAGAAATTTGAGAAGAATTAAAATATCAACTTACACATACACACAAATAATTCAAATGAAAAAGACTAAAGAAATCCTGAAAGTAAACTGAGAATAAGTGGGTTGGGTAAGGAACAGCTTCCTAGTGACTACTAAATTCAACCCAAACATCTTTCACTGGATTCTGAGGTCATTCCATTGGTAAACTCAATTTTCCTTTCCAGGGTTATTGTTAACCAAATCCCTGCGTGAAATATGCACTTCAGCCAAACTGTAACTATTCCCAATTTATGACACACAGGCTACTTTTCCTACCATATAGTTTCTCAAACTTTCCTTCCCTTTAATATCGTCTCACCTCAGTCCACACCCCACACCCCACAGCCCCATTTCTACACATGCAATCCCAATAGTTCAAGCCATGGTTCAAATGCTACCCTCTCCATGAAGACTCTCTTGGGCTCTGCCATCAGATGAGCTTTCATTCTCTTTCCCTTGAATCCAATTAACATTTCATTTGGGTATTTAATATATCATCTTAAATTATCTCCATTTTATGCTGATTTTCAAGGGTATATGCTGTGTCTCCCTCATCCCATGATGGAGGTTAAGCTTCTTGGTTGCAGTCATGTGCCTTATTCAACATCATGATTCCACACAGCCCTCAAGTGAACACACTCTGTGTATTAGGTGTCCAACACTATGGGAAGCTGCTCTATCTGTGGCTCAGGCTATATAAGTGAGTGGTGGATGTCACTGAGATTGGAAGTACTATTTGCAATTCAATGTGAGCTCTTAGGAAAATAGCTCTTATTAGGCAGGGATTTTTGTGAGTCATTAACAGGCAGCAGCAGTACGAGGGATTAATTTTAAGAATATTTCTGTTATAAAATTCAAAGGCAATCTTAACCAAAACATGTATATCCCAGACAAGTGCACCTGTTGATAATCACAATGACCACAGCTGAATTTTAAAATGCCTTCATTGGAAAGATATATGAAGCCTTACCACTTGAAGTGTGATCCACAGACCATCAGTGTGGTTCAACCGAGGAGCTTGTCAGAAATGCAGAATCTCAGGGTACCTGCCAGACCCACTGAATCAGATCAGCATTTTAACAAATATCCATATTGAAGTTTATCAGCACTAGTTTAAACGTCTAAATGGGCATTTTTTACACTGTAAATATCCAGCTGTTTCCATTCATTTGGTCATATATTTATGTCCAACTATATTATGTCCCTAGATTTATGAAAAGGGCGTATCATAAAAGCTTCTTCAGTATATTTAGGAGGATTTAAAGTCAGGAAGTTAATTGCATATAACATAAACACAAAATAAAAAGGAATTAAAATACCATATCAAATCACTGTTTTTTTACATTTTGCCTTCAGTCTTTCAAAAAGCAGCGAAGAAAAACTGTTAAGAAATGTGAAGCACCAACTACATTGTTGTTTCTGAAATTTTTCTTCTCTTAAAAAAAAAAAAAAAGAAAAAACACTAAATACCAACATGACAAGGTTGGAAGTGAAGAGGCGTCGTCCCAGGTGGGGCTCATGAAACCCAAATTGTTTGATTCAAGTCTTCAAGGGAAGGAGGCACTTCTCTCTCTAACCTCCGAGGAGAGCTGAGAAGACCCCTGAGAAGAGGAGAAATGTGGTCTCCCTGCCACGCTGACACCCTTAATTATGGCTTTTGAGCTTTTGATGTTCTGACATATAAATAGCTAAAAATTTGCTTTTTCATTTTGTGCACTTGCAAGTTGGAAATGTCATCAAGTTTCATCAAGATTGAAATGGGGTCCAATTTGCTAAAAATGCCTCATGCATAAGGAAGTTTTGTGCTCTCTCCCACATGGGAGTCAGCCCGCACAATGCATTATGCACCTCGAGTTGGAAGGATCTCGATATGCCACTCAAATACTAGAAAGGAGCAAGCAGTCTCACTTCAGGGTCTCTGCCCTTTCAGAGGGAGGGGTCACCCTAGCCCTCAAATATTCAATACCCAAATAAAATAAAACGGTTCTGTGTACTCACTATGTAAGTACTGTGTATAAACTACACCTACAGTCTCTCCCTACTCATAATCTCTGAAGCACTGACCATTATTCTGTCATGGTGCACCCCCAAACAAAGAAATACAGGTTAATGGCAAGAAACAGTTGCTATCCTATGCTTTTTTCCTTTTAACAAAGTATAAAATCAACAACTTCTTTCTCCAACAATAGGAAAGTTGAAATGACTTAGTCCAGGGAAAGACTACATCCTTATTATCCCCTTTATTTTTCTCATTGGAATTACATTTTCCCAGATTCTGTAAAGAATCTCTGAGATTCTGGACCTCATAACAAACTTGGAAAAATGCTCGACTTACTCCTTGGGTAGATATGTTTTTATTTCCTTCTCTAATGGTGATTCTTTTTCCTTCTGCTTTTCCCATGAATCTACAGATAATTACTATTTTAAATACAGTGTGGTTCAGGAGACAGAGAACCTACATCAAAAAGAGTCTCTGCTGCCCAGTAATTTATATCAAAGGAAAGGGGGATCATAAAGTTGTCAGGTATTTCCCACTGGGCCCCCTGCATCTGAAAAACAGGAGCCAAGAAAGCAGGGGGCCTCCAACTTTCCAACCTACCCACTATCGAAGACAAGCACCCAAGGCATTTGCATACAGCTCGGTGAGCTCTCACAAAAGCAAAATTTCTGTGAAACTCTTGCTGCAAGCAAAAACTCCAAAGAATTTTGCATCCTTTTCCCTTAACATATCTTTTTTTTAAAATTTTTTAAAATACTGTTAAGTGCCCTACCACAAAGTGTAACCATCACTCTTTGAAGGTTCGCTGAGCTTTCAAGTACATCCTGACCCATCTCTTCTTACCATGGAATTGCTCCTTCCTCTCCACCCTGAAAATTCAGGGTCTAGAAGATCATAAAGAGTTTTAAACATTCGATTTTATCTAGTGCTTTTATGTCTATCAGCATCATCAAGATACCAACAGCCAACATTAACTGAATATACACTGTATGTCAGGTACTACGTAAACTCTTTGCACACATACTCTCATTTAATAGTTAAAATAATCCTATAAGCAGGAACTGCTAGCCTCAATGTACAGATACAGAGAACTGTGGCTTAGAGAAGTTAAATAACTAGTTATCAGTGTCGCAACCAAGAAAGACAAGATTTTGAGGATTACTGTGATATACAGCCTGTCCATACCTGTTTTTCACACAACCTCCACAGACTTTATTAGACTCAAATTCCAAAGAGGAAACCAAGACTCTGAGCTTCACATCACATGGTGAATACACAGCAGAACTATCCATTCAAGATCCTCTGACTCTAAGACTATGGGGCTTTCTGTTCTATCACAGATGCTTAGATCATTTTCAGGTTTCTATTTCTAGGAGTCATGAGAGGGAAAAAAAAAGCTTAAATGAATCAACAGAACAAGATGAAACTTGGAGTCTTTATTTTCATGCAAATAGCCTCAGAATGAAGGTCAAGACATAAAGATTCAATGACCTTAATTGTAAAAGAATTAGAAATTCCATTAATAACTATCACAATTTAATAATGCTCATTTTTCTGTAAGAATGGGTGATAGTTACAGGAAATTATAGCAACCTCCTAATTTCTAAGAGTATTTTTTCAAGTGCATTTTCCTAGTTAAAGATTAGGTGACTTTTTCAGCTGCCAATAACAAAGAGGTTAAGTTAAAAAAAAAAATGCCATTAAGAGCTTTCCTATCTTCAGACTGGTTGAAACAGGAGTGGGCTATCTTGTACTGTAGTAAGTTCCCTGTCTCTAGGGGAATTCAAGGAAAAACTAGATGACAATTTGTCAAGGATGTAATAGAAGAGATTCACAATCTTTTAGGGTGATACACTTTTTCAAGAATGTCCTAAAAGCCATGGACATTGTCTCCATAAAATTGTAGGGATGTGCAAAATATTACATACACTGGGGTAAGAAGCTGTACTCTGCTGTGTCCATATGGCAGGAAACCACTTGGTTTGGGGTAAATTTCATGTATGTAGGTATAGATAATAACATGTAAACTGGGGAGCTTTTCTCCGGGCTTTGACCCATTGTCTTCCCTCAGACTGGTTTCCAAATACCTACGGAAAAAAGGAGCTGCAACCTGGCATATTTTGTTTGGCCTACAGGATGATTTATTTCCTTTATTTTTTTCAATTTGTTAAATCACAAGCTCTCACATAAAAATTCTGATTTCCGGATGCTGATGGAAAAAAAATCAGAAGTTCAAGATATCCGTGGGCATTCCAGCAGGAGGCCAATTTGCTGAAGCTGAGTGGAGATCACAGACTACGCCTTTAGATGAGGCAATGCCAGCTGGCCACAGTCCACAGCACTCACTATTTTTCCACCCTCAGCCTGATTTACTCACGGATGTTTCTTATATCCCTATGCATTTCAGTTTGCGATCCCTGAAATAGAAACAAGTCTTTGGCCCCCAATTTTCCAATTGGCTTTTCAAAGAAGCTGGTATTCTTCTGTTTAACCATAGTCTCTCTCAGCAGAGATACACACAATACTTAAGGGAGGGGAAAGGGTGCTCTTAGAGCCAAATCAAACACAAGAGCAGAGACACCTATGACTTTTGCAATCAAAGTCTAAGAAGCACACCTATTAATCTTCACTCTTCATGGCCAGTTTCTCCTGATGACTACAAAGACCCAGTTAGCATGCCTTTAGAGACCAGAGACAAGACACAGTTCTTCCAACCAGGAGCCGACTCTCCAACTCCATTGACTGTGAGCTGGAACTTGGAGCTGTTCCTATAGGAAGAGAGAAGGATTCTGTCTCCTTTGCCCCATTCACTGTGTAGAACAGAACTGTCAGCTCATTGTTCAAGGAGGGAAGAAGGATCTGGGAAAGAGGAAGGGAACTGAAAGGGAGATGCTCCTCCAGTGGTCTTTCCACTCAACCACATACTGGGACTCCCAACGAGACTTCGGGGCACCTAGACACATGATTACAGGTGGTCCTCAAATTTCACAAAGCCTGCAAGTCAGCGTGTTACACACTGACAGTTTCAACATAGTGTTTGGATGTCACATCCAAGTGTTTTTACATTACCCAGTGAACAGACATTTCTAGCAGTTTCATGATGGTTCTGTTACATTTCCTCTGGATAGCAGTAGATGGTCATTGATTTGAGTTGTATTGGTTCTTACCTTATTATTTCTAAGAATAAAGAAAATCAGGAAATGATGAAATGCTGATTCTAGTAATACAAACTGCAGACCTCATCAGCTTAATTCAAATAAGACAAAGATGGAATCACTAAACATCATTTCACCTCAACTGAATGCTCACTGGTCTTACGCTGTATGTTAACTCTGAAGGAAAAGACCTACTTAAAGAACATAGAGAAAATAATGAAAATATATCCAAGAGAGAGACCAATGGGAGTCATCAGGAGACTGATCATTTATTTCTAATACTCTAGTACTGGAACCCTGACAGCTCTTCATAACTTGTAAGCAATAGGCAACTTTTCCGCTTTCTCCATTCTGTCTGTGTCTGCAGGAAGGCATTAGGTACGAAGTCAGGGAATTACAATTTCAGTTTTGTTATTAATTGATTTTTCAGTTTTGTTCAAGCCACATAACTTTTTCTGGACTGTTTCCTCATCTGTTGAATGAGGGATTCTATCATCCCAGGGATATTGGAAGGAAAAAAATCTAATAGTGGATATCAAAATGCTTGGGAAATACAAAATGCTATCAGATATAAGGTATTAGTAATATATCAGTGTGTTATGTAGATAATGCTTACTGTCTCATATAAAAATCTAACTCATAAACAAAAAAGTGACTTTTTTCTCAATTATGGTAAAGAATCAAATGATGTTTATTTTCATCTTACTCTAAAATCTTCTTTTAAGATTCTCTTAAGTTCTTTTTTTCATTAAAGAATGCCCCTAATATTCTCCCAGGTAAAATGATCAAGATGCAATTCAGAAAATAAGTGATTATAAACACTTAATATTCATTTACTTCTTCCATCCTGTCATTTGTTACTGCAACACTTACAGCTTTAAATATTAGTCCCATCTTATTTAGAACAACATTGGGTGGCACTCCTCATTTATCTATTTAAAAAAGGCAATTTGGAGGAGGGGTAGCCACGGTGACAGCAATTTGTCATTAACAGCAGTTCTAATTAAAAAGCCTCATCTACACATTACTGCACCATCTTGTGCATTTTCCCTAAGACAAAATATCTTCTAAACCTGAATAATCCACCAGATCAAAAATTCAGCTGCTTATGAAAGTGAGAAAATAGTGATTTACATGTTACACTTTAAAAGCTTCATCAAAGCTGTAATAATTTTGTTGGATAAACAATGCAATTCTTGAGATTAATAAGAATTTCTAAATATGAACAATATGTACCCTGAGGAGAATATTATCTAACAAGAAACTGATAAATTATGTTGGGCAAATAATCTGCATACTAAAATATGTATAATGGAGACAGGAAATTAAATATTGAAATGTGTAAATAATACAGTTTGGTGTGTTGGGTTTTTCTTTTTCCCCTTCCATTGGGTTAAATCCCAGCTTCACAATAACAGATGTCCCGGTGCATGTCCTTGTCATTCACACAAGAAAGAGAACTGAGTTAACTGACATGAGTCCCAAACCCAAATTCACCTTGGGTAGGAAACAGGAAGTTCTCTGACAAGCTCCATGTGGAATAGATACCTGAGAAAGAATGGAGAGAATTATCCATGCAATTCTTTTCTAGGCTTCCAAAAACTATATTTGGGGCTTTTTTTTCTCTCAAGTGAATAACTGCCTTTGAAAATTGGAATCAATGTTGCTGATTCGAAAGACTATGATGACACGGAAGGTGATGGAAATAAATCAGCATGTTTATACAGGACCTGGATTCTGTAGCCAAGCACTGGCTAAAGAATTCTTCAAAAGGCCATCTCACCACCCATTCTGGTAGGCCATTCAGGAAGACCTCAGGAGAGCCAAACAAGTGGGTGGCAACCCCACTGGACATTATTTTCTTTTTCAGGACAGTTATTTCTGGGAGATCCAAAGCTGAAAAGTCTTCCCAGGTCAGCACCAGGAGCTGTGCAAATGCAGAGAAGAGATGCAAGGAACAGTGGAAGGGGAGTGGGGCAGGGGCAGCATAAGCTTTCCAAAAGATTGGATTGTGAAAGAATGATAAATGTTAGCCAGGCAAGGAAGAGGTAACAGCTTTCCAAGCAGAGGAGACAACATCAGCAAGAACGTAGGAGGGATGACAAATATATGCCAAAACATAAATCAGAGATGCAAAATGTTTAGAAACAAGACTATAGGAGAAATCAAGGCCATGTAACCCACAACTGTATTTGCCATGCTAAGAATTCTAGAAAATTTTAACCTCAAGGCAATAAAGAACAAACGTGAAGATATGAGTACTACTGGCAAAACATATAACTGACAAATGATTGGTATAATGAATATATAAAGAACACTTACAAATCAATAAAAAGACAATCCAGTTGAAATACAGACAAAACTTATGGACAGGCAATTCCAGAACACAAAGACTACACAACTACAAAAAAAAATTTTTTTAATATGTTTTTGCTTTGGTAGTAATCAGAAAAATGGAGATTAAAACATAAGGTACCATTTTAATCCCATAAAATATAAAAATCTGACAATACTAAATGTAATAAAAATGCAAAGAAACCAGAACTCTCACACATCATTAAAAAGTATATTGTATACCACTCTAGGCAAAAATTTGGCAATAATCAACAAAAGTTTAAGATACCAATGCCATTTGATCCAACAGTCCCCCTCCTTGTAATATACCTTAGAAATGTCTCATAAGTGCATATAAATATATGTATGTAAGAATCTTTATAGTAGTAGGGTTTATGGTTAAAAAAATATAAATCACTTAAACATCTATCAACAGGAAATAACCCAAAAAAGCATGGCACACTCACAGAGAGAAATATTAAACAGCAATGAAAATGAACTAGATCTCACATATCAAGGGTTAATCTCCTAAATAAAATACTGAGGAAAGAAAAGGCAGGTTGCAGAAACATATACACCTTATGATGCCAGTCATATAAACTTTTAAAATATGCAACATGATAATCTGTACTGCTTGGAAATGTACATACGCTGTACAATACAAAGACTGTAGGACACAGGAATGATCATCACCACACTCAAGAGAAGGGTGTTTTACAAGGTAGAGGCAAAAGACCCTGGGAGTTTCTGCTTCTATTGGTAGTATCTTATTTCTAAACCAAGGTGGGAGAGATATGAGAGCTCATAATAATATTCTTTGTACAATGTTATACATTCAAAACACTTAAAAGTCAAATAATAAAAATAAAACTGAGTTCATATGGAGAAAAGGCAAGGAGAACAGGAAGTGGTAACATCAGCTTAAATTTGCAGAGATTCCTGCCATTAAAGCAATGAGACACAAATGCTGCACTTTCCAAGGAGGATTCAACAAGAGGCCAACTTTACCTGGACTTCTTTTTTTCTTTTTCTTTTTATTGAAGTATAGTCAGTTTACAATGTTGTGTCACTTGCTGGTGTACAGCTTAATAGTTCAGTCATACATATACATACATATATTTGTTTTCATATTCTTTTTATTTATAGGTTACTACAAATAATGAATATAGTTCCGTGTGTGCTATACAATGTAAATTTGTTGTTTATCTATTTCATATATAGTAGTTAGTATCTGCAAATCTCGAACTCCCAGTTTATCCCTTCCCACCCCTTTCCCCCGGTAACCATCAAATTGTTTACTATGTCTGCAAGTCTCTCTGTATGGTAGATAAGTTCATTAGTATTCTGTTTTTTTTCTTTTTTTTTAGATTCCACATATGAGTGATATCATATGGTATTTTTCTTTCTCTTTCTAGCATACTTCACTTAGAATGATGATCTCCAGGTCCATCCATGTTGCTGCAAATGGCATTATTTTATTACGTTTATGGCTGAGTAGTATTCCATTGTATAAATATACCACAACTTTTGTATCCAGACATCTGTCAATGTACATTTAGACTGCTTCCATGTCTTGGCTATTGTAATTAGTACTGCTGTGAACATTGGGGTGTATGTATCTTTTTAAATTAAAGTTTCCTCTAGATATATGCCCAACAGTGGGATTGCTGGATTATATGGCAAGTCTATTTTTAGTCTTTTGAGGAATCTCCATACTGTCTTCCATAGTGGGCAGCTGCACCAAACTGCATTCCCACCAGCAGTGTAGGAGGGTTCCCTTTTCTCCACACCCTCTCCAGTATTTATCGTTTGTGGACTTTTTCATGGCGGCCATTCTGACTGGTGTGAGGTGATATCTCATTGTACTTTTGATTTGCATTTCTCTGATAATTCGCAATACTGAGCGTTCTTTCATGTGCCTATTGGCCATTTGTATGTCTTCACTGGAGAATTGCTTGTTTAGGTCTTCTGCCCATTTTTGGATTCAGTTGTTTGTTTTTTTCTTATTAAGTTGTATGAGTTGTTTATATATTATGGAAATTAAGCCTTTGTCAGTCTCATCTATTGCAAATATTTTCTTCCATTCTGTAGGTTGTCTTCTTGTTTTGCTTATGGTTTCCTTTTCTGTGCCAAAGCTTATTAGTTTAATTAGGTCCCATTTTTTAATTTTTGCTCTTATTTCTATTGCCTGGGAAGACTGCCCTAGGAGAACATTGCTAAGATATATGTCAGAGAATGTTTTGCCTGTGTTTTCTTCTAAGAGGTTTATAATGTCTTGTCTTATGTTTACGTCTTTAAGCCATTTTGAGTTTATTTTTGTGTATGGTGTGAGGGAGAGTTCTAACCTCACTGATTCACGTGCAGCTGTCCAGTTTTCCCAAGCCATTTGCTGAAGAGACTATCTTTACTCCATCAAATATTCTTTCCTCCTTTGTCACAGATTAACTAGCCAAAAGTCTCAGGGTTTATTTCTGGGCTCTCTATTCTCTCAAAATTAACAAAGCAAAAATCCTATACTCAAAACTACCCACAAATGAGTAACTTTGGCAAAAGAGATGCAAACTTAAAGGTAGACAACTACCTGCTTAAGGAGACAACTCCATTGTTATTCAAAAGGAATACGAAGTTCCCTATGAGAGGGAAAAGCTAATTTAACCTTTCAACCCTTTGCTCCATATTTATTATGTGGTGATAATAATATGAAGGATGTTGTGAGGATTAATAAATTCATTTCTCAAGCTTTGTAGATAAAAATTTGCTCCACAAGTACTTTAAGAACTATGAAATGGTTTGTTTATTCCAGTGTCCCATTCAGCCATTCCTTCAACCTTATCTCCTAGTTCTGGGTTTTGAGATGAATATAGGGTCGTTTAAATGACTGCTAGTAACCTTTGAGGATTATGCATTTTTAAGCACTGGTTCACAATGAATATGTGACCAGATATATGTCACATAGGAGAAAGTCAAAAATATAATCCCTAAGAGGTTAATGACACAAATTGTACTTAGAGTTTCAATTTGCCTCAATAATTCTGAACACTTTAGAATAAGTGACTTTGGCCTTAGTACCCAATGTCTGTCAATACAAAGACATCCTGATTGGGGGCCTATCAGAAATAAGTTAGGGTTTTGTCTGGAAGGCAGCAAATCAAGCCATAAAATTCAACAGAAATATATACACTATGCTCTTCATAAAGACAATTAAAGAAATTTCTTTGAGTAGTTTTCCTACAAGCAGGCAATAGTTTATATCATTTCATCTATACTCCTACGCCTCGCCTCCTTTTGGAAAAAGAGCACAAACTTGGAATAAAGCTGGCCCACTTTCAATAAAATTAAATTCTGTTTTGAACTAACAACTCTGGCCACTTTATGATAACTCTAAATGTATTCATTCATCCCCCAATTGTGCACCAGCTTTTTATACTTTCCTTTTCACAGCCACAGTAATATCAGTGGTCAGAGTAGCAACTGAATATTCCAAGCACTCACTATCTACTTTCTCACTGAATCCTCAAAACAGCCCCTAGGAACTATCATTATCCACATTTTATAGGTGAGGAAACTGAGGGATTCCCTGGGATCCCGTTCCTGATAATTGGCAGAGCTGGGTGTTGGACCTGTTTCTAAACCAGGGCGCTACAATGACATTAACAAATGTAAAATGTACACTCTGTTGAGTTCTACAAAGAAAAGGTATGTGGCCTTAAGACTGTCTATAATTGAGATTTAACCCAGCCAGGGAGTAAGAGACACTTGAGCTGAAATCTGAAAGATAAGTAAGAGTTTATTACAGAGAGAGAAGCATCCCAGGGAGCAAGAACAATAAATGTCAAGGCTCTGCAGGAAGAGGGAATGTGTGATGGCAGAAAGAATGAAATGAGACTACTGGGGTAGGGCCAAGACATGAAGGAGAGATTAGAGAGGTCAGAGGCATCAGACAATGCAGAGTGTTTGCCACAAACTAAGGAGCTTTGTCTTCACTTTGAGAGCAATGGATAGCATATCACTGGAGGTGTTTAATGAGGATAAGAGGGAGCAGGAGGCTCACATGATCATATTCACCTTTTGAGACTATCATTCTAAACCCTAGAGTAGAACAGATTGAAAGAAGTCAAGAAAAGATGTCTGACATAGAAAACAAACTATGGTTACCAAAAGGGAAACGACAGGACAGGACAAATCAGGAGTTTTGGATTAACAGATACACAGTACTATATATAAAATACATAAACAACAGGGTTCTTCTGTATAACACAGGGAGCACATTCAATATCTCGTAATAACATTTAATGGAAAAGAATCTGAAAAAGAATAGATATAGATATACATATATGTATAAAACTGAATCACTTTGCTGTACCCCTGAAACTAATACAACAATGTAAATCAATTATATCAATTTTTTAAAAACTTTAAAAAAATTAAGTTAAATAAAAATAAAATAAAATTGCAATCTGGGGTAAAAAAAAACTGATGTCTGGGGCTATTATATTGGTCCACGCAAGAGATAATGGCAGTGACTGAACAAAGTTGCTGGTGGAGGGGCTGGAGACGCGTGGGCACAATCACGAGCTATTTGGGTGATGAAAATCAACAGAGCCTGGGTAAAGGGAAATGAGGGAGAGATCAAGGACAGGCAACTCATAGGTTTCATTCACGCACAGCTTGAATCACACAATGTACACCAACTGCAGGCTGATGGTTGCACGATTTCCAAAGTCAAAGGCAGAGCCTGAGGAAAGCGAGCCCCCTGAGTCAGGTTTGTGGTTTCCCCATATATCACAACATAAAACATAGAAAACTTGCTACAGAAGGTTAGGAGTTGCAAAACATCCCCCCAAAGGCACCTAAGGGCTTTGACTGAGGACTTCAATCATTCGTTTAAAAATCAAATAGCTCTGATTTTAGCAAACAGACTTTTTCAATGAAGGGGCTAATCTGGTTTTGCTCTAGGCATCATTTCAAACACTCTCTGCATAAGTATTTCTGAGTCTCAGTTTGCATCTCTAAATGAAAGTACCAAAGAGATCTGGGCCCACTCCACCCCACCAGATGGGCTGCGGGCAATTGCACGAATCCAACTCTTTCCTTCCACTGTCCAGGGTTCTCTTCTGTGCACAACATCCCAAACCCCACCCCCACATCCAGTGGGCAGGACATTCTTAGATGCCGCACAGAGAAGAGCCCAGATTACATAATGTAAATAAGAAATACACTTAGAGGTAGTTTCTTTCATTAAAAAGATGGTTATAGCACAAGTCTAACACAGAGCAGGTTATCTTGTTTCCAAACAACTAAGCCAATTTCTTTCTTCAGGCACAAAGACCTACAATCCAAGCTAATGCCATTATGGGAGCACAATATTCTAGAGTCTTAGGACTAGTCCAGAGCATCTGTCTAGCTTCTATTTAGTTTTTGTTAGTCTCTATTTCCTTATCTGTACAATGGGTATAATAGGCACCCAATGAGAACTGAAGCACGTAATCCATGAATGACACATTGCTTGAACAGAGGATGTTCTTTAGAATGTTCACTATTATGATTATGCCCCATCCAGTGAAATTCAGAAAAGAGGGTAAGAACACTGAGGTCAGAGAAAAGACAGCCCTTAGCTACAGGAGCTTCACATTCTAGTGAAAGAGACAGGGGACAAATGAAGGTTTGTAATGAGGAAGATCAGTAAAGATACTTCATCATGCCATGGGCCCTCTCCTCCCTTGCTTCTCCCAGCATTTTCACAGCTCCAGCCACAGGAGAGTCCCCACGGAGACAGGCAAAAATCTGCAAAAGGAAATCTGAACACTGATTTGGTAGAAAAAATACTAGACATCCAGAGACCCTCGCCTAAGAACCTGATGAAACAAATCACTAAACTTAGCTGTCTCAGGTCCCCATTCCACAAACAAAAGGGTTATAATTTCACCTGCACACAAAAGCACATTTGCACTGAGGGAGAGGATAAGATGAGATGCTAAGTGAACTGGCCACTAAAAAATAAAATCAATTAACCCAGTGTACATTAAACACCTACTACGTGCTCAGCCATGAAGTGACTGCTGAGCAGAATGCAGAATGAGTTCATGCGAGGTCCCAGCTTGGGAGCAAAGAATGGTTCTTCTTTGGGTGGGACAAAGAATAGCAGTTTCAAAGCTAAACAATACCAGGCAGAACAAAATAAAATGATAAATGATGTAATGGAGATGATCATGTTACAGGATTTTAGAGCAATGAGAGAACAATAAAGAGAAAGCTTTATAAAGAACAGAAGGCATGAGTTGCATCAAGAAAGATGATCCAATGGAGAGCAGAGGCTGTTGTTGTTCCAGAGACAAATAACCTCACAGTTGACCCAAAGGTGGGAATGAGCCAGGCATGTCTGGAGGAAATTTAAGCATCTCTTATGAATATTAAAAACTTACACATAGCTTTAAAGAAGTGTAATCTTTGAAAACCTCACCTAATCCCACTTCCATTTCATCGTTTAATTTCAGAGCAGGTATGACTCTGCACATGAGCACACTGAGACCAAGAGAGGTTCATTTCCAAACCACAGCCAAGCAGCACAGTGGGGACAAAAGTCTAAAGCCCAGATATTCACTTTCTTATTTCTAGACTTATCTTGGATATTATAGTCTCAGACTCCATGAGGAAAAAGTAAAATACTCTCATCTCTTTTTTACTTCCTCCATGAACTAAAAGAAAGCAGTCAGGGGTCCCAGAATGCAGGCAACTGGCATGCAGCTGAAGGTTTCATCTCTCCTATATTATTGAGACAATACGATATTCCTGATAACCCTACATGTGCACTGTCATATCTATGTTGTAGGTCCCATCTTCTGCCCTTTAGAAGAATACACGTTAGAGTGTCACAGGCTGCTCCGGCATCTGTAATGTGCTTGTCCTCTGAGTCTTTAGTTTCCAGGGACATCACCAAATATTTGTATGTTGCTCCCAGTCAATGGTGTTGCCAAATCTTTCCACTGAATGACAGTCTCGTGAAGGTTGTCTTGCTTCTTAGACTATACATACATATCAGCATTCTTCAGTATCGAAAGTGCGTACTTTCAAGATGCTTTTTTAATGCATTTGAAAGGTAGTTCTCAGGTGACTGACTGGGATTTTGCCAAGTCAGTGAATGACAGCAAGTCAATCCTGACCAATCAAGTTCTACTTCAAATTAGCAACATGCCACAAAAGTAGACAAAAATTGGATCTGCCTTTAGCTGGCAGATGTGCCCAGGGTGGTAACTAATCTCTGGACAGACCTTGCAAACCAAGTGAATCCCACAACCTTCACGTCACTGCGGGCTTTTTTTTTTTTTTCTTTCTTTCCTTCTTTCTTTCTTTCTTTTTTTTTAATTGAAGTCCAGTTTACAATGTTCTGTTAATTTCTGGTGCACAGCATAATGTTTTAATTGAAAGCTCTCTGGGTGAGTAGAGAGAGATCCAGGAAATACAAATGTATTCGTGTGAAAGGCAGCGGCGACCTATGCCTAAGGTCTTCACACACACCATCATTTAGGATTCTCATCTCCCAAATGCCTTGAAATAGCTGGAAATTATGCAGGCTGGGCCATGCTGCAGCCTCATCAAAAACAGACTTGTACGTCTTTCCCCCTGAGGTCACATGTTAGGTCACCCAACAATACACAAAGCCAGCCAAAGCATCAGTACACCCCATCTATATGTGGTCCATGACGGATGGATGAGAAGAGATTAAACAAGACCCCTTTCTCAGAGGCTAACATAAGTTACAGTCCCACTTATGTGTCAAGCCTAAGTATAATATTAACATACACATTGATCCTGTGTTTTCAGAAGGAGGGGGTGGAAAAGGATTTCTAATCATATGCTACTGCATGCAAAATTTATCTAAGTAAATAATTATTTTTAAACCTCAGATTTAGGCAGCTTTACCATTACACAATATGCTAATGTTTGACAATTACTAAGTGCGGGTATCAGCCAGTGGTATTTTTTTTTTTTTTTAGTTTAATTTAAAGCAATTTGACATGGAAAGGTTATTACTTTAGTTGCCAATAAAAGCTGTACTTTTAACATAAGTGTACAGTAGGCCCCAGGGTACGTGACTATTATCTTTTCTGCAATTATGTGGTGTTCTACATAAATGTTAAAAAAAAAACTTAGAAATATCAAAAGTACTAACTTAGATACAATACGAAAGTTGAAGAGAAAGAGAGCAGAAAACCCAGTTATTTCAGACACAACATGGGTTGAGGTTTCCTCCTAGAGGTTATATTGGGAACAGCACCAGCTGGCTTTGAATAAATTAATTCAAACTATATCTTAAAAACACACACTTAGCAACCAGAATATCGATTTTATGAACATTCTGTCTTGAGATGCAGTTGTTCAATTTCACAAGCTAAATGCCATTAACAGTAAGAGCAAGTCTCTGAACCAATTAACCTATTTTCTGGAGTTGCTGTGCCACTAAAGTAAAAAGAACATTTCTCAGATGGTATTTGCCATCCTAAGATTTCATATGTCCCTGAGAAAAGAAAATAATTTATTGCTAGTAATTGGGTAATCTAAACTTTTCTTCTTCCCTTGATCTTTTAGCAAGATGGGACTTTAACAAAACAAACAAAACAATAACAGTTTGTTCTTTAAGAGACAGACAGCCACCCGACGCCAGCTCACCTCCTTTCACCTTTCTGCATTTATCTCAGAGGTGTTCATATTTAACTAATGGGGGAAAGTCAAGGGAAAGAGGCTACAAAAGAATTTAATCAATAGCCCATGTCAATTTTTCATTATTATGGGATACTCCCTTCCTATAATAGGAAATTACTCAAGAAAAGTAAGGCCAGCAAAGACAGGGACATTCACCCAGCCATCTGCTTAATAGGAATATTTAATCCATCAAAGGAGGCCCAACAGGGGCTCTTGGGCTGAAGAAAGTTCCACATACTGCCTGTGAAGATGGTTCCATGGGAGCAAAAGTGGTATGTAGACAAATATTTTTTAAATACTGAGTAAATTATGACTTATTATTATTAACATCACATTTCTTGAGAATATCCCTCTCTAAAAGCCCTGACATAAAAACCTTAAAAGCACTTCCTTATTATGACTCAAGAGAACCCAATGGGGGTACGTATTGAACTTACAAGCATTTCCCATATGAACATGTCAAGGTTCCATGAATAGCAGTGGTCCTACTGTGAGTCCAACCCCAGTCAGTCTGCCTACAAAACACCCAGCCTTCAAACAGTAAGGCAGTTGGCATCAAAAGCTTTCTGTATATGAATCCTACCATCATAATTTCCAAGCTGAATAACCTCAGCTAAACTACTCTTGGTGTGAGTCAGTTTCCCTGTCCATAAACCGGGGATAGCAGTTATGCCTCCATCATGAGGTTTTGAGGACTGGCTATGATGATGCATGTTAAGCACTTAGAACTAAGGACATTGATAATAAATGCTATTTTCATATATCATGATTGCCTTTTGGCACATACTTACTGAAGCCTACTTTAGTAAATGTCTTCTACTCTTCTCTAGGCACTCTGAGAGAAGCCCAAATAAATGAGTCTTCCAGGAACAAGGTTGGAATACAACTCAAAATAATGATAGGATATGTTTCCAAAGAATCCTCCACGGTAAGCAGGTTTTTTTATTTCAAGCGTCCCCTTTTATTGCCCCAATTCAGAACAGAGGAGACGTGTTTTTAAATTTAGTAACTTCTATTTTGACTTCTTCAGTGACCCCAATGATCTGCTGGTCATCTTGCCAAGGAAGAAACTTGCATCACATGAGAGGTTTGTGAGTGAAAATAAGTCACTTGCTAATGAAGGTTTCTAGTTACCTGCCCAACATCCACCTCCCAGCCACCATTATCAACAGTAACTTTGTCTGAGATCTGAAGGGATCATTTATATTTCCTTATCATTTCTACTTCACTGTATAGAGAGAATTGCACACCATGGAGATGTCTGCAGCTTTGTGACCATAAGGGACTACTATCACACCTTAGCATTGTTTGACGTCTATCCCATGAATATCCCTTTGGATACTTATAAAGCTATTATAGAGATAACACTATACACAGTTTCAAAAGAGAAGAAAGTGAGGCTCAGTAACTGAACCACAATGATCCATCAGTACCTCCACAAACTATCCCAAATTTAACAAGGAAGAGCCTGGCCAATGTATACATGAGACTTTCATTTTGATCTTAACTATAAGCCTTTCTTTCAAACCCTACTTGCTGGAAAAGTAGGACATACCATGGTGAACATCTGTTAAATTTGCCTTCCTCCTTCTTGTAATAACATCCCAGTTTTCCTTTTCCATTCTCAGTTCATGTGACTTAGTAGGACTAACCTACCCTCAGCTCCAAGACTGGGCATGGGTACTAGGTTTGGTCAATCAGAGCACACGAATCTAGGCTGAAGACATTGGTTCAGGGACTGGTATGCAACACAAGCCTGACTACTATTCCACGTCTATTGGACGTATTAGAAAAAAGAGGTTGTGTTTATCCTAGAGTTTGGTCCAATTCTAGGTTACAAGTCTACAGCATTTGGAGATCTTAAGTGAAGAGAACCTACCTGCAAATAAAGCCATCACAGAGGAAAGCAGACCCAAAATAGGAAGAAAGCACATTCTTCTATCAATATTTAAGTCCCTAGATTCAGCCATACCTGAAGCAATGCTATCCCCTAGACTCTTTTGAGTTCTGTGAGCCAACAAAACCCCATTTTAAATTACATCAAAATGGGTTGTGCGTCTTGGTGTCCTCTCTAATACACTCATCCAGATGTGCCTGTATCTCTGAACATGGTGCCCTCCTTCTGAGTTGTGACCTGCCTCAGTGCATGTCTGATGCAGACAGCAAGGGTCTGGAGAACTGACAGGCCCTTGGTTCTCTTCTGATCATTCCTGGTACATTTCTGAGTCCTTAGGCAGTGTGGATGATAAATAACAAAGATGATGCACTACCTAGCCCACACCATTTCTTCAAAAGGAAAGCCATCTTTCTCTTCTCTCCCATGCTTGACTGAAATAACTCAGGTGTCACCTCTGCTAATGGGAACAAAGTTGGCTGCCCCACTTGGATGTCAGAAGACTCCAAGTGAAAGAGAGCCTAGCCCATAAGACTACTGAGGGAATTAAGTTGCTTCTTTTCAAATTTGGGGGTTATTTTATGCCTATGTGTACACAGAAAAAAGTTTGAGGCTGGGACCCCTAAGATGGAAGGATTCCAAATTGCATGGCACAGCTGTTACACCTATAACATACATGTGCATCTACTGGGAAACTTTCTAAAAATATTTCTCATCAAATTAAATACACTAATGTTTATTTGCAAACAGGATTCTGGTCTGGGAATTGGTCACTCAGGAAGACAACTTAGGATCCAAAGCTAGGAAGACAAGGTCAGAGGTTGAGAAGGTGGTCTTGGCCAACTAGGTTGAAGTAGGGTACTAGCATTTCACAGTGGACACTGGAACATTCCTGAGAAACAGAATATGGCAGAGATTCAGAACGTGGCAAGAGGAGAACTTCAGTGTAGCAAACCCTAAGAGTCCTTGAGGAGAAAGGCAACAGCCAATTAAAGATGGCCTGAAACTCAGAGATGGACTCTTTCAGGCTCAGAGAAAGCAGCTGTGTGTTGTATCATCTTCTCTATCAGAGAGCCATGGGCTTGAATCTGCCAGAGCTGTGAGCTCTGCAACTTCAGGGAAGTTGTTTTCCAAACCTTACTTTTTCCCCTCAGTGAAATAAGACTAATAATACCTTGTTCAACTGCCATGAGGATTATATGAATGAGCCCCTGCATGTGTGAAACACTGCGGACACTGCTTTACATATGGGAAGTGCTCAATAAACATGAATTAGAAGTTTAGTAAAAGCGTGGTCATTCACTCTGAATAAAGTGATTTCAGATCAGCACTTAGTTGAAAATGGTACCCACTCCATGGTTTGACTCGAGAGGCACGGGAAGCCATCCCACTTCCAAAATATGATCTCTTGACCTCTTTTTAAAAATAAGGTAAGTAACCCTCTTCCCTACCCTTTCACTTACTCCTCCACAAACATCACTCACCCCTACTCTCCACCCATTCTTGAGGTAGGACATCTTATTTTCAAGAATGTACAATTACAATGCACACATTTTGTCCAGGAGGGATTAATTTGCAACTCATTGCTACAGATTCATTAATTTATCAGTTTAATTTGTTCAATAACTCTCTTATGGTTCAATTTCTATCTGTAAATTGGGGAATGATAATGGTACATACCTTACATAACTGTTTGCACATTAAATAATTCATGCAACGTGTCTGGAACTCAGTAAGTGCTCAACAGATGTTGGCTCATTTTGTAATTGTTGCTATTGATTGTAAGTGATAAGCTGCAAAGTCTCATGGTTATGACTGTAGAATTGAAAAATACAGAAGTAACAGGAAGGAAAGTTCTGTAATGCAGGGAGCTGCCTAGTTAAGCAACACAGGGAATGGGGACCAGAGATAGTGTAGAGAGGCATGAAGGCAGGATTTCTTATACCCTTTTCTGTTACTCTACTTCTGAGATACTTCTACTTCTACCCTCTCCAATCCTAATATATCATTTGAGAAGGGGGGGAAAGAAAATAATCTCTTCAAATTTCATTAAATGGTTCATAAGCCACTTATTTTTTCCCCTTCTAAGTAAAACCAGACTGCAAGATATAAACACTCCTAATGAAAGATTTTCTCAGCTCTGTTAATTAGCGTCAATTGCAACGGTGGTTTTTGTTTCAAATCCATTCTCGTTCGTCACTTTACCCTTACATGATGCTAGACAAGGCTGCAGTGGGCAAGAGGTAACCCCTAATGAATAATCCCCAGGCAAAATGGTTTGGATGCATTCCTGAGGGCCCCAGGGAGGTTTGTTTATTAGCCTCATATGGGAGAACAACACAAAAAAGTGAGAAAGAGGCATACAATGAGCAACCGGATGCAAACCTGTCACAGTGGAAAGGTGTGACGGAGAATAGACATGTGTTTAAAGTGCATATGCTGACATATCTTGTAGCAAACACCAAGGTCTGTGGTGGAGATTCCAGTTAGGACTGGATGATTGTAATGGCTAACAGTAGGAAAGATACCTACACAAACATCATTCATCTTCCCTCATTCATTCAACCCATATTTACAGAGCTCCTACTTGGGATGCAGCTCACAGTTTTACTGGTAAGACAGTCATCGCAATGAATCATATGAAAGAATGAATGAATGGATGGATGGATAGGTGGATAGACAGATAGTTAATGGTACTGGGTTAAATACAAGAAGGTTAACTAAAGATGAGATGACAGTTCACTATAAAGGAATGACTAATTTAGGGAAGGGAGATTATATTCTAAAGTGACACACAGAACTAAGATCCAAGGGGTAGGCAGCAGTTAGCCAAGGAATGTTTGGGGAAGAAAAGGCACCAAGAAGAGTAAGAGTCTTCACTGCACGGAAGCAGAACTCTTCCTTCATCCCTGCAACACCAAGCAGCAGCCAAGGAAACCCAGCAGTTGTGGGAGGACAGCTTATAATCATAGGTCCTGATTCTGTCTCTGGAGTTGGTTGGGCATGGCAAGATATGGTGACTCTAAGGTGGGATGAGGCAAGATACGACAATGTCAGTGCTCCTCCCAGTTGCTAGAAGTCATGGCTATAGGAGATGTAATCTGTGGGTGAGAACAACTTTCCAGAGTTCTCATTTTAGCTTAAATAAGAAGATAAATGACCTGTAACACTTGCTGTAAAGACAGGGAGCTGACATGTAAATGTTAAGCTTCAGAGTAATGATATCCCTTCAAGACTATTTATGTTACAGTCACATGTGGCTTTGGAATGAAAACCAAATGGCAAACAATAAAAGTCTTTCAAGACAACCAATTCTGCAAATAACTGTAATCCTGAGCGAATGCTTCTTCTTCCACTAAGTTATGTGCCCTGAGTGGTTCCAAAGACCAACAAAGGCCTTCGCAGTCCTAGACTTGCCAATGGCCAAGGGGATGGCAATGAAGATTATTTCAGTTTCCTTAACTGGACGCTCACTCACCCAGCTGCTTTACAAATCAAGAGTTAAATCACCTCAGTTATATGTAAAGAGTACAAGTGTCCACATGTTTCAATTTTGGAGTTTTGAATTCTAATTTAATTCTCAGTGCATCTATACCAACAGATTTTGAACATTTTAAATTAAAGCTGAAGCAGATGCTGATTACATTAACAGAGAGCAGCAGCACTGTTCTTATTTAAGCCAGAGTAGGTCTCCTAATATGCACCTGCCTGGTCCACTCCCCACCCTGCAAACAATATGACTATGCAGCCTCTGAACGTGGCCCTTGGGAACCTTCCAGGGTTCCAAAGAACCCAGTTTGAAAACACAGCCAACACTAGCACAGATGTGACTGACACCTTCAATGCCAGTTACCTCCTCCTGTGCTGAAATTACAGTCAAACCAGGCTCTCACAGCTTTAAACCTTCACAGTAAAGCAACTCTGAGGTAGACCCATCTCGGAGTCAATCCATAAAGCCATTTGAGTGTCACACTAATCATTTTAGCTATAATCCCTACCTTAAATTTATTCTTCTCCTCACAACTTGAATGTACCCAGAAAAAAGAATTTGTGGTGTACTGCATTTAATCTTAATAAATAAAGTAAAATCTATTTTCAATTTTAGATGTGGCATGGATGCCATATTTTTTACATAAGAACTAATTTCAGGAAAAAGACCCATGAATATACATTTGCACTTTGTAGAAAAGTACAAGATTTATCCAGCTCAAGTAAGTAAAGCAGCTGGCTGGTAAGTTTCTTTAAGTGACTTCATTCATTCACTCACTCTAATAATATTTCCCTTTTTTTTTTTTTACTGGAGTATAACTGACTTACAATATTATATTAGTGTCAGGTGTACAACATATTGATTCAATGTTTTTACACATTATAAAATGATCACCATGATAAGTCTAGTTACCATCTGTCACCATACAAAGTTATTACAGTATTCTTGACTACATTCCCGATGCTGTACATTACATCCCAGTGATTATTTATTTTATAACTGAAAGTTTGTAGCTCTTAATTCCCTTCACCTATTTTGCCCATCCCCCTGTCCTAAAATATTCTTTGAGCCTGTACTATGCCACTGTATCCCTGGAAAGTCTACACACCTCATTTGTTCTTTCAGTCATGGCAACATACATTCATCGTGTGCCTGTCACATGCCAAGACCTTGCCTTCAGGGAACTTAGAGTCTTTCCAGTTAAGAAAGATTGCTTTTGGGAAACAAATCAACTAGAAAATTAGAAATACTTATGAGAACTATGAATAAATTAAACAGGGTGAGAAGATAGACCATGACAGTGTATATAATAAATAGAGCTAAAATATTTTTGGAGACCTACCAATATAGCAATTGAAACCTGTTGAAAGCACAAGAAACAACTTTCGGAGGCAATGCCAACAAACCGTATTTAGCCGCTTCCCTGAGCAGCAAATCAGCTGTATCTGGAAAATTCTTAGATTTCAGCACTTAGTAGGAACTACAAGAACTACATTTCTAAAGCCATACTTTTTTTTAAACTGCTGCTCAGAATAATTACTACACTATCATTATGATATTCCCGTATCGCTCAATCTATTCAAGTAAGTTAACATACGATAACAAGTTTCAGGACATAGACACATGAAAAGGAAAAGAAAAATTCACTTGGCAGAGAAAACAATGGAGTCAGGAGATAGGAGAATTGTGTGATTTAATTTAGAGTGAGGACTCAAGATTCAGAACGCACCAACTAGTAATGGCTTTACAGGTAAAATGTTCTTGGGGAGATAAAACTGCCATTTGAATAAGCAGCGAGAAGCAGAGGCTGTATTTCAGATGAGCAGAAGAGCATATATAAAGGTACAAAGGCTATATGATCTACCTTTCCATATATCTGTTTGTCCATCGACACATTATGGTTTCAGTCCCTGTTCCAAGTGCTTTGCATGCCTTATCTCATTTAGTCCCTAAAATACACAGTATGTCGCAAACAACTCATTATTACACTCATTTGTTTGAGACTGGGTTTCTTTTAAGTAGAGCAAAAAATCAGATTTTAGGTGAACGTGACTTACCGGGATCAGCAGAACCCAGACAGGGTGAGAACAGTGAGGCGTCCAAAAGCAAAATTTTAGGAAGCACTCCTTCTCAGGGTTGGGCAACTGGCATGACCTTGATGGTGAATGTTTCCTTAAATTCTGCCCTCTAGGTGCTTCACTCTCCTCATCCTAGTCCAGATCCTTGGGCAAGCTCTTTAGAACAAACCTGTAATGTAAGGAGTGAAGCAGGATAGTGAAGGTGAGAGAGCAGATGGAGAACACGGTCCTAGGAAAGTCCAGCCCTGGGCTGATCCACGGCAGGAGTGGTGTTCTGGAACAACACAGAATGGCGCATGGGAGCTGGCCTTTTGTACCCCCTCTATCCACTCTATCCAAGGTCACTGCCCGCCCTTGAGAGGCACAGGTATAAGCTATTAGCTGCTGGAGTGGAGGGCTTGGTGCCACGGTGACTGAAGTGGATCTGGATGGGGCACTAATGGCATCTAATACATTATTTTGAAGAATCATCATCTAATATTTAATGGAGGCAGCAAATCTTTAATTGCTGTTCTCGAGGAAGTCCTGATGGATAGCATATACCTATTTGCCTAGTGTAAATACTCCCACCAAGGCTGATTTTGAGCTACCAACATGATCTGTGAATGTGCAGTTTGCAAGAGAGGTGCCCAATCTCCAGGACCAGGGCATGGTGCTTCAGCAACTTAGCAGTCAGAGGGGAACCAGAATTTGACCACAGGTTGTCTGACATCACACATCAAGGCAAATCCACAGGGTCACAGAGCACAAAGCAGCCAACTTTTCCTGTCAAGAGCCAGGTAAGAAACGAGTTCTGCTTTGTGGTCTCTTGTCACAAATAGCCAATTCTGCTGTTGTAGCGTGAAAGCAGACTACAGACAGTACATAAAAGATATGGCTTTGTTCCAATAAACTTTATCTACAAAAGCAGGCAATAGTTCACACTGAGACCATGGGTTGTATTTTTGTCAACATCAGCTCTAGCTGTTACTTAATATTTTTCTTAATATTTGTATAATAAATAACATCTGCTACTTAACTGTTGAACAGGGTCAACATCGCAGTTGGGGAAGAGAAGCACCTAGAACACAAAATCTGCCTGCCCCTAGGCCTGGTCCCATTAGAGAGTCACCCAAACTAGACTGACAGGCCTACTGTTCGGGGTTCAGTTGTTCAAATCTGAACCACTTAAGCAGAAAAGGATGTAACCCATGGAATTAAGGGCTTGCAAAATTGTTGGAAGGGCAAAAGAAGCTGGTGAAGCAAGGCAAGCAGCCCACCAGGGAGCTCCTACATCGCCTCCCTCAAGAATGTGAGCAATCAGGAGGCTGCCAGTGGAACTTCTGAGTTCAAAGACACAGGGACACAAGCATGGTCCAGGATCAGGATCACCACCACTTAACCCACAGGAAGTCAGAAAATGGCACTAGAACACTGCTGCAAACAAACCCAACATCTTTAGGCTCAAGCCTACCAGGAGCAAGAGCTGGAGCAACAAGAAAGTGCCCCTCCCTTGCTTCCATCTTCCAAATACCACCTGCATGCACCTGTGTGAACCTAATTTTCTTTCAGAACCCTAGCTGCAAGAGAGTCAGAGAATTGTAGATTTTAGATACTCAACTGATGACTCTAGAAGAAAGATGAAATAAATGCTAAGTGACAGCTGACTGCATTCACCACAGTAGGCATCCTAGGAAATACTTCATTTGATGAGAACTTAAGGCTACTTGCCCAATAGGCATGAGATTTCCCTACGACAAATCTAGTTCCAATCAGAAGTTCCTGCTGGTAAAGGAAACACCATTTGTGGCCCTAGATACACATACATACACACACACACACACACACACACACACACACACACACACACACACACTCTCTCTCTCTCTCTCTCTCTCTCTCTCTCTCTCACATGGGCCTAGAGTATATGATGGGATTAGTGATGGGGATCAGAAGTTTATAGGTCAGGGTTGGAGGATGAGAGTCTAAGATGCAGGGGAAGAACTGCATCAGGCATAAAGAACTGGGTCAGGGAATATCAGGAGTGGTGGCAGTGAGTAGAAGTAGTAAAATGAGGAGCCTATAGAACAATAGGAGTTGTGAAGGGGTAAATGCCAAGGGAAAAACTGAGAAAATGTCTTGCACAGGTCATTCATCTTAAGGGAACCACTGCTTTGTGACCGCCATATCTGTTACTAATGGAAGAAAAATACTAGCATCGTTCCCCGAGGTCAGAGATGTGTGCAATTAAGTAATACTAAGCATGTTACAAACACACAGTGCTTTACAGACTGCAATTCATTAAGTACTGCCGTGAAAAAAAATTTATGAGTCAGTCGAAATGGAGCTATTTCCTTTAAAAATGTTTTGCATTATGAAATAGGATCTAAACAAACATATGCTACATGCATGTGATTATGAATTAAAATAACGAAATATTCTTGAATCCACCATGTCGCTTAAGAATTTTACAGCTGGGGCTGCCTGGGTGTGTTCACCCTGGTATTTCTGACCCATCCTTCTTCTTCATTCCCAAGCTTATGATTTTTATTCCCTTGCTTTAAAAAATACATAGTTTATCACACATACATGTCAACTGAAATTATTCCAAGTTTGCATGCCTCAATTTATTTCTAATTGATAGAAATTAGTATTATTGCAAACAAATGTTTTTCAAAACCTATTTTCAGAATTAAAAAACAAACATCAGTCTTCGGTATTTACAAAAAGGATGGATAAAAGAAAAGCAGTATCTTCCTTCCATGAATGCTTAATTCACCTAATAATTCAAGCAACTCTTCATTTAAAAAAATCATTTAATCACAAAATCCTTTTAGACATATTAGCCAACTAAAACAGTGGCTAATTTCCACTGTTTTTCACAATGGTGAGCCAGTCACATAGTTAATAAAATTAAGCTTCCTTCATTTCTCTCACATTCGCCCCACAAAGGAGAGCTGTCACCAACAAAATGCAGCCCAAGTATGTGGCTGTGCTGGTTTCCAGGACTTGAGCCATCACTGATTTGTCACACCGCCTCTTAACAACATATTTGTATTTTGCAAAATGCGTAATTTTTTTTTAGCCCCTGAACAAATATATTTACATAACTGTGTCTAACGAGAAATTACATTTAACTTCTCAGAAATGACAATAACTAAAACCTGAACTGCCAATTCCACTTCATTAGTGTGGAAGAAATGCATTCCAAATGTTAATAAAAATTCCAACATGCTGATAAATTAGAGCTTCTAAGGAGCATGTGACACCTTGGTTAATATATTCAACCTCAATTATATTTCTCTTCAGCACCCTGTTATCTGGAACCTTTGCTGGCAATCAGAGGTGCTGTTTTTCAGCGGCCAATTTTCTAGATAATGTAGCTTATCAACACTGTGGGTAAACTTGCCAATGGAATCAGGCTGCACTGAACCACACACACGCTAATTGCATCCCTTTTTTATGCATATTTACAGACTGTCACTTCAAAGAAATCAGTGGCCCATTGAGGCACCCAGTTAGCTGGAAGAATTGCCTCTTGCAAATGAAAATTAGCAAACAAGCCAGTGATAAATATGAAATGAACAAAGTAGAAAAATCCTGTTTTGTTCCGAAACTTCCTTGTCATCCCAATTTACACTCCCAAATAGAAGGAGTTTTGAACACAGGATGTGCCTTTTGTTTCAAATGAAGACAGAAAGAATTATTCCTTCAACCCACTAACTAGGTAAAAGCCTATTAGCTTTTTCTCTCCTCTCCCACGCCACCCCCAACCCAAATTTCTATTCACATAAACAGGTTATTAAATCCCGTATTAGATTTGCTTTGGAGTTTGAATAGACAAATGACATGTTAACACTTCAGAAACAATTAACCCCGGGAACTTAATTAAGTTCTTCTGACTTTAAGGAAGCATATTTCAAAATAATATTTCTAAACTCTCCAAGTTTGCTCGAAAATAGCATTGCTTTCCTTCCTAAAGTGTTCATAAGTTCTACTTAACAGAAGGAAGCTTTGCCTGGCTATATATGGATAAAGGTTATGGTGTTATGAGCCTGCTCTAATTTGACTAACTCAGGGTGAGTATAAAAAGAGACAGGTGCCAAAAAATTAAAATTTTTTAAAATTTCCTAAAGCTCCTAACATTGGCCATATATAAAAGAGAAAATGATTTTATAACTATGTCCTGGGAACTCCACACAAACGAAAGCACTGAGATATGGGTTGTGTGTTTGTCTGAAGTCCTCTCCCTTGCTTTTTAGAATAACATTTTAAAATCTTTCACCACTAGGACAATGTTTTTAAGGCAATATTAGGTTTTGGAAAACATGTCATTTTAATATAAGCAGATCATTTTAATATAATTTAAAATAAACCACATACCAATTGAACTATAAATACTTTCAAAGGGCTTGTGCCAAACTGAGCAATTCAGAATGGCAAAACTCAACAAATAAATGGCACTTAACGTCTTAGCTTACAGCCCAGGTTCAGTGATACTTTATTTGGTTTGGAGTACTGAGCATCATGCCTGCTGTATTTCATAGTTTCAACAGACTCCTAAATTCCTAGTCACTAACATGAGATATACAATGTCATTGGAGAGGTGTTTTTTTTTTTTTCCTTAAAGAGCACAAGCAACAACATAAATATTGATACAAACACTGCGAAAACATCGCTATTTTAACAAACACACTACACCTACATGCCTACTGCTCATTTCCTCCCTCAGAAAACAGGGTTCTGTAGTAAATTAGCTTTCATCTGTGTGCACTAATTTAGACAATTGTTTTATATCGCTTTCCAAATTGACATATCACTGCGTGTTGATACTTGTGTCTCCCAGCCCAGACTGGGAACTCCCTGAAAACAGGAATATAGTTTTGCGGAAAGATGACTAAGACATAGACCCCACCACCAAGCAGTTCAAGATGTAGGGGGGACAGGGAAAGACACTGACTTCCGCAGCTACCCTGTACCAGGGAGAGGAACAAAGAGCTATGGGACCCAAAGAAAAGACCAGTTTACTCTGCCCAGGGGTCTGGGAAAGAAATCACATAATTGATGACATAAGAATCAGATCTTAAGAGATAAGTGACACTTCAATGCGGCAGGGAACGACCTTTCAGGCACACCAAGTAAAACAGAAGGCAGAAGGGTAAATGGACCAGTCGTGAGAGAGATTTTTGGCAATGCTAAATCTTGGGGGGGGGGGACAGGAGCATCTGCAGTATAAAAGAGAAAGATTTGAATTCTGTATGCTGCTGTGTCACCTTTCTCTTTTGTATCTTTTTGCTCTGGGGAAAGCAAAATGTGGGGAAGGCTGTGGGAGCACTTCTAAAACAGAAAAGTGCTCATGAAGACTGACCAAAAGACAACCTGATTAAGAAAAAAAAAGTCTAACAATTTTAATTTTTCAACTTCACCTGCAGTGCTATCCAATTATATAAATAACATACCCACCCAGCACTGCTATTGAGTTTGTCTTTAACACAGTAAGACTGATTTCACGAGACACAAGAAGATCTTATCATGTTACTCTATATGGACACAATGAGGAGTATGTCTCAATCACTCATGAATCAAACTAAATACTAATAAATTTCCCTGTCTCTTAAAAGGGCTAACTAAAATCTGGCTCCATCTTTAGTCCTCAAAATATTCAGAGGAAAAGACAGCAAGCATATCTAATGTGGTAGAGTTTATCTAAAAACCTAGTTTATTGAAAATGGTTTTGAATTTTAACAAAAAACCTGCAATGGTAAATAGGCCAAAAAAAAAAAAAAAAAAACCTAACAGAAGAAAAGGCATTATGTAATATCAAAGCTAGATGGTTGGTTTCAGAGAAAATTTTTCAACTGATGAATACATCATTCCCTATTTCTTGGCTATTTTATAATACAGACACTGTTTATGTCCAAGACATAAAAGGTAAAAGAATCATTGTAATAGTAATAATAATACAATAGCAGCTAACAAGTTTAGCACACTATCTGCCAGGAACTGAGCCAGTGACTTAACTTACAGTTTGCCATCTAATTGCTAGAAGATTCCTATGAAGGAAGTATTTTCAGCCCTATGTTTTAGGTAAGAAGAAACTGAAGTCTCTGCCCTTGGACAAGGCTGTGAACTAGCTCATGGCAGGGCCAGGATGCCAATCTGAGCCACACCTTTCTAAGCCTAGGAGGGTAACCACTATAAGATGCTGCTTCTTGTTAAATAATGTTAGGCTGTTTCTCTCTTTCAACATGAGCTTGGCTGAATTCTGTTTGGAAAAGAAAGTTCAAGCAGGAAGGAGAACAACAAGGGAACAAAAGGAGGAAACAGAAGAGAAAGAGAGAAGAAAGTTAAAGAGAGGACAGGGAGGAAAAGGAGGAAGGAAAGGAGAGGGAGGGGAGGGAAGAAACGGAGGAAAAGCCAGTTAAAGCGAGATCCTCATCTTCCTAGGCGTTCCTGTAACACTTGCTACTCCTCATTCTCCACAGTTTCTTTTTAATCGAAGTATAATTGATTTAAAATATGATGTTAGTTTCAAATGTACAGCCAAGTGACTCAGTTATATATAGATACTATTTTTTTCAGTTTCTTTGCCATGATAGGCTACTATGAAATACTAAATACTGTTCACAGTGTTATACAGGAAATCTTTGCCCATTTTCCACACTTGCTCATTACTTTTTCCCCTGGTCTGTCTCTCTGGTAGATCACAAGCTCCATGAGGGCAGGACCTGTATCTGTCTTGGCCGCCACAGGCTCCCCTAAGACTAGCAGAGAACTGGCAACAAGGGGGCACTCAATAAATGAATAAGTAAAACACAGTATGTTTTCTTTCCCTTCATGGCTTGAATATTTCACTTGTCAACCAGTTGTCTTCTTGTTCTCTACAGCCTCAAAAAGAAATATATCAATGCACAGAATGACAAGGATAGGACAATTTCATTCTACTATACCAACACATGTGCGATCACAAATTATTTAGGTCTTAAGAGGGCTGTTTTGTTGCGGCCATTAGTGAGAGCTTTGTTAAGTACACCAGCTGGACTCCTGGACTCTAATGGTGTCCTAATTTTCTATTCATCTCTGACTGGATGCTGGACAAATGTAAATCAAACAGTAGAGTTCCCCTGCCTTCTAAGTTTTTAAAATACAACTCTCTGTAAGGCAGTTTGAAGATCCTGCCATAACCAGAAATGGCACCACTCTCAACATTCCACAGACGTCAAAGATCATTTTAACCCTACTGTTGTAACCAAAAAACTTTACACTTAACCCAACTAGGAATGTTCTTCAACAGGGATACTGCCCCAATTTATACTATCAATCAAAAAAATAAAAATAAAAACCCCACAGGTTTCAAAATATAAACACATGCTCTCAATTCACATTTGCAGAAATACATATTTGCTTCATAAATGAAATTAGCTGTTAAAATGCGTGTCAAAGATGTGCACCTTATATTGCTGAGTTTGCTTTTTTTTTTTTTTTTGGCTTAAGCTTCATCAGACACCTGTTTTGTACTGAAATCTTCATGAAAAGGTTTTACTTTTTTCTATTTTTTTCCCTTGCTGTTTTTTTTTCTTTTCTCTTTCCCAAGCCCTTTGCTTTTTGGATTAAAGCTGCAATTTTTATCTGTATTCTCAGATTCCTCTTTCACTGGTCAGAAGGAGAGTTTTTCTTTGTGTTAGAATTATTCACAGGACCCATGGAATGAAGGCTGAGTACAAAATAAACTCCAGCTCAGGGGAAAAAAAAAAATGTGTTGTTTGAAGAGGGTGGCTCTGGCAAGTTCGCCAAGCTCAGGACGAAATAAACAGAACTGGAACTAACTTGGGAGCAAGAATATTCTCCAAGCAAGCAGCCAAGCTGGTAGCCAGAGCAAAACAGAACGTCCTGAACATCTGTTTTGTTTTCATTTTAGGAATTTGGAACACCTTAGTCCTCACTGATTGTTGTGCTCTGGGTAATCCATTTGGACTTTTGCTAAACCCAAAGAAAACCTGGGACAACTTGGATAAAATGTGAAAATGCAAAGCGTTTACTTAATATTTAAAAGAAAGAAAGAGACAGAGAGAGAGGAAATAGAGAGGTACCTTTGAAAGTTTTTAAAAATTAGGTAAAATGCAATTTGTCCTGACTATCTTTGACACAAGTCACCCTATAATTGCCACTTCTGCAAGGTGTCTGAATTACGATAGTACAATGTGGCTGTTTAAATGCCTATACATTTGTCTGAAAAGAGGAAAAAGCCACAACATTGTCTATTAAATGTCAAAAAGCCTTTTCTTTAACTATGGATGAGTTGGACAGAACTCAGGAAATACTTCAGTTGGAAAAGAAATGTTAAAAGCTACCCTTCAAGCTCTTGGAAAACCTATTATCAAATGTTAACACCTTTAAAAAAAAATCCACCAGTATCCCGAGCTGGATTACATATCTTTGTTTAGCAAAGGGTGATCATCACTGAAAACTAAAGACAAAATAACAATAGATGCAAACTACCGGCTCATTAGAAATTGTGATGTTTACATTAAGAAACTGAAGAACAGGTATCTGATTACATGTGTTCTCTTGAAACAGGAACCACAGTTACTTACAGAAAATGCCGAGCATGTTTCTCTTTATCACATCTCTAAGTCAAAATGTCAGCACTTTAGATGCTGCTAGCTGTCACTGTGCTTGAGAGCGTAAGGAGGAGGGAGAAAAACCAACATAACTTTCCTTCAGAAGAAAAACAGTGTAGAAAAAAAATACAGTGTATATGTATATGCAGACAATCTTTCACATCTTTTTCTCGGTTCACAGGACATAGTAAGAATTCATTAGCACATTCCTAAATCATTTGCCCCAATTTCCTCTCTAATGTGTGTATCTACAAATAACTACAGATTTTGTAAAGAAAGGATACAGAAACCAGAAAGCTGAGGTCAGAGGCAGAAGCACAGACGTACAGATGTACGTACGTATCAATGGATGTTCTGTGATTGTGTCTCTTTGTGATGCATAATTACAAACGATTTTAATATAACCCCTTCACTCTGAGCCATCCTTTTCCCCCCTGTTCTAAATACAGTACCTACAAACCCCCCAAATTCATCTTTTACAGACTTTGAAGATTTAAAAACTTCTCCAAAATGCCACATGTCAGTCAAAAAAGAAAATGATTGGCTTTTAAAATTACAATTTAAAGCACAGTGATGAGAGGGTATGTTTTCATTAAAATTTAACCCCTTTTTAAGCTCTTGTGTCTAGGGCTTTGGGGAACACACTGAAAACTTGGGTTTTTAATCTGCATATCCTTCTGAGAAAAAAAGAGCTACAAAATAAAAAGCACAGAATTACAATGAACAGTAGCCCATGTTAATATAAGGCCATGTCCTTTAATACGAACCTCAAAAGTATTCACTGCTCATTGTTTGAAATATGCAGAAAAATCAAGAGTCTGTCACTTCGATCTGTAAATGTTTAGCAATTAAATCTAATAAGTATGCTTTAAGCCACATGTGTATGGGAACCTTGTTTTTTTTTAATGGAATCACTCTATATTCTCTGAGGGGAATCATTTTCTATAAAGTGCAATCTTTTTGCTAAAATTCACACTAAAATTCAATTAAAACATGATTTATTTTAAAAGGGTAGACTATGTGACAAAATAACCCAAAAACATAACAATGTCATACCAAGAAACAACTGATGGTTGAAAACACTTTATATTTCCCTTTTTCTTTGTGCCAGCCTTAAAAAGCACTAACTCCTGGCAGTCACACAAGTCTATACATGTGATGAAATTTTACAGAACTATATAAAACAACAGTGTGCATCAAAAAGACGACAAAATCATGTAAGGTCTATAGTCTCAATAGTATTTTGTGAAAGTCAGTTTCTCACTTTTGAAGGGTACTATGGTTATGTAAAATGTTATCATCAGGGGAAGCTGGGTTAAGGGTATGCGGTACCTCTCTGCTGTTTTTACAACTTCTTACATATCTACAATGATTTCAAAAGTAAAAGCAAAAAATTACCTCTGTACCGGTTTTATAAGTCTGAATTCCCAGACACTGTGTTGGACTTTCACAGTGCAAGGAATCAAAGAGATTCTCTCTAAAATTTAGATCTACAATTCTCAAAGAAACTGCTGAAAGGTTCAGAAATACATCCTTCAACTGACTCAGATTAGAGGGAAGTGTGGTTCAGTATTATCATCTTCCAAGTTCTGATCAAGAGCATGTCTTGAACTGTCTCTGATCGCCTTATCCTTTCTTTGCCCCAAACTCTATACCTATCCACCTTCCAGGTAGAAACAGTGTCTCTCTCACATCTCACAGAAGTCAGATTTAGTGGTTAAGAGCCTATATTCAGATTGCTTCTCTGAACCTACCTGCCTGATTTAGTCAAGTTGCTTAAACTCTCAGAGCTTCAGTTTGCTGACCTGTAAAAGGGGGATGATAAGAATATTGACTGCACAGGGTTGTTGTGAGGGTTAAGCGAAGAAATGGGCAAAGAACCTAACAGGCAGAGAGTACTTTATCTAGGTCAGCTGGGACCTAGCGTCATGCTTCATACATGCTCCCACTATAGTGAGTGAGTGAAGGATAAGGAAGAGGAAGTCTGAGCCACACAGAGTTTCCTTTAAATGCTGGCCCCTCCTCTGTTAACTACTCGATCCACCCTCTCTCCAAGCCCCAGCTCCCTCATCTGTATAAGAGAATCATGATGCAAAACCAGGAAGAGAAAGCTTTTTTTGAAAGTGTTGTATCTAACACCATGTTACAAGTATTTCTTCTAACTCTCTCTATTTTGCTGCACTATGAGATCCTGATAGGCAAAAGTCAGGTATTATTCCAGCTTTCTGTCTCCTACCTTATGTCAGCACTAAGGAGATGATGCTCCATCAAGGTTTGTTAAATAATAACTTTTAAAAAGCTAACGATTGAAAAATAAAACTCACCATTTGAACCATATCACAAAGGATCCCAGGAATGAAAGAAACATTTACAGAGCCACTTTGGTTGCTGAAAACTTTTTCCTTTTATGATTATGCTACCTCTCTAAGTTGTCAGAAGGTGAATTTGTAAAAGTAACCCTCCAGGGTAAGTTCCAAGTTCCGAATCCCAGTAGGCATCTGCCAGTCATCCTTGCTGGGAACGCTCCAGTCCTAGAGGAACTAAGGAGGTGCAAGTTCCACTGATGGAGGACACCACAAAAAAATGATACCACTTCCGTGTCTTTATTAACATATTCCAATATGCTACTGGTTAAATAAGACTCTTGAAAACTGAAGAACTACCACAGACATGGCCTTGGATGCCACGGTTCTCTGTAACATTTATTCCTGAGCTCTCACCTCTTCCTCACAAAGGGGTCTTGCCACAATCCTAAAGTCATTTGGACGACTGGAAAATCGCAATCAGGAAATAGTTGGTTTTCTGTCATGTCTTTATCGACTGTAACTTGTGAAACCCTCATACAGATAAATCCAACACCACAATAATTCAATATTTTTTCTCCAAAACAAAACCATTAGCATTTTATTAGAAGAAATATTTCATCTCCCTCACTTTCTATTTAAACACGCCACAGATGCAGCACTCTGTGTGGGTTGTTAGAAAGTCAAAGAATATAATTTCTTGATTAATTGCCATACACAGGATCCAAGTTATGCACAATTTTGGTAGTTAACCCCACCACCTCCCATAAGCAGTCCTGCTCAACCTTCCAAATAAGCACATTTCTGATAAATCACTTGGAGCTGTTTGAATGGATCAGGCTTTAAGTTATTTCTTGGGATAGATCATGTCATTTTCAATGTGCGGGAACTACAGGAGAGAAATTCCACAGTAAACTTCTGCTGTGGTATCTTCATTTCCCTTGCAGGCTTTAGGGAGTCTCAGTCAATATTTCTTATCTTATTTTTAAATATCTTGTGGTCTCAGAAATGGATGGTGATTCAGAAATTACATCAAGAGTCTAAAGACAGACTTCAATAAACACAGCAGTTCTATAATAGGAAAAGAAAATGCCTGTTGGTTTGAAGACTATTAGGAACCAAAGAGTTATTCTTAGTTAGGCCAGTTACAGTCAATCTCTCCAAAAGCAAGTTACCTCTTCTGCTCAACCATCCATCCATGTAACTGGGTGCTTGAATATAAATCACAAGGGTCCCTGGATACTGGTATAGCTGAATTCTGAGCTATGGATACCTTTTTATGGACTTTTTTCCCCACCACTGGGGAAAAGAAAGTTCTTGGGACAGTTTCCATATTGGTTATTTGACCAATGGAACGAACGATTTCCCCAAAACAACAGGGCTGACATCATTAAAGTCAGAGGGAAAAGGTCAGGTCACAGGTGACCTGAGCTGGAGGATGCTCTTTTATGCCATCCTACCTCAGTAAGTTACTATCCCACATTTTTATCAGGCAACCTCCAGCATGAAAATTCCTTGCAGGTGATCCTATATACCTCAATTATGCACTTCTTTTTCCAGTACACATGTAACTATAAAAAGTATCTCCTTATATTTCAAATAGGATTAGTCAACCCGCACATAAATGGCAAGTAACTGGCCTCTCTTGCCTTCATGGCCATTTCAGACCATCAGACAGCTCCTCCATTTCTCTGAAAATTTATCTTCTTTAACACTGGAGGAGTGTTTCCCTAAACGTGAATTTATTTGGGATTTATCCAGATAACCCTCCCTTCTTTAGTTCAAAAAGTGGGAGGGGGGGACAAGAATTCTGTTACAGATGACAGTCAATTAATCATGACTTTCCAGTAAATAAAGAATCACCCTTGGTACCCTTTTCTTGAGTCTCACATCCTTCTAATTCCGGGTCAATATATGTTCATTTAAAATAAAGAAAATTGCATTTATTTTTACTATTCTTTTTGGCTTGTATTATTGAAATGTTCCATAAAATTATATATATATATATATATATATATATATATATATACACACACACACACACACACACACACACACACACACACACACACACATAAATACCATATAGAAAATACCATAAGGAAGTCTCCCTGAAGCCTGTGCCAAGTTCTGTTTGCTTTGTTGTTGTTGCTTAGTCTTTTTCCTTTTTAAGTTTCCCGGACCATCCTGGCTTACCTTATTATTAGACTACAATCCATTCCCTAATTGACTCTTAAAAAGTGTTTTACTGAATATGCAAAATGAGAATGAAAGAGGGGGAAAAGGAAAAAAAAACATGAGCAAAAATGTCCTCTAAGTTTTCCTACACATATCCTATAATTTTCCAGTTGGCTTAACCACTCAACATATTTAAATAACCAACCAACATATTTATTTAACATTCGGCAGATGGACATGATAGAAACATCATGATTTTCAGATGTACTTTTATAACTGCAAGGTTTTCTTCGTGCCAGGATCACAACAGGTTCTTAAGGTAAAGCTGCCCCTACCTGCTGTTTCTTCGATATGAGAGCAACTCGCAACCTCAACATGTCCACTCAGACTAATTTAAATCCCTGACATTACAGTGGAAATCAAATCGTTCCCTTCAATCTATTTTTTACCCACAGCATAAAAGAGACTATTTTACATGTTAATAGTAATCTGATGTGGTTGTATAAATCTGATATAAATATGATACTCTGTTTGGAAATGATGCTAATTTAGTTTAAAATGGAGATTACATTTCAACTTGTAAAAGAGCAGGATGGAATATTAGTATTCATGGCTGTTATATAATTTCCCTTTACACTACACAAGTGTTACTCAAAATCCTTTCTGAGCCTCTTTGTCCAAAGATTTCCCATTCTTCCTATAAGAAAAAGGACTTCTCTATTTAACTACAAGTTAAACAGGTGGTACAGACCCTTGAAAAAAGATTAACCACAACATTATAAATGCATTTTTGAAGAAACATTTAAAGTTACAGTGTAATAAACTGAACAGAATGTCATAAGAATGTCAAACTGGGCACAGTAAAAATAAATGTTATTCCCAAGGAAAATAAAAAGTCTGCATATTTATGTAACATTCAGCAGATGGACGTGATATTAATATAGGGTTTTCAGTTGTACTTTTATAGCTACTAGATTTTCTTGCCTAACTTGGCAACCCGAGGCACCATTTGAGTTTTGGATTTGGACAATACTGCAACAGATGTCCAGACCAATAAAATAAATTCCTCAAGGGCTCTGCTTAATTTGTGTAATTGATCAATTTTGGTTACACAGGCCTCAGCTCACCAGCATGTAACTGCCTTCCACAAAAGCTCTGCAGTGGGGATTTCGTTCCATATGTTACAAGGGTTTATGGACTCTCTCTGACAAGGCTGCAAAGAGAACAGGGCCTGTGGTGACACCTGTTGGCAACCAGCGGTGAGAAACAAGTACCGATACGGTGGATGGTTCCCGGGGCAGTTTTTCTCAACCTCAGCACTCCTGGCATTTTGGGCCAGTTTTTGTCATGGGGGTTCTGTGGTGCACTGCAGGATGTTTAGCAGCATCCCTCACCTCTCCCACTAATAGAACCAAAAATGTCTTTAGACCTTGCCAAATACCCCCAAGACAACAACATCTCCCCAGGTGAGAACTGTTGCTATGGTAGGGTGGATTCTTCTGGAATGACTTAAGATTGCTCAGTTTTATAAACAGAACATAGGACACTTTTCCCCTCCTTGCAGTGAAGTTTCTCAATCTAATTGCAGTTTTACAGACAACTCACAAAACCTATGGCCTGATAAAGGATAACCACAATACTCGTGCGGGAGCACAGCCCCATCATTGCATGCAGGCCGGTGGTAATTAAGACATGAATTTTGAAACCCAACTCTCAATGTTCATCACTCACCTATTAAACTTGCCAGAGTTGCTACGTTAATTATCTCCCTGTATCCTTGATTTAGCATAATACGGCCTGCAGCCTGTGACAGAAATTAAAGGAAAGACCGGTGACCTCTTTTGTGATTGTGCTAATAACTACATGATAATAAATTAGTTTTCAATTTTCGGAAGACTTTACATGGTAAAAAAAAAAATGGAGCAAGTACAATACACAAACTTAAAAGAAGATGGCTGAGCAGCACCAACTTTGAGACTGTTTTTAGAAATTTGTTTCCAATCAATGACAACAGGAAACTCGAACAATTGTGATGTTATTTACCAGGCAGGAAACATTACTGGATATACTAGTAATGAGATGATGTCAGTTTATTTCCTACATTGGATGTTGTAACATTAAAAGCCTACTCATTTGATGTTTTCAGGGATAAAGGAAATTATGATACCTACACACTGTACACATAGCACACAGGACACTCACACAAAAGATTTCTGCAGTCAGACATATTGACTTGAAGGATTTTTACTAATATCAGAATAAAAACATGCAAAGTAGAATGACTTATATAGTGATAAAGAAGGACCATGACTTCTTGGAATGTTTTGTGCCTTTCTTACATCTGCTCCTGCCTCTAACAGCTTTCTTCCTTTGGCTGACAAAACACAAATAAGAATGTACAGGAAGCATGCCCTCACTCTGATGTACAATAATATGTAGCTAATTAGAAGAACGCCAGCTCATTATGCTAGGCAGTAGGAAGTAAGAACCTACATGAAAGCATGACACTTGCTAAGCCCTAGGATGGTGTCAAAGCTGAACTGGCCTCACTTTCTTCTATTTCTTTATAGACTTGGTTGGAAGGCAATTTCATTCCTTTAAAACCAAGAGTTTTGACTTTCAGGGAGAAGGATCCCTTGAACACTGCACCATCTTCTGGCCAAATACTAAACTACAAGTTCTTAATTAAAGGGTAAAGTTACAATTTTCTAAGAATGTCTGCTGGTTTAGCACTTGGTATACTTTATTACTCCTATTTTCAGACAGCATAACAGATCGATGAGAAATAAGAAACGTCTTCCTTCTAATTAAATGAAAAGGTGGTGGAACTGTCTTTTAAAACAGCTTTGTGTTTCACAGTCTTAAATAATTTTTGATCCCACAAGTATTCATGGAAAGCCCTGTATATATTTGGCATTTACAATACACTGATTGGGGCCCAAAGAGGTATACAACATGGTTCTGGCCCTCTGAAAGCTCACAACCTATCCATACAATGACGCACTGTAAAATGGGTGAATTCTGAAGAGCCTAGACCAGAAATGATTCAAGGGGAGATCTGAGGACTGACCTTGGTGGAAAAGATTTATTCCAGACAGTGGGTCTTGAATCTTGATGAACAGTGATGATGTTGCCATTACTGATGCTTAAAAAATGCAAGGCACTGTGCTAAGTCCTAACAAATATTACCTTAATTAATCCTCAAAACCACCTCATCTTGCTGACGAGTATCCTGGCAATGGAGTGGAAGAGATTAAGACTCAATCTTAGCTCAGCTAGACTCCACAGCCCATGCTCAGAACCACCTTGCTTGTACTATCTTCCATGATAAGGATTAGATTCTCAGAAAGGATGACAGAGGGGGTTTCTGGAGGAATGGGACAAGTTTAATAAAAGCGCAGAGAGAGGCAAGTGCAGGGCCAGCTCTATCATTTCCCTCTAGAAGAGATGCAGGATAAAAATCTCTTCGGGGGAAGGTAAAGCTGAGGGACTTACCTGCTTGAAGCTGCATTCGCAGAGGAAGCAAACAAACAGATCCTGCCCAGAGAAAGTAAGAGCCAGTGGGACCATGGGAAGGGCTAACCTCCAGGCCATCCACGGATGCTGCTGCTGAGAGCACGTGCTCCCTTCTCAAAGAAGAGTGAGGAAACCAGTGGAGGTAAATAGCTATAAGGTTCAGAGGGCAATTCGAGGAAACTAGATGGGAAAAGCAGGTTGGAAAAGACAAAACACGTTTAGAGAGCTAACAACAATATGAAGGTTCCAAAGGAATAAATAGTAAGCAGTAGTTTCCTTCACTGGTATAATCATTCATTCAGTCATCAAAATGATTTTGTTCAAGAGCAAAGGATCTTAGGAGGTGGCAGGATCAAGTGAGGATTTTGCCAGTTAAGGCTGACCTGGTCACTATCCACAGCAAAGAAAGTCAGTCTAGAGAGAGTAAAGGGAGATGCTACAGAAATAAGGCACAGTGAGAGAGTATAGGTAGGAAGAGCACGGTAATTAGCAGAGATTGATGGAGCCAGTCTCCAGAAAGGTTCTTTTCAAAGATACGTAAATAATTCGATCATAGCCTACAACAGGGACCGCAGACTCAGATTTGCCGCCAAGTAGTAAATGTGCACGGTGGCCTGGCCAGGTGAAACGAGGAGGGAGTGGTAGAGGGGTGGCAACCTGGAGGCATCGTGCCCTGTCTAAAGGGGACAGCTGAGCCTCAGCTCAGGCCAAAACAAGAACCCAGAATTGCCAGATGCTCTGATATTTCAAGACAAGCTAAAAAGACAGGTTTCTAAATACAGTCTCTCAATGTGTATGTTGTAAGAAATTTTAAAGAATTTTAAAACACTATGTGAGCCAAACAAAACACATCTGTAGTGCAAATGGGGCCCACAGGTTGCCAATTTAGGACCCCGGGCTTAGAGGAAAGATGTGAGCGTGGTCCTCAGACCTGGTCATGGCTCTGAGTGCCTGAGTTCCAGTTGTATTTACCAGAGAGGGAAGTGGTCTCAACTGGAAGGTCTTGCCAGCATCTGGACCACAACATGCCCAAACCCAAATTCATTTTCTTTCCCCCACCCCCCTCCTCCTTGCTGTGCCTATCTGTTCTGGATACCACTGCCAGGGCCAAAGTCCTCACCTTGGAAATGGCTTCCCTCTTTCCTTTACTCAACCTTCCAGAAGTCACATCCAAAAGTCATATCCTCTGCAGTGACTTGCGTACATCCTTCTTTTTGACCTATCTCCACTGTCATCATCCCTAGTTGAAGCTCTTGTGACTTCCAATCTACACCTCTGAGATAATTTCCACACCTCCACTCCCTCCCTGTTCTTCTCATGCTACACGTATCACTGGACTCATCTTTCTAAAATATAGTTCTTTTTTGCCACCCACTTCAGACTCGGCCCAGAAACTTGTAATGACTTTCATCATTACTTATTCACATAAGCACAAACAACTTCAGCCAACCTGCATCCATTATGCTTCATGATAAGGCATCATAACACAGTCACAACAGCCCAGTATTTCTTTCCAACTGAAATGCTCTTCCATATCTGTACATATCCTAAGCTTCTGAAAGTGTGAATGACCCAATTTCCAAATGCTGCCCAAGTTTTCATGTATGTGGATCAGAGTTTCTCAGTGTCAGAACTACAGACATTTGGGGTCAGATAATTTTTTTTTTTTTTTGAGGTGAGGGGAAAGACTGTCCTGTGCATTGCAGGATTTTTAGTAGCATTTCTGGCCCCTATGCACTAGGTATCAGTAGCATCTCCCCCTAGTTGTGACTACCAAACAGGATGTGATGGAAACAGCTGAGCCCTCATTTCTCTCAGGATAACCTTCAACTTAACTTGAACTCTCTAGATCTTCACCAATGGGTAGCAGAAAAGTTTGCTGAGAAACAGCCAGAGTGACTAAGGAAGGCTGGCCACTGATGAAATGTTATTGTGTATGAATTATAAAGAGTTAGCACATCTCTTGACTTTTTGATCTCTTATCAGAGTAAAACCACTTCCCCCAAGAGGTTTTGCCTCCTTGAGTCCTGTGCTAGGACAAATTCCCTTACTCTAGGTTCTCACAGAACAGACTTATTATTATAATCACTCATTTAATGTTGGTTTCTCTTCTGGGCTGTACCATCCATGAGGGCACAGACCTGTGTGTCATCATCACAGGCTCCTAACACAGTGCCCGACATGGAGAGGGCACAAGCTAATCAACCTTCCAATAACAGAGCTCCCTCTCATCAAATTCTAGCAAATCCCTAGTCTCTTTTTCCTTTCAGATGCAGCTCAGGAAAAATTGATAAATGATATCCATGAAGACATCCCTAACACACACCAACCGACAATGACCTTTCTTCTCCTATAAATCTAGACAGCGCTTCTCAGTGCTTGTTACTCGTCGGTTTCCATATAGATCATGACCACCAATGAAATTCAAGATCTTCAAGAGAGTCTCTATCTTCAAGTTTTTTTTTTTTATTACCACCTTTAATAATAAGTATACAGGTGATAGTTCAAAGTATTTGCAGGTAAAATGAATAAATGATCGTGTTAGTCACTAAAACGGCTGAAAAGCTTTCCATAACCAAATGGAATCTTGGAAACCAAATTTTGAATTCATGCTGTCTAAAATGCTTACCTAATGTTTTCTTCCCGTATTTTAAAATTAAATTTCTATTGATTCAAGTTCAATTATTATTTACTTGTACAATAAATATGTCACTTTACAAATAATGTATATAAAAACCTTCCAGCAGCACACATTTTTATCATCCTACAAGTCTGTGGTCTGGTGGAATGAGTTCTTTGTTATAAAAATACATAGAGTTGTGAATTTAAGCAGGTCAATTAGCATTCCTGGTTTCCTCAATCCATAAAATGGGTACATTAATATCCGTCTGCTGTCAAGGGTAGTAAAAATACCTAGAAGCTTAGGGTTTGGAGTTCTACAAGTCAGATCCAAAACTGTATTCTACCTCATGACAGCTGTGGGCTCTTAGTCAATTATTTATTCTCTCTGCCTTGGTTTCTAGCAGATATAAACTTCTATATATAAAATAAACAATAAAGTCCTACTGTATAGCACAGAGAACTATATTCAGTAGCTTGTAATAACTTATAGTGAAAAAGAATATGAAAAAGAATACATATGTGTGTAACTGAACCACTACAATACACACCAGAAACTAACACAACATTGTAAATCAACTATTCTTCAACTAAAAAAAAAAAATAGAACTTACCTATTGAGAGACATACATGATGATGTTAATTGCTGGGAAGTTGCTGGTAATCAGCAAGTGCTCAGTGAATGCAGGTCTTCTATAACTATAGAGAAAGAAATGAGAGAATGTAATCAGAAAAGAATTCTGGACAAGAATACTTTTGAGGGGTGACCCATTTCTTGATGATTGGAAAGTTAAGTGATAACAAGATTAGTTACCTAATATCCATTTAAACAAAATTCTAACTTCTCAGTCCTGTGGCCACAAAGTCAGCCCAGAGTTTTTGGACTGAGACTGGATCTGGACCCAGGACAGGCAGTATAGTTCAAAGGGTATAAACCTGTCATTTTCCCCATTGCTCTTGGAATTTCAAGGACACCTTTTCATTAAATCTGGTGATTCTAAATATCCAAATCTCTTCTGAGTTAGTTGGACTTTGCACCAAAACGGAGGCAAACTAGAACTGTAGGTTCAAATTCATGTCAAGCAGAAACCAGCTTCATGCTACAGAGTTCAGTGCCCATTCCAAGCCCTGGTAGTGAGACCCTTTCACATTCCACAAACTGGGTGGAGAGAATAGTCTTCATCCATCTCTTGCTCCTCCTGTGCAGTACAAGCCGCGACTCCCTCTATTTATGTCTGTAAACCTGCCTTTCCTCATCAACTCTCTTAAGCCTGAATGAAATTCAACTAAATTCATGGGTTAGATAGCATTTTTCTCAAAAGGAAAAAACAAGAAATATCTTGACCAATTCAGATCCCCAGTTTTTTATATGTGTATTTCATTCACTCAACCAATACTGATCTTCAATTGAAATATCAAATAAATGTCTCAAATTTCCCTTTCACTCTGGCTCTGAGGCTCTGGATTTTGTTTGACCTTGAACAAGATTTTACTCTCAAATTTCCCATCAATAAAGCAGAGATAATGACAGTACTTGCCCACTGCATGGGGGAATTGTAAAACTTAATTAATTGAAATCTTGGATGAAGTGTGCTTGCAACACCAACGTTCTGCATTACTTCCTGACCTGTATATGAATGAGTGTTAATTTAAAAAGACAAATTCTCCAATTTATAGCATGACTGTACAGTGGAGTTTTACATACACACACACACACACGTGCTCATCCATATACATATGTATATGCATATGTATCGCTTGGCATTTATACGAATGTGTGATTTCAGCAGCAAATCAGCCAAAGGAAAAATTAGCTCCAGTTTTTTCCAAGGGAAATAATTTTCTGTTCATGTTCTGTTATTTTCAAAAGACTCTAATGCTGTTATTTCAAAACTAAATATCCTCAAACAAGGCAAAGACAATTCTTCGTTGAATTATGCCTACAGATGCCAAAGTTTTAGTGTTGTGTTAAAGTCCTACAGGAATAATCCAAAATTTTGAAAATGTATATGGAAACATTCTTTTAAAATGAATTTAAAATATTCCACCCTTTTAGGATCAGATAACCTTAGAAAGAAGATAAATAAACATTCAACAAGAGAGAGGGATGGGAGGAGGAAAGACAGAGAAGAAGGGCCTGAAGAACTCAGTCATCCCTTTCCCCTCCCCAAGAGAAAATTACAAATCACCAATAAAATTTATTCTGCATTCTTGCTCAACTAAAAGTTAGGCAGGGTCGTTGTGAGACAAAATAATAGAAAGGAGGCGCTCTGATGTCATTTAGTAGGAGTATTAAGAAGCTATGTCTCTTTCTCTTGGCACAGATCTCTGGCTATCACATCAGTAAATTCCAGCCTGCCTTTTTTTAGGACACAAACAGATTAGATATTTCTTACAGCTAAATGTTTTCTCTGGATGCAGCTACTTTCATAGTTGATTAGTTGACTAAAAGTCATAGTATTTTTAAACTAGTTCGTTTATATAGATAAGGCTTTTTTTTTTTCCCCCAACATAACACCAGTTAACTTTGGCGTCAAAATACGGCCTCCTGTCATAGGAAAAGTACATGCAACTGATGAGGACTGAACACTGCCTAATACTCACAGTGGGATGAATACATGGCTTAATAAGGCTGTTTATCTTCTAGCAAGAATGAGGATCTTTTATTAAGTAATACTCTATCTTAACACCTAAATAAGTGTCAGATGTGAAATATAAACATTTTTATAGATATGCTATGAATTTTAATATCATTTGACTTTATTATTTTCTACCTACACAGTATATATTCATTAACATTTTTCATGGAGAGAAGGACCACATATAAAACACCAAATAGTTTTTTTAAAAAGGAAAAGAGGGCAGAGTTCTCTCTAAATAAACAAATTCAAACAGAAAACAAAAGTAGAAAACCTGAAACAAGAAATAATTGTTGATGAACTAATACAGCTTTTAAGAAGCTACTAAATTCTTCTTTCTATTGTTGAAATCATTTTAATTCATATTCCTCATTAATTTAAGGCAGGAATTTTTGTGTTTTGTTTACTACTAGATCCTCACAGCCTAGACCACTGCCTGACATACAGTAGGTGTTCAAAAAAATCTTTGCTGAATAAAGGAACAAAGGAAGAGAGCCTGTCAAGTCGGGACATAAAATCTGAAATTGGTCAAAAGCAATAGGGATCCCAAGGATCCCTTTGTCTGTCACTGTGAGATTTCTTAAGAAGAAGAAAAAAAACATATGAAAATAATCAGTAAATGAGGCTCTAGATCAGTCTACAAACCTGACAATAAGAAAACAGAAAGTATGCAAAAGATAATTGGAATATTACACTCCTCTTTCACAGGAGTAAGACAACCTCACTTTCATCAAGAAAGAAGTGGATTTGAAGTAGCAAGAAGACATCAGATGAAAAAAACTGCCACAGAGTAAGGGGCTCAATAAATACCTCTGAATAAATGAAAGGGTATCCACAAACCGTAACTGTTCTCAAAGAGCTCATGGTCCACAGGGTAAGAAATAAATAGGCAGATTCAAATCCTGATAGAAAAGAAGGTAAAAATAGGTGAGAAAGGTGACAAAATTAAAAGGAAAACTGATCCTTCTTTTTCCAACATATGACACATTTGGAATTTGTGCAAAATCGCGTATGTCTTCGAAAGGACACAATGGATCACTAGAGGTAAGTTCCACAAAGCGTCTCGGAAATACAGATTAATAAATCTTAGAATTTTTATATGAGAGAATAACGAAGAACTCAAAATCTTCTGGAATGATGAAAGCTCAAGGGAATACGATTGGAGGTTGAAAAATGTACAAAATAAATGGCATGAATAAGCACCTGTCCAAAAAAGCTCAAGAATTGTGGAATGAGAGATAGCTCACACAGTGTTACATTGGTGCATTTATGATAAACTTTTAAAAATACCAGAACCAAATATAGCACAGACTGAAAATATAAATGTATTGGGGCATATATAGAAAAAAATCACGATAAAAGATGACTCTCATAGCCTGAGGTAAATCTAACCTATGGCCATGGGTTGTTTTTTTTTAAACTCTTTATTACAAAAACATCACACATATACAAATTTAGATATGCATGTATTCATCCATCACCCAGCTTCAGTAATTATCAATCCACAGTCAGTGTCATTTCATTCATACCCCTTGTTTCATTTATATCCACTTCCCTGCCCTAACCCTTGGATCATTTTGAAACAAATCTCCAACACTGCATCATTTATCTGTAAAGATTTCAGTAAATATTTTAAAAACATAAGGTCACTTAACAAAAAAAAAAAAGCTAACTATAATACCAACAGCACACCCCAAAAAACGAACACTAATTCCTCAACATCATCAAATACCCACTCCATTTCAAAATTCTGATAGATACGCAATAGCATTTTTAAAAATCAGTAATTTATTGTCACATTTGAAAACAGAGCTATTTCAACCAAGTCTAGGTTTCTGACTTCTTTCTCTCTTAATAAAAATATCTAGCAACTCTGGGTAAACATTCTGGAACAGCAACACTGAGCAAAAATGACGTAGCCACTTTCCCTTTTATGCAGGTCTTGCACCCTGCAGCCCACCCCACTCCTCACCACTCCCTGCTGTCCTGCCCACTACACAATCCACACATCTACATCACCTGTCTGTCTCTCAGCCACAAATGAGCCTACAATCCTAAATCTAAGATAATAGAAATTTTGGATACTTGGACCCCATCCTATAGCTTTGAGGTTAATGATGTTGTAAGTGGTGACCACACTCATGATTTAGCTTTTCAGACTTCAGTAAGTCACAGACAGAACAGAAAGGAACAACCCTGAAGACAAATGCTCCAATTTGAGGGTCAAACCACGGGCAGAACCAGAGAAGATGCAAAGTCAACAGACAAGGAAGCCAAGAGGTGGGGTATGGAGGAGTTATGAGGCAGACTGATTTGATTAGTTCAAGAATTATTTGGAGAACCAAATTATGTGTTGGGCTCTCCTCTCAGCAATGCATTCCAAGATCTGGAGATGGGTAATGTTGCTTTTAAAGGAGTTATGCCAAGTCCAACACTACATAAAGCCTTCCCTTCTTCCCCATTCATTTGTCAGTTCTGAAATGTGAGAATGCAAGCACAGTAGGTTAAATTAAAAGTGTAGTCACTGGGGCGACATATTAATGCTCTTAAAATTGAAACTAAAATTAAAATCTAAAACAAGATCTCGTACACTCACCTATATCTTATATGTGCACTCCTTTTCAGACACGTTGGAATGCTCAGCACTCAGTGGAAGAAAATAAAATGGTGTGTGTTTGACAACCAGATGCTATTCAAAATTAAAAGAGCTTAATTTTAAGACTGGCAGAAGAGAAGACGTATAATTTGCTTACTGTGCACACAGTAAATTAAAAACTAAAAAAAGGCAATGAGTATGAAATATTAAGTATTTACTTCTCAGGGTATTTTTGTGCACTTTGATATTAATGGCTAATAATAATTACTGTACCTTACCCAAGACACACCTAGACTGAGAAATTAAATTCCTAGCATATGGGGAGATATACCAGTCGATGCACATGCTTAATTCCCATTATGTTAATAGAACCAGAGGAAATGCACCCAAGGGAAAAAAAAAAAAAAGAGATACCAGAAACTTAATATAATGGGAAATCTGGAAGGGTCTTTTTCCTTGGAAGTAGGTGAATTAATTTTTGTTAAAATGTCTCAAAATAAATATGTATCCAGGACAGAAAAGCTGAGTACATAAATGACTTCATGGAAAATAACTCCCACAATTGACACTTGTCTCCTTGTGTATGAAAATGTGAACATGGCCTGGGACTCCATAAGGATGCTTAGACAAGGAAATCAGTCATTCATCTGAGACCCCACCACTGCTCACGTCTTTAAAGGGGAGATGTCTTGCCTTTTCTTTTCTATTTGTTAATTCTAATTCCCTATTAAAGAGTCTGACCACGGGGATACAAACTCCAGTCACTATCAGAGCCATGCCTCCATGTCACACATGGAAAAGGCTAGAGGCCCTGGAGCAGGTAACTTGGGAGTCAAGAGGCTGGAGCTCTAGAGCAAGCCACTAGGATGACCTTGATCTTGACCTCAGTATTTATATCTGGAAAGAAGGATGCTAATAAGCCCTATCCACTTACTTGACAAAATCAAAAAGTCTCCAAAACAATGCCATGTATGGATGAAGGTAACTACACAAGGCAGAGCACTCTACAACTGCAGGGACCACAAGCAGTTTAGTGCTGTATGCTCTGCTTTTCAGAGCTTTGATTCATTTATTATCAGTTTTTTGTCTTTTGGCCTTTTTTCAAATATAAGAGTAATACACATCAGTATAAACAAATTAGAGTAAGATAAGCAGACAGAAGAGGGGGTATTATTCACGTTCCCACCACACCAAAATAACACCCATTAACACTGTATGTATATGTAACATATATATATACACACACACACATATACATACGCAGATATATATATACATCTAAAGCCAGTGTTGCCCCCTACCCCTACCCCAGGTGACATCTGGCAATTTCTGGAGACATTTTTGGTTATTCACAATACAGGAAGAGGTGGATGAGAGGTGCTAAGGACATCTTGTGAGCAGAGGCCCAAGATGCTGCTGAACCTTCTACAATGCGTAACACAGCCATCTGCAATAGAGAATTACCCAACCCCAAATGTCAATAGTGCTGAGGATGACAAACCCTGATCTAATACACCTGTGTATAGGTGTACATAGCATCATATACAGCACTGATGTTAGAATGCCATTCTGAAATGTCTTTCACCAAACTGTGCTAGGTGGAATGGCAGTCCCAGAATCCCACAATGAACCAATGTTTGCTGCTATGATAACAACATACCAGCAATAAGTGAAACTTAACACTGAAATTATAAAATATTTCTCCATGTACATTTAACGGAGGCAGTGTTTATGATAATACGACACCATTTATCATTTGCTCTCCCAAATTCTTCAGTAACTGTAGGAAGCTACTGGGGTGACAGGGATGAGGAGAGCTAGGATGGCTCTTGCGGGATCAGACTGAAGGCTGCTGCTTTGTCACTGACTTCTACAAAATACATTTCTTGATATCCTGATACTGCAGCTGAGGCACACTGACATTAGACTGACCATCAAGAGTACACAAGAGATTCAGATTACTAAGGGGGCATTGGTAAATTGTGGGCCATTTTTTTTTTTTTTGGCTTTTCTTATGAATGAGTAGTTAAGAGTTAAGAAAATAAATAAGTTATATATTTTAAATTCTCTTTAATAAAAGTAAATATCACTTTTACACAGCTAAGAAATCAAACAGCAAAACTCTATCAAAATAAATTGAATAATTAAGTTAATAGAAATGGAAAGATATCAAATAGAAAAGACATTCCACAATTTCTTCTTAAAGAACACTGTACAAAAAGAGACCAGTTAAATGAGATCAACCTCAAAATCAAAATCAGAAGTATTATCTTATTTTTGACTTAGTAATATACAGTACACACCTTTACAGGTTATGTTTTATATATATATCATTTAACACCACAAAAATATATCATTGTATAGGTACTTATAATTTACCTAATCAATAACTTACTGTAAGTATTTACATTATTTCCAATCTTTCATTAAATTAAACATTACTCTGAACATCTTCATTGTGAAGTCCTTACCTACATTTTGAATTATACTGTGAAATTGGTAGAGTTGAATTAAAAGTCAAAGTGTAGGAATCATACCTCCATTGCCCTCCAAGAGATTTTACTGGAAAGCAAAATTCAACCTCACCTTGATACTTACTGTTTTACCTTCTCTAACAATCGGACCCTATTCATGAAAGTAGTGCCCACTTCAGTTCCTTGTGAGCAGGTGTGTTTTCAGTGACAGGGATTATTTTAGGCAATAGGAAATAGGCCACAGCTTGTCTAAACCTGCCTATATTAAAGTGACTGCCAGGTTTTCATTCAACCGAGTACTAACCACTTAATTATCATTCAGGTAAAAGTTCAGAGACAGACCCATAGCAAATCTGATTCAGCCATGAGGGAAGCCCTCATTAACAGTCAAAACTAACCTACTAACCTCATCCAACTATGTGTCAATTCAATTTTCATATGTAATTAATGTTTAAAATGTCCCCAAGCACCACATACAGGCCTCCTCCTTCTGATGGGTTCTCAGCAAACACTCATGGAGACAGACCTTATCTGAAGTTCCAGACCTTTCTTTTGTTGTCCCTATGGTTAAGAATTTGGCCTTTATTCTTCTTCTGGGAGCTGCTCAGCTCAACTAGAAGACACTGGAAATGGTTTGGCCAACTCAATGCAAGACACATGAGGTTCCCAAGGCAGGTGTCTTTTAAGTCATTACAGCAGACTGTGTTCACGCTTGGGCATATATGCCATCTATACAAAACCTTTCTTATCAAGTGGAAAGGGTTCCTCAAATGTGAAGAGGGCTCCCTGTTTCAATAACATGGACTGTGATGTCATGGTATTGCAGTTGTCCTCTCCGGCCACTAGGGTGCCGTTTTCTGCTCCAAAAAGGAACTGGCTAGATGGGGCCTCCAGCCTATAATACCTCCTTCCAAGTGTGAATGTATTCTTTCCCGCCTCGCTAGCAAGTTTTACTTTTCCAGCTTGGCACATAGAATCTTGCAAGTCTCCCTGGAAGGTGACTCATATTTAAATATGAATGGGGCAGCTGGCTTCTGTTATCTTAAAGGGTTACATTATGTCATTGCACATTTTCAACTGGGGTAAAAACAAACTGTGCTCTTTCTACACATCAACTCCAGTAATATATATATTTGTACAAGATCACAGGGACTTATAAACTGTCTGAAAATTTTCCAGCTCTAAAAATTAAGACCAATGTACTACGTTTCTTAGTAATTCAGCAACAACTGAAAAAAAAATCCTTTTGTTACCTGTCAGGCTGTTTAGGATTATTTCTAAAGAAATGATGATAATGATCATGATGATGATGGCAAGGATGATACTGACAAGAGCAATGATAATAAATCATGTTAACATTCACCTTACACCCAGGACTATACCAACAGCTTGACATGTAGTCTTCGCTACTATCCAAAGAAAGAGGTACTCTTGATTGTTCCCAACCTTCAGATGACGACACTAAGGGCTCATTGAGAAAAAGGTCAAAGAGTTAGAAAATGGTAGAGGCAGGGTTTGAAAGTAGCCCATTTTAGCTCCAAAGCCTATGCTCTTAACCATTATGATACACATTCATCCACAGATCTTAGTAAATAATTTTCTAAGGCTCTGGGGTAAGCAAATCTTCGATTTTCCTCAGGATACATTTCTTTTAGGAAACACTTCCCGGCCACCTCAGGCTGGGTGAGATGTCCTGAACTCTCCTAGGTACCACATACATAAGCCCTCTGTTAGACCAGGCAGCATCCTCAGCACCCTCTATTTTAACAACCCCTTTGTAGTCACTCCTGCCCCTACAATAGAGTGAGAAGTTCTTCAGGACACCAAGCTTAATTTCTTCTAACAGCATCCCATACCTGGTAGCCACTTGGTAAGTGTTTGATCAAAGAATGAATATTTGAGCAAATATGTGATATCCTTTTTTGTAGAGCAGAGAAGTGGAATCTCAGCCCTGTATTCCTCTTCTATTTTCAAATCATCCTCCATCATGAAATTTACCACACTGGAAAGTTATCCCACAACCTGTCTCCTTCCAAAGAATGGCGGGCACTGCAGCTGGACCACCTGGGTTAGAATCCTGGGCCACCCTTCCCTTGTTGTAGATCCAGGGTTTAACCGTCTTGCGTCTGTTTCCATAACAGTGAAATGGGTTCTTCAGCAGCACCTAATCCACACTACAGAGCTGGGAGATGGGTTAAATATCATAATGCAGGTACTGTGATTAGATTAGTGACTGACAGGGAGCAAAAGCTTAGTAAAAGCTAAGCACAGTAGTAATAACAATAGTATCAACAGTTGTAGGGACAAAAACAATAGTATTAGCAGTAAAAGTATTCTCTGAAAAACTGAGCATAAGAAATCAAGGAGGAAAGCTGAGGACACAGCTTCGCTTTTTAAAAGTGTATATGCTACTTGGTGCTTTCCCTGTAAGGAACGTAACTAACCTTATCAAAAACAGTACACATCTTTAAATACCATCCCTCCCCCCCCAAAAAGTTATAATATAATCACTTTTACGTGCCAAGGACTATACTAAACTTTAATGAGCATTATGTAATTTAATCTTTATAACAACATTTCAAGGTAAGTCCTGTTAACCTCAGTTACAGATAAGGAAGTAAAGATTCAGAGAGGTATAGTCATCTGCCCAGACCCACACAGCTGGTAAGTTATGGAGCCAGGAAATAAGCTTGAATTTATTTACTTAATGGCCTGTCCCTTCCGCTAGACTGAAAGCACCATAACTATTCTGTTCATTATGGTATTCACAGCCCATAGCATGGTGCATAATAGCAATACGGAATTTGGAATTTGTAAAAAAATAAAATGAAGGAATAAATAGATGAGTAAATCCAGAGCCTAAACTCTTATGTGAGATGAGTGACACTTTTGTCTAACACATCACTGGCAAAATGAGAAGCTGGCTGAGAGATTTTATAATAATAGTAATAATAATACTTATTGGGTACCTACTATATTCATAGTTCCTATGCTAAAGGCCTTATAAACATATCTCTAATCCTTCCATCAATCCATAAGTTGGATATTATTACCTCTATTTTACAGATACCTTATGTTACCCAGCTATGCAGGATTTGAATGCAGATCTTTTCCTAAAACTCAAGACTTCTCTTTGGGACACCAACTCTGAAATAGGGACAAAGGCAGGTGTGTGCTCTATTCACTCTCAAAGAGACACATGTGATTTATGCCAATCAAACCCCAGGAGTTAAAGGAAGTTTCATAATTCCACTGACTGGGCCTGAGAAGAATCGTTCATGACACTGATTACTCCAGGTGCCCTCTGTGTGCTGAACTCTGTTTCATCCCCTCCCAGTATATTTTACAGGGTTGAAGGAACATTCAGAGTTACATACCTTCTGCTATCTGTTTCCTTCAGGGAACAGGTGTACAGGTTTGCACTTTGACTTTTGAGTATGAACAGTTTATTCCAACACCTGATGTTTAGTTTTAAGTTACTGGAGCCTCATGCCTGTGGCAAATGTTACACCAAGCCATGGATTTGCTTATAAATATCAGTCAGTTCCTACCAAACCTCTCCACTTCTCCACTAGTAACCGAGCCCAAAGTGCTTTCCCACTTCTGCTAAATGCTCTAATAATACCATCCGACGAATAAAGACAAGAATCAATCCATTCATTCATTTTCTCAACAACTACTTAGTGAGTGCTTACAATGCATCGTACATGGTCACTTTTGTAAAGGGCACAAAGAAGGCATCAAAGAAAATCAATGGCAGTAACTGCTGTTGCTGTTAACTTTATTCATCCTTTCATGCACAGAGGCAGAATAATGGTCCCCCAAAGATATCTACATCCAAATCCTTGGAACCTGTGACTACATTGCCTTACTTGGAAAGGGGGACTTTGAACATGTTAAGGACCTTGAGACAGGGGACTGGCTTGAATTATCTGGCCCAACCTAGTCACATAAGTTCTTAACAGAGTCTTTTCCTGCTGAGGTGAGAGGCAGAGGAAGATCTGACTACGTAAGAAGAGTCAGAGGGATGCAATATGGCTGGCTTTAATGATGGAGGAAGTGCTAAGGAACTTGGGCGACCCCTAGAAGCTGGAAAAGACAAGGAAACAAATGACCTCCTTGAGCTTCCATAAAGGAACACAGCCCTGCCAACACCTTGATTTTAGCTCAGTGAGACCTTAGAATGGTAGGATATTAAATTCATACTGTTTACAAGTGATCCTGTGTTACAACAGCAGTAGAAAACCAATACACAATGTAAGCAAAAAAGAAAAAGTTCTCCTATGCTTCCAAATAGTAGGGAAACAGATTTTCTAGAAATAGATCAAGGGTAAAAAAAAAAAAATTGACTTAATTTAAAAAAAAAAAATCAACTTTTATGCTTAAAAACTAAAAGTACAAAAAGGTACTGAATAATAAAATAAATATTAGTACTGGATACACTTGGTACCAGCTGCAAAAATACCTATTACATGTATCACACTGCAAATCTTCCAAAATCAATATGCACATTAGAGGATTAAAATGTACTCCCTCACCAGTTGGGGTAGATGGTCATTCCTTATAACCATTCGGCAGAACTCCAAACGGCTCACCAAAAAGTTCTGCAGCAATCATTTGATTTTCATTTTTCCCCTTCAAATATTTTCACTGGTCACATTCACCTGTAAATTTGTTCTGTCCAAAAAATGTGTTTTCCACTCAGATCATTTCATCCACTGGGAGGAGAAAGGAAAAAAGGATTGGAATTGTGCCGCAGAAGAAAAGAAAACTAACTTTCTTTCTGTGGAGGATCTTGCTAAAATGAAACATCTTTCCCATGAAATGGAGGCTAGCACAACACAACAGAATACTAACAAAGTCTTTTCATAATATTTTTCCTAAAGATCACTTGCATTTTAAAAACTGCCTTTCTAAAGCCCCACAAGTGATACTTAAAAAGATAGATCACTTCTGAACAAGTGTTACTTTTTCCTTACATTTCTGGTTAACTTACATATGCTTCTGTAAAGTTACCTTTACTCAAAAGAATTTACCAGAAGAAAAGATCATGTAGAGCTAAAAGAAATAATCTGAACGATACAAATCTCCCAAGATAACACACTTAGATGGCAAGCCCATATTTGTGCTTAACAACTGGAGGAAAAAGTACTTGTGTTTAATATTTCACAAACAATATATTCATTTTATGTGCATTTAATACATGCAATTTTAGACTCAGGCTTCTAAATATTCTTAACAGTCCCTTCATAATGAAAATTGAATGCATCATGCTTTTAGATCTGGTGGGGGGGGTGGTGAGGAGGATGTATAAATTTTAAAGGAAATATGTATCTACTTTTTCCTCCCTCAAGAAAAAGGAAGGTAGATAAAGAAAACACTGATGGTGTCAGGGTGTTGGGCCATTGGTGAGCAGGTGTGTGCTGTTGAATGGATCTCTAGTGAACTGGAAGCTTTTAAAAGAGATTGATTCTCTCGCTTAACCAGTTATTTCAAACATGCTTTTAAAGGTATTAATTACTTTGCAGGAAAGAGTCTCCATTTGCTTCTAAATTGTTTCTTTAGGTGATTCTTTGCTGGCAAAAATGTCTGGGGGAGAACTGAACATTCTGCCATCATAATTTTAAATAACATTTAAATAATATATTTAATTAAATATTACATTAAATGTTATACTTAAAATTATAGAAAAAATTTTAAAGAATATTCAAAATATATTTATAATATATTCAAAATAGATTTCATATTTTATAAAATGTTTAAAATTACTTGTTTTAGATGTATAACTTATAAATTTCTATGTAAAATAATTACATGCATTATTCTATATATACATAAATATATGCAAATGCTAGAGGGAACAGCTCTTTAAAAAAGTTCACTTTTTGTTTTATTCGTGCATGTATGTGTATGTTACGGAACTCTATGTAAAGGTCTACTATTTGGTTTATTTTGCCAAATTCTGTAAATTATAATCAGACCTTCACTACCTTCAGCATCTTCACTACCTTCAATACCTGTCCCAGGGCTACAAAGTCATTTACTCAATGATTTTTCAGTTTAATCTGCTGAAGGCATCTGAATCTGCATCCAAAAAAGCATCTTTATTTAGCCCCAAATATTTTAAAATACATCAAATCTAGTATCACAGGGGTAGACACCACTGTCATCAAGTCCTCAGAATGTTAAGCACAATTCTGTAGTGCTTTGTGATTTAATTCTTCAGTTTTAGCAGCCTGGGGCGTCCAGGTTCGCATGAAAAAAATTTTGCAGCCCCTCAGGTACCACATATTTTCATAGTGCAGAAGGAACACTTTCCAGTGACAAGAGGCCATTTTGCCAATTTGCTGTCCAGAACAGACTAATGAGTCACAGACAGCAGAATAAAGAAATTTAACACTCTTGGCATTAATGAGTAGGGTAAGGATTACTCATTTTAAATGATCCTTAGTAATGCCATAAAGTAACAAAATAACACTTTAAAAAACCCACAGGCACCTTGATGTTTGAGCAACTTTATTTTAACCCAGCATCTGGCAAAATTTGTAGGAATATATTCTCTATGCCAAGATTTCTATACCTTTTTCCACACAGGCATTTTGCAACAACAAAAAAAGAATACTGAAAAGAAGAGTAATCCCATCAACTGTGTTCACTCCTCTTAGATTTTAAAATACTACAGCAACTCACTATCACCCATCCAGAGTTTTAAAAGCTTCACTGCTAATGTGAAGTATATAGATAAGTGAAACACACAAGGAAAAAATCAACATCAAAAATGCATCTTTGGTTGACCCAAAATACATTTTAAGACACTGAATGAATATCTAATTGTTAAAACCAACACAAAAGACTGAAGCCTTTCTATGTTCCCAACAGAATAATGCAGTCTAACAGTTTATAAACACAAGCCAGGAATTAAAATTTGAAACTACCCCAGGTCAGAAATGAGACCACTTTATAATTAGAGAAAAAAACCTACTGGTCCCCAGTGGAGATTAAGAAGGAGATGGTTTCTGAAAACGTACATAAGAGCGACAAAAATAAACAACTTCCACAGTCTGGTGGCACAATTCTGTTCCCTTGTGATGGAAACACAAAAAGGAGTCTCTAACAAGCTCCAAAAATATGTGTATGTGTATTTTAAGTAAAATTTAGCTTTCCAGACAACTACGTTTTTCTGCTGGAAATAATGAACTAACATAAAAATGATACAAGGATGTGTGTTAAAAGGACATTTAAGTGAAACAGTTTGAAGAGCTTCATAAATTTACCGAAGATTATATTAAAGCTGAGTACGTAAGATGTAGTGATAAAACAATTTGGGGTGGTTCCTTCTTTAAGCAAGGATGGTTTGGGCTTTATCAGAAACCAGGCTTGCATAACTAATCAGTGGCATGACCAGCCTAGGCTCTGAAATGAGAGTCCCAGGCAGCCCCCTTGTAATACATATACGTTCAAAACTCATTATGTTTGATATGCCTTGTTCTTGACCTAAATGCAATAGAAATTCTTCCTTGGGGTGCATGATACACATGAAAAAGTACAACTTCTTTTTAAAACGCCATTAGAATATTTTATTGTGTGTGGACATACACTCTTGTTACTCCTAAATGCTATTCTATTGAGTACAGTTTATATTCACTGACAAAGTGAAATCTCCAGGGAAGCCAGAGAGGGGAATGCAATTTCTAGTAATAACAGCTCACAACAGTGAATACTATCCACTTATCCCCACAATTTCCAGCTATTTTGGACTCCTTTCTGAATTAACCTTTCATATCAAAAGGAGCAATTCTGCACACTAGAGACTCCGGCACAATTTCATGCATAATTTATTCACTCAGTTCAACATTAAACGCACAGTCCTTGACTTTGTCAAGGTGGATTCTGTTGGCAGACTTCACGAGCAGCAAAACAGGAGAAATGAGATCTACAACTCAACCTCTTCACCTGTTCTGTCTGGTGAGAGTTGGTGGGTGGGGGTAGAGGAAGGGGAAAACAAGACAAGATGGCAGCACGGCATGCTGGCATCCAGATAATCGAATCACTGGCAAGCACACAGTATTTTCGCACTGTTAACCTCTCAAAGGGTTCGGTTTTGGTTTTTTTTTTCAGTCCAGAAAAATTGAAACTAGCTTGAATTCTATTTCACCAATGAAAAGTCTGGGGTGATTTGTTACCTTCCTGACAACCCCAGCATTCGTGGGAAGCAATACTTTGATCCTGAGTCCCTCAGTAGGCGCTGTCGGAAGAAATGACTCAAAGCCGTTACTCAGACTCAGACATTAGCTTGAGGTCGTATTAGAAGGGCTCGTTTTAGAAATTTAAATAACACAGACCTTCCAATGAGATCCCAAATCCCAGATCTGCACTCCCAAATTGGCCTTCAAGAACAGAGACATTCATTTTCTCTCTTAAATGATCCATTTGAAACCTCAAATGAGGGATGTGTGAAACCAGTTAGAAAAACGGAACACTGATATACTATGAAACTGTGAAACTGTTCCTCCGCCTTTTTGAGCGTCAGCTGACGCTCAGAGTAGACAGAACATCCATTCAGTCTCCTTCAAAAGGCCACCTCGCTCAGAGCCATTCTATCCAGACACCTCAACCCAACTATTGTCCAGAGACCCACAGATTGCTCTATTTCCCAATATCCCGGATTACAAACTATGTGGTTCATCCTGTAACAGATGTTTTTTTTCCCTCTGTTAGTAATTATTCTATTAGGACTTAATATATGCCAGCAAGTTTGCCGGCATTACTGAGTTTATTCCATGTAAACCATGTCCCTCTCAGGCCTCCCTCTGCCTTGAAACCCCAATTGTGAAACTAAAGCAATAATTAAATTTTAGCACCGAGACCGAATAAGTGATTTCCCTGAATAAGAGACAAAGTGAATTGCTTCCTAACTTTAGCATTTGCCCTTTAAAATATTACCTCCCAGCAGCCACGGCCCACTTTCCAAACCTGTGGATAATATGAGGCCTAGGAGTATACAGAGAGACGGCTTTGGAAATTTCACAAAAAGCTGGAAATTTTCACGCAGGACCCTTGGCAAAAGTCTTTGAATTTCAACTTTCTTAGCCAGCTGCCCCCACAGGCTAGTTAGAAGCCCAAAGCACATAAATTGGAGCCTTACCAAAACCGAGCCTTACTTTTATAATTTGCCTTTAAATTTATTGCAAGACCGTGAAAATTAAATGCCTCTGGTACCGTCCAAGTAGCTCACTGAGAGTTCAGCCGTCTTCCTCAGTTACCATTCAGCAGCCTTTTTATTGTCTCCAGATAGTTTCTGGATTTGGACCAAATCATTGAAACCTGTGAAAACCCTGAGGTGGAGCAGGTTTTCTGTTGACGACCTTTTCCACCTCAGAGACGTTCGTTGATTCGCATGCCGCTAATGACTCACCAAAACGAAGATGAGAAGCATGGTTCTGCCCTCGATTCCACTGACCAACGTCCCCAAAACATCGAGCCTTTTGAGGCAAACAGCAGGTAGGTGGGAAGAGCGGGAGTGAAGGCGGCCACTCCGCGTTCGCCTCAAGACGCAATGGCGGCGGCTGGAGTCCCGGATGTTCCCATCACCCTTTGCGGCACATCCCAAAGGGCCATGCGCGCTCACGGCCGCGGCCTGTAAGTCCCGACACCTGGGGCAGGACCTCATGCTTCCGCCGTGACAACCAAGCCACAAAGCGTCTGGAATTCGATTTATCAGAAGCCAAACGGAGCTTTATTTCCTAATAGACACTTGGAAGAACGCCCGCTCTTCCCAGCCCGGTGACCCCCCCGGGCATGTGACTCTTAACCCTTCCGCACCTCAGTTTCCACATTAGGAAACCCGCGGAATGGTATCTCCTCTAGAAAACTATGGTGAGATTTAACGGGATAACGCTTTTCGGTTTCTTCGCCCCCTGCCTGGCATGAAAGAGTTCCGTGTTCGTGCGTGATGTTTATTTGCTCTCCGTGTGTGATCTCGATTTTCATTCTAACCTTCACAACACGTCTATGAGGTAGTTACTGAAATTATGTGTCATATAGATATGGACTCAAAACCCAGAAAGTAAGTTACACGTGTAATTGTTGCCCAGCGGGTAAGTGGGGAGCCGGAACGTGACCATGTATCTAGTTGATTTCAAAGCGCAAAAAGTTTAAATCACCGTACTATGGTGCCACACTAATAAATGTTTCTAAAAGGAGCTTTGCAAGAACTAACAGAGTACTGAGGAGGGATTTGTGAAGGGCTGTAAATTTAACTTGCAACTAAATAAATGTAATTCACTACTCTTTATTCTTGCATCATTTTCCCAAGCACCCCATAAAAGGGGTGTCCAAAAGCAGGCTCCCAGAAGGACATGGGTGCTTCCCCAAATCCCCTTTCTCGGCTGGTGTGTGGAGCCACCAGCTATTCCTGTGACCTTCGCAGGAGGCTTGCCCTTGGCAGACAGAAGCCACCTCCCCGGAGATAGAGACTTCCAGTTGTGTTTTAGTCAAGATTCTCTAGAGGAATAGAACAGATAAAATGTATAAATGGAAAAAATGCATTATAAAGCATTGGCTCACATTGTTATAGAGGCTAGCAAGTCCAAATCTGGAGCATGGGGTAGCAGGCTGGGGCCCAGGAGAGCAGATAGTGCATATGAAGTCCAAAGGCAGTCTACCAGAGAACTCCCCCCTGCTGGGGAGGCCAGTCTTTTTGTCAGATTTCAGCCTTCAACTGATTGGACAAGGCCCACCCACATTATGGAGGTCAAAATTACTCAAAATTCAGGAATTGAAATGTTAATCTCATCCAAAAATGTTCTTGACCAATAAAATTAACCATTTCAGGAGGTTATCCCCCAGGCCCTCCATTTTCAGATGGCCAGTGACCAGCACAGGATTCAAAGGGCCTAGGCAGACATCTTTCTGGACCAGACTGAGGCTATAGTTTATCTGAAATCATGTTCTCACTTGGATTTTCCCCTTCCCTATTCAGTTTCCATCTCTCTCCCATAGGTTTGCTATCACGCCCTGCCCCTCAACAACCACATACAACATAACCAAATCCCTGTCTCAAGCTTTGCTTCCAGAGAAACCAGCCCAGGACAATTCCTAGTATCCCTTGACTAGCCCCTGAATCATGCCACACTTTTTTGGTTTTACTCCACTCCTCTCCTTGTGTTTGCTTCACCCTACCTGTTCTCCTGTATGAATTATGCTATGCTAACTCCTGCTTCGTCTGTTTGACAAACTGCCCCTGCTCACTCAACACCTTCTGACTCACAAAAGCTTCATCTGAGGGTGGGGCTCCAAGAGTCCAATCTGAAAGCCAGTGCTCTAAAGAAATTTCACTTACTTACACATTTCTATCACAGGTTTTCCACATTTATTGGAACTGTATTCATAATGAATGACAGTTACCTGGACCCTTGTTCTAAAGCTATATTTGGAGTCCAGGACACCAAAAATACCTTTTGGTATAAACTGAGTTATGCTAAGATCCCTGAGAAGTTTTTAAACCCTCTTGATGGAAGTTAACAAGAACCACCACAAATAAGTAACTTAACACGTACCCATGGTATATTGCCACTCCACAGCAAATTGGATTTGTATTTTAAACTGGCTAACTCATCTTCTCTGACCTTTTTTCTCAACTGTAATAACTTGCAATATGGAGTGCCAGGTTAATAGAATCCAACATCTTAATATGACATTCAAATCCCTCTACACTTTGAGCTCCACAACTTTATTTACCTGACAAAACATCCTTCCACATTGAGTGGTGTCTTTGTCCATTTGGGCTGCTATAACAAAAATAACATAGATTCAATGGCTTAAACATCACTTATTTCTCACAGTTCTGGAGCTAGGAAGTCCAAGAGCAAGATGCCAGCAGATTCAGTGTCTGCTGAGGACCTGATTCCTGGTTCACAGGCTGCCATCTTCTCACTGCATCTTCACCAGGTGGGAGTGACTAGAGAGCCCTCTGGGGTGTCTTGTATAAGGGCACTAATACCATTCATGAGAGCTTCACCCCTCATCACCTAATCATCTGCCAAAGGCCTCAAATACCAGCTTGGAGATGCTTATAACTGTCCAGGTAAGAGAGGATGAACAAGGGAGGTTCAGATGTGAATAAGCAAGAAGGGACAGATTGGAGTGATGTGGAAGCAGTTCACTCAAGGGATGTGGTGACTGCATGGAAAGCTGAAGGAGAGGATGAAGTTCAAGTGGTCACTCAGCTTTTAGCCTGCTAGATGAGGTGGATGATGATGCTTCTATAGGTTGAAAACCTATAGAAATACTTTGTGATGGTATGTGAAGCCTGAATCAAGGACTTGTGTGCAGGTGGTTTATTTGGAAACTGATCACAGGAAGCAGAAGAGCAAAGAGGTAAGATGGAGAAAGCAAAGGAAAAGAAGTAAAGAAAGCTGCGGTATGGAGGTGATCACTAGAGACAATGTGAGGACCTTTAAAAACCACACAAAAACCTTCTTAGAGTTGTTGCTTTAAAGGTGGGGAGACTGGGGCATTGATCTGTTGACTTTTCTTCTCCCATCAGTGGAAGGTTGCCCCTCAGGGCATTAACTACCTGGTCAGTTCTGCACCCTACTTCCAGGTCCTGGTATTTCAGAGAAACCCTCAGGCAGCAAAGCAGAGAGGCACACCCATGCTCTCAGTGTGTCAGAACTCTCCACTGCCCCAGCAACAGAATCAGAGGAGCAGCGAGGGGAGGTGATGAAAGGCCCCCAGAGCACCTGCCCCATCTTCTCTGCAAAGCTTCCTCCTGCTCCTCCTAAGACAGGAGTGTTCCACTGCACCACTTCTGGAGTTTATTGTGACTCTCTGTCCTTGCTGTCTCTCCCCAGCTTAGGCTGTGTGCTCCTAGAGGACTTGTTCTCCGAGTAGAGCCCCTGGTCCATCCTAGAATTCCTAAAACACTTGTTAAATAAGTCGATCACTAAAGCTTATCCTAAGCCATTCCATGATTCTAAATGTCTGATGCTACATATTTTGAACACAGATCCAAAGATGCCAACTCATTAATACGAAGTTTAAGATCTACAACCCTGCTGTCAAAATATGACCAAATACTTTAGACTCAGTCCAGAATGCTACAGTGCTTTCTTCCTGGCTTTTCTAATTTTAAAAGTAATAAGTAAAAGAGACAGAAAGCGACATTCTCTAGGCTGAAGGAATTTAAAATGTATATATATATTTTTTAAGTCACTATTCAGTACTTCTTTACTATGATTTTTTAAATTTTTGTTGCTATAAACTCAATCGATAAAATGTTACCTTTAAAATAATATAAGCAAGTGGCTATATTTTTTTTCTTTTCCACTCTCATTCAAATTAATTTGAATGATTTTTTTTCTTCTGTACCCTTCTCCTCCTGTTTGCTTGATGTGCCCTGACAGAAATTCAATACAAATATAGGTGGTCGTTCCAAGGGGCAGCCTAGAAATGTTAATTGGCCGATCACAATAACAGTCTCATCCTAATTCCAGACAGCTCTCATCCCTAAAAGAATCATGGTCCCAAATTCCAATAAATGTAAAATAGAATTCTAGTGCCCTTGAGCGTGCCAGTTTGCATTATTTCTTCCATTTTATAAAACATATGGCTGGGGAAAATGTATATTGCACAAAAAAAAATTTGCAATACACAACTTATAAATAATCCTTAAGTTATTATGTTGCTGTTGGCTTTTGGTAAAGTTAGGCTTGTCATTCAATAGTTACTTGCTCAGCACAGACTATGTGCTGGCTCTGTGCTTGTGGTTGTATTTATTATTAGTGACACAGAGCCATTCTTCCATTTCAGACTCCAAAAGTCCACAGCGTTTTAATAGCTTATCACCAAACTCTCTTGGAAAGTCAAGTCAGTTCCATTTAGCAAAGCTAACCGATATCCCACTAATTATGCACACACCTAAAATAAGGATTTTTTTTTCCCTTTGAAAATGTTTACCATCTGTTAAAGCTGATAGTCACTACAATTTTAACCCATCTCTATACTTAGATTTGTATTTTAGTTCTCACCTAGTCTTTTTTTTTTCACCCAGAAGTATTTTAACCCTCTCTGCATATATATGTATATGGAATACATATACAAAATATATGTATATATAAAATATACATATCTAAAGTTATGTGGCAATTTAGTGTACAATTTAGTGGCATTAAGTACATGCACAATGTTAAGCAATCATCACCTCTGTTTCCAGAACTTTTTCATCATCCCAAACAGAAACTCTGTACCTTTTAAATAATAACTGTGCCCTCCCCTTCCCCAAGACCATGGTAACCCTTGTGTCTATGAATTTGCCTATTCTAAGTACCTCAGATAAATGGAATCAGACAGTATTGGTCCTTTTGTGTCTGGCTTATTTCACCAAACATCATATTTTTAAGGTTCATCTACATTATAGCATATATCAGAATTTCATTTCTTTTTGTGGCTGAATAATATTGCATTGTATGTATATGCCCTATTTTGTTTACACATTCATCTGTAGAGACACGTGGGTTGCTTCCACCTTTTAGCTATTGGGACTAATGCTGCTATGAACACTGGTGTATAGGTACCATTTTGAGTTCCTGCTTTCAGTTCCTTTAGGTACATACCTAGGAGTATAATTGCTAGATCATATGGCATTTCTATGCCGAACTTTTTGAGGATCTGCCGAACCGTTTTCCACAGCAGCTGTGACCATTTTACATTCCTACTATGAATGTTGTGGTGGTGGTAGTTGTTGAGTTGCAGGAATTCTTTAGTCTGTATATGAATTCCTTATCAGATATCTGATTTTCAAATATTTTCTCCTATTCTGTGGATTGTCTTTTCACTCTCTTGATCATGTCCTTTGATGTTCAAAAGTTTTTCATTTTGATGAAGGCCAATGTTTTCTTTTGTTGCCAGTGCTTCTGGAGTCACATCCAAGAAGTCATTGCCAAATCCAATGTCGTGAAAATTTTTCCCTCTGTTTTTGTCTAAGAGTTTTATAGTTCTGGCTCTTAAATTTAGGTCTTTGATCTATTTTGAGCTAATTCTTGTATATGGTGTTAAGGTAAGAGTCCAACTTCATTCTTTTGCATGTGGATACCCAGTTTTCCAGCACCGTATGAGAAGAAACTGTCCTCCCCCACTGAATGATCTTGCATTTTTGTCAAAAATCAAGCGACCAAAAATAAAGGAGCTTCTTAATATATTTGAATATAGTCCCAGTGAGTCAGTTGTTAACAATCACCACTAGAGAGCAATAATTCAATTAATATCACACTCTCCGCAAAAAAAAAATGATCTTCAACACTGCACAAAACATGGGATTTTTAGTACAGCATTTTCCAACACTATTTTGACTCCTTATTTTCAAAAAGTCAGATTTTACAAATGCTATTATTATTTAACTCCAGGTCTAAATATTTCATGCCACACTTGAGTGAGAGAGAAGCATGGCCTCATAATTTCACTTCAAGGTAAGGACAGGTTTTACTGAATTCACCTTTTAACCACACTGGATAATTTCACTAATGAGCAAAACCTATTCTAGCATCTGTGGCTAGAAGTTACAACTGGTGGTATATTTCAAAATAACGAGTTCTAATTTCTACATTTAGTTGATGCTACAGCCCAATTGAAGTCAATCCATCATGAATTATTAGCCAAGGGATTCTGTAAACAGGTCAAGGTTCAGATGAAGTCACACTATTCCTTGGACCCAGAATCAAAGGTAGAAGTGAAAGCATCTCAAATTTCATATTGAATATGGTGTTCTCCTTTGATCACCTTACCTAGCAACAAATGAAGAAACAAACCAAAATAAATAAATAAATAAATAAATAAAATAAAAGTTGTCATGAAAAGCAAAGGAAACGACTGAGGTAATTCATGGCCAGGATTTCCCTAAGTGAAACTATGAAGCCTGAGGCTCAAACAGGGAAAGGAAAAGATGCTCAACATCACTAATCATCAAGGAAATACAAATCAAAACCACAATGAGACACCACCACACATCTGTTACAATGGCTATTATCACAAAGACAAGAGACAAGCATCAGTGAGGATGTGAAGAAAAGGGGACCCTTGGGCATGGCTGGTAAGAATGTAAATTGGTACAACTAGGATGGAAAACAGTATAGAAGATCCTTTAAAAACTGATGATAGAATCGATATGATTCAGCAATCCCACTTCCAGGTGTACGTTATGAGGAAATGAAACACCGTCTCAGAAAGAGAGCTGCACCCTCATGTTCGTTGCGACACTACTTACAATAGCAAAGACAGGAAAAGAACTTGTCATCGTCCACAGATGAGTGGATAAAGAAAACGAAATAGATATAAAAGAAATAAATCCTACCATTTGCAACAACATGGGTGGACCTTGAGGGCGTTATGCTAAGTGAAATTAATCTTTAAAGCTGAACGCATAGAAACAGAAAGTACAATGGTGGTTGCCAAGGCCTGGAGGTAGGGAAAATGGGGAAATATTGGTCAAAGGGAACAAACTTTCAGTGATAAGAGGAGTAAGTTCTGGGGAGCTAATGAAGAGCATGATGAATGTAGCTAATAATACTGTTTTATATACTTGAAAGTTGCTAAGAGAATAGATTTAAATGTTTTCACCACATACAAAAATGATAATTATGTGAAGTGATGGAGATGCTAACTAACCTCATTGTGTTAATCATTTTACGATACACACCTGTATCAAATCATCATGCTATACACCTTAAACTTGTGTAATATAATATGTCAATTATACCTCAGTAACGCTGGGGGTGAGCGGAGAAACAGAGAGGTGAGAGAGAAAGAGAGAGAGGGAACAACTCTTCAACAGTGCTTCGTAAGGTGCTTGGGGAAGAGATACAAGGGGGCCAAGGGTGGTAGAAAGTGCAAAGAAAGAGATTTCATTGTTGCTTTATAACCTACTTTGCATTGCTCCTGTACTACCAACATCAAAACATTCTAAAATTTGTAACTTTAATGCATTCATGACTGAAAACATTTTTGTTAAACACTTTAAATATTTTATTAATAAAATGTTTAAAACAATGCATGTAATAAAATGTTTTTTATTGAATGTGCATTGCAAAACAAAACAAAAAATGAGAAGAGTTTGCACCACTATCCTTAGCTGAAGTTTCTGAAACATATCTAAAAAGTTGGTAGTACTGAGCAATATCATCACAGGATTTGGCTTTAGACAAATACATATTTACTTGTTTTGGAGCCTACTGAAAATACCTGATCCTTAGTTTCCTAATTTCTAAAATGAGGTTGTTAATAACTACTTCATTCATTCAGTGGGACAATATATGGAAGCCCTCGGAGCAGTGGCTGGCAATGCACACTACATTTTAGTGATGGTTACTATTGTTATTCAAGAAGGAATCTCTGTTGTGTGGATGACATTTGGAGCTACATTTCTTTCCTTGGAAAAACATTAGATACATCTTATTTTGGATATACCTAAAGAATAGGTGTGACACTACCTGGAGAGGCTTCATCCCCAAGCAGTAAGAAATGGTTCAGTCACGTTTTTGCTGTCTTTAGCACCAAAAAACAACAAACAAACAAACAGACAGACAAAACAAACTGCCACGCTGACCCAAGGAATGACTTCTACCAAAACATTCCATTAAATGTCTCATTTTGCCTCTTCTTTCCTCAAATGTATGGTTTTTCCTTTCCCAACTAATAAATAACCAGACAATTTCTGGGCAAGGATGTGACACAAATCTGTGGCACACACAAGAATGAGCCATCCACCCACACACCTTTTGGCAGAACAAGTCTCCCAGCCACAAATTTCGCCAGTTAGTCCATCCGTCTGGCTGCAATTGTGGTACCAACAGCCTTGGGAACATATCTCCCACTCTAAGTAAAGAGCTCAAAGTAAACGCTACATATTCAAAAAGTACATCATATCCACCGAGAGAGAGAGAGAGAGAGAGAGAGAGAGACAACTTCAGGTGAGAGATGTCCAAAAAATTTTTTTAAATTAAGAAAACCCTGAACTCCCATGAGGGAAAGCATTAAATGGGTTTTAAGTGAAAATGAAAAGCTATTTACATTTACCTCAATATTACCTAAGTGTCTGCTGCAAAGGCCTTGAAATACCATGTATTTCAATATTATCTCCAAGTGAAAATGGTTTTGAGATGCCTTCTGTATTCTTTGCTGGGGCCTGAAAAGAAATCACTGCCTTACCTTGCATTTGCTCTTAGAGTCATTAGCCTTAGACAGCATCATCATTTAAGAAATTTATCATCAGGGCTGTCCTTCACAGAATATATGAGAGCAATACATTATAAAAGCACCTCACTCTGATGATGTATGACTCCAAAGATGGCAACATCTGGGGACGAATGGGTCTAACAATAGACTTGATCTGAGAATAATGTTTAGACCCACCTCGGTAGTGTCATTCTGAAATAAACCAGTATTTGTTGTTCTCAACCAACTCCTCAAACACTCATAATAATCTAAAAAAATTTCCCTGATTAAAGAATTTATTCATAACATTAAACTGAATAAATGTTTTATGACAAAGAAGGAAGGTTTCTAAAATTAGTGGGTTGGTACATTGAGAGATAACCTAGCCCAAGCTGGATGATAAATTTCAATCGTGGCTTTCAGGAAAACTCTAATTTAGTCCACCTTTCGCTCCCTTAAATTTTTCAGTAGTCTCCAAAGGAGAGAGAGGAGATTAACATCTGATGTCCTCAAGGGTATTAGAACAAAAAGTGATTCACAATTAATTAGTCTATACCAAATTCTAGCTTTCTACATGGCTGATGATACATTTTCCCCAAAGCTCGGTTCTCCCATTTCCATCCTTCAAAGTCCACAATGGTGTCCTCTCCATTACTTCACCTAAACAGGACGCAAATATTTTAGCTAACTACTGAAATAAATCACGATGAACATTCAACCTCAAAGACAGTGATGGCAAATGAAAATACCTCCATGACTCCATCCACGCATGCTAGGGTAACCTGCAGGGTCACAGACTTCTTTGTTAAAACGGGTCCAGAGTGCCCGCTTTAGAAACTTCCCAGCACAATTTGGGGGCTGGGCTTATTGTCCCATCTGAAGCGCTGTGCCTCCAGGAATCAGCATTAAAGTGATGCCCCAATCCAACTTGCTGCTGAATCCCATCCTCCGGTGATGCTTCCTGAACTGGAGTTAATCAATATTCTCTATGCTAAGAATAAAGGGAAAGACTGAGAGGCTAAAGCACCATGTTGGCACAGCCCCACAATTGAGTCCATGACGTGTATTTCCTCCAACTACACTGACGTGCCAACCAGTTCGGCATCTTAGTGTGGTGAACTCAGAAGCCTCCAGCTCTTTTTACTCCACACCCACCAACAAGAATCTGGAAAGAGCCTTGCATCTCTCCCTGTCTCTCAGCCTAGCAGGAGATTGCCTTATCATCTGACCTTAACAAGCCAACTATTTTCCTCCCACAGGATGTTGCAGAGGGAGAAAAAGCTTTAGTCTAGACTACTTGTCTGTGGCGATCAGGGACCTGATATGTTTTCAAAGCTCCTGCAGCCCATCCACTTTGGTCTCTGCCAAGGCAATACCCAATGTTATTTGTTACAGATTTACTAAACCACCAGGAAATCTTGGTTTCTGGGGGAAAGAAACAGAGGCAAAAAGAAATGCAGACAAGTTAGAGACTAGCGAGAGAGTCTAGGCAGAAGGGAGGAAGAAATGAAAAAGAAATGGATGAAAGAAATCAATTGCTGCACTTCCAATGGGTTTCTATTTAACGAGCTCACAACTATCTTAAATCAGAAATCCTATTCTTAGAAGTTAAAAGCGAATCTATTCAATGCCTGGAGAGCCACACTGAATATCATCTTCCAACGACATTATTTCCTTTCATGAAATACATAGAGAACTCTGGCAAACTAAAATAGTTAATTAAGGAACATATCATTGTGTCATGGAATAATTTTCCAAAATTATTTCCTCCTTTTTCACTTGGATGAATTACTAAACTTTCACTGTTTGTCATTTCCATTATGCCAGTTTGTTCTCCTCACTGTTTCCTGTTTTCTAAGTTCTTTTCCGAGAAGAGGATTTCTGATTTAAGGTGGCTGTTAGCTTATCAAATACAAAGACAAACGAAGGCTCAGTATTAGCACAGACCCTGTAATTCCAAGATACCTCTCCTCCAGACTCTTTTAAGCAAGTGTGCCTCAAAATCTTACTAGGCTCACCAAACCTTAAATATTATGAAGTTTAGTCAATTTCATCTTAAAGTCACATGTCCTCAGCACCCAAGAAGTTATGAGTCCACAGTGGCCTCTGGGGGAAGCTCAAGGCATCTGCCAGCCTCTCTCACCAAGAATGGACCAAGGTCATAACCACAACAGAATGCAGACCATCTTTCTCACATCTCTTCCCACAACTGACAAAGCAAACTCAAGTTATCAAATGCTCTTGAATTTTCTGCTCTTACTTATTTTCCTCTGTCTTTCTTTGCCATCAATGTTAAGATCCAAGATTGCTTGTAATAACCTATAACGAAAAAGAATATGAAAATGAATATATATGTGTATGTGTGACTGAAACATTATACTGTATACCAGAAATTGACACATTGTAACTGACTATACTGCAATTAAAAAAAAAAATCCAAGATTGGCATGAAGTAGAGGGAAACAGATTATTTGGTTTCACTCTCATCTCTGGAAGACAAAACAGCCTTCCATGGGGATCAGCCTAAATGGCAAAGTTTTACACTGAGCTTTGGAGTCAAAGTCCCAGCCAGCAGAAGGGCATTCTGATGCCTTTCTTGGCCTCTTCCCCAAGGGTATCTCCTGGGGACCTTGTGAAGAACAACAGAGATTAGGGAAAAACAAAACTCAGCTGGGAGGCAGCAGAGTGTAAAGGCTGAGTGCTCCTCTGGCATCAGAGACTTTCCCCTTCTCTAGCTCTGTGCTTTTGGGCAAACATCTCATTTTCTCCATTTTCCATTTCATTTAGTGGCAGATGATAACTTGTGGATAAATATCTGCTAATTTTACTATTATTCTTAAGATGCTGGTCTAATGCCATTTTCGAGCTCCTCTTCCAATCGGAAAGGATATGTCTGCCCCATTTTGAATTTGAGGCAAAGAGGTAGCTTTGAAAAACCAAAAGGATAAATCATTAAAAACTACAGCAAACTATTATGTTTTGACCATGGGGTATCAGTGAACGCTGGGAAATCATGCATCAGTTCCATTAATCAGATACTTGTTTAATATTAAGCACCAACTATATGTCTAAACTGTGCCAGTCACTGTCAGAACACAAAAGAGATATGGGGGCATTGTTCTTTGAGTGTAAGAACTGCCAATCTAGCGGAGGAAACAAGATGCCTGACAGTGATTGAGGCAGACCTGAAACCAGGGACAGGCTAGTGTGGGCGTGAATGGTTGGGAAGAGGACAGGAAAAGGAGGTTTGAACCAAGCCTGGATGGGAAGGTCAGATTGAGACAGGCAGAAGGAGAGAGGGTGGGCATCCTAGGAGAAGGCTTTGATGTGAATGGAGAGACAGAGATGGACATGAGCATGGTGACAGCTGGAAAAGGGGAGCCGACCTTGCTGCAACAAACAGATGCAGCTCAGCTTGTGACAGTGGACAAGTGGGAGCCACTGATAGTCACCGAATCCCAGAGAAGTGTGAGGAGAGGGTGCAACAGAGTCGGGATTCAAATTCTTATATACTATGAACACTGCCTCCCAGATGTGAATTTTGAACAGTGGCTATGATAACGAACAGTTCCATGATTAAAGAAAAAGAAAAGTTGTGACTATGGGAAATAAAAAAACAGATAGGGAAAAAAAACTATTGTAAGATTTTTGGTCCCAGACACTGAAAATTATTTGATTGTTTCCACTAAAATTAATATATTTAAGGAGCCAGTTTCAGGAGAGAGATTATGAAATGAGTTGAGATTTTGCAATTCTGATGTTACAAATGATGTTTTTGAATCTAGTTAAGAGAGGTTTGGATTCAATTCCTCCAACCATTTTCTTAATCCAAGGCAATCATATGAAGATATCAACCCCACTTTTTCCTCACAAGAAATCTATCCATGCAATCTTTCCTCCATCTCCAGAAGAAAAAATAAAAACAAAAATATTTTAAAATGACAGAAGCTATTCCATTTGAAAAGGATGGTAGCTACCATTTTCGTTCAAGATGAGAAAGTTAAAACAAAATTGAACTTTAAAAGTCCTACAAGCCCTTCAGCTGTGCACCGAAGCAATCAGAATCCATGAATTCTTTAAAGATATTCTCAGGAAACACCCTGAGATGACAACATGAAATGGTGAGATGCTTAAGTCCACAGGGCCCTCACTTCCTCTGGTCAATTAGAATTGCCTTTGGAATTTATGATGACAGCCACGTTACTACATAGATTTTGCAATAAGAAATGAAATTAGTCTCATAAATGTTCCCAACTGAAAGACCAAAAGAACTAAAAAAAAACAAAACAAAAAAAAACCCAATGAAGACTATTCAAAATAACCATTCGTTTCTAGCCTGTATTGGCTATCTCACAACACAGTTCCTTAATGAAATCAAATGATGTACATTTGGGGGCCAGTGGGGACATTAAGTTGCCATTTGAATCCTCTGAGTTTCTGTGGAGAATCGGTTGGGAGAAATCTTCATATATTTCAGCCCCAACTCAGGGACCACACATTACTGGAGGAACAAAATCTTTAAGGTTGGCAAAAACACAAGGCCCTTCTTGTTAATATGTTGCCTCCTAGCAAGCACTACCTCTCAGCAGGTGGCATGAGACTCTGTCACCTTCCATCTCAAAGTCTTTCTTCTCCTTGATAGGGACTTCTTCTTTAAAAATGTTGATGAAGATTTCACAGGTTTCTTTGAAACTAATTATTAAAAAAGAAATGGCTCCCAGGCTTTTCCCACACCTAGCAATAAACCTCAGCTACGAGCAAGTTTTTTAAGTCAAGATTTTTGCTTCCAAAAAGGAGATTTGTAGAAATGCATTTAAAAACCTTATTAATTGGAGGAGGCTGCAGGCCAATTACTTCAGTGGCTTGAAAACAATTCCAAAATAATAAAATATGTAACAATGATGATTTTTCCCTCGTTCATATCACCACAATCTGAGAAATCCGCTGAGATGCTGCACCAAAAGTGATTTGGCTCTTTAGTGACAATTAATTATCAAAAATCAAAGGGAGGTTTCAAAAAGTAAAAAAAAAAAAAAAAAAAAAAAAATCAGGTATCGTATTCATACATTTAGCATTATTTAAATAAGCTATGTTTTTCTTAACAGCTCTTTTAGTACTGGCCACTTCTTTATTTTGCCACAGATGTTTCATTTTTTAAGTGGATAAATTTAATATAGGAGAATCCAAAAGGCCCCCTGCTGAATGGGAGAAGATATTTGCAAATGATATGTCTGATAAGGGGTTAATATCCAAATATACAGAACCCATACAACTCTACATCAAAGAAAAAAACCCGATTTAAAAAATGGGCAGTGGATCTGAATAGACATTTCTCCAAAGACATACAAATGGCCAACAGACACATGAAAAGATGCTCAGTATCACTAATCAGTGCAAATCAAAACCACAATGAGATATCACCTCATACCTGTCAGAATGGCTATTATCAAAAAGACAAGAAATAACCAGTGTTGACAAGGATGTGGAGAAAAGGGCACTCTCGTGCACTATTGGTGGGAATGTAAATTGGTGTAGCCACTATGTAAAACAGTATGGAGATTCCTTTAAAAACTAAAAATAGAACTACCATATGATCCAGCAATTCCATTCCTGGGTATTCATTTGAAGAAAACAAAAACACTAGTTAGAAACAATACATGTACCTCTATGTTCATAGCAGCATTATTTACAATAGCCAAGACATGGAAGCAACCAAAGTGCCTATCAATAGATGAATGGACAAAAAAAGATGTGAAATAAATTGTGCCATTTGCAACAACATGGATGAGCCTGGAGTGAAATAAATAAGTCAGACCGAGGAGGACAAATACTATATGACTTCACTTACATGTATAATGTAAAAAACAAAACAAATGAACAAACATAATAAAACAGAAACATAGCTATTGATACAGAGAATAAACAGGTGGGTGACAGAGGGGAAGAGGGTGGAAGAAGGAAAGAGACAGGTGAGGGAGATAAGGAGTCACAAATTCCAAATGCAAAACAAATGACTCACAGGTAGAAAATGTACAGTGTGGGGAATATAGTTAATAACTGTGTAGTATCTTTGTATGGTGACAGATCGTAACTGGATTTATCATGGTCATCATTTTGAAATGTACAGAAATTCCAAATCACTATGTTGTAAAACAGAAACTACCATAGTGTTGTAAGTCAGTTATACTTCAAAACAAACAAACTCATAGAAAGAGAGATCCAATATGTGGTTACCAGAGGTGGGGGCTATGGCGAGGGGGATGGGATTGTTGACTGAAATAAATGTGCAACCTAAAAGTTGAGAGTTACGTTTTATTTGGTGGACAATACTAAGGACTCAGCCCAGGATGACAGCCTCTCAGATCACTCTGAGGGACTGCTCCAAAGAGGTAGGTGAGGACCTAGGATATATAGGAGCTTTACAACAAAGACCAGGTAGTTGGAACATTTAAAGATTACTTGTTAACTGAAGAAAATGAGACATTTCAAGTTAAAGAATTTAGCACTTTTATATGAATGGGAGGAAGCAAACATTTGGGCTCATTGAATTCATTCCTTTGACAAGCACCTAGCTATCTAGGGCCAGTATTCTGTCCTTATTCTGAGTCCCCTCGGAGGGCACCATTGTGAGTGGCTGCAGAGGCCGGGCTGCAGGCTTGTCTTCACTGGCAGGTGGCGGCAGCCGCTAATGACTTGATGGCGTCAGCATTCTTTGTTTACTGATATGGTCTGCAGTATTTTTCATTCACAGGATAAAGGCAGTCAAAAAGCAAGACTTCTAGTTACAAGATAAATAAGTAGTAGGGATGGAATGTACAATAGTCTAAATATAATTAACACTGCTGTATGTCATACATGAAGATGCTAAAAGAGTAAATCCTGTCTCATCACAAGAAAAAAATTTTTCTATTCCTTTTATTTGATACCAATATGAGATGACGCATAGTCACTAAACTTACCTTGATAATCATTTCATGGTATACGTAAATCGAATCATCATGCCGTACGCCTTACACTTACACAGTGATGGACATCAATTTTATCTCAGTAAAAACTGAAAGGGGAAAAACGGTAGACTGTTAGATACACAGCAAAATGTTAACAAGGCTGAACAATAGACCATATGCTAGCTTCTTTCTTGAAAAGTAAATGTATCAAACAGAAATAAATGAAAATCTAATACCAAAAAAGTACACATTTTAAACTCAAAACAAGAACTCATTATACTAACTAGAAAAGCAGGCAATGTGTGTTGCTAACCTCTTACTAAGTAAAGAGTCTTCATGTCCTCCCTTCCCTTCCCACCCCTCCCACAGACACACATGCGTACACACGTACACACACACACACACACAGAGGAAATTTTTCCTATGACCCAATGATACAATGGAAAGAGAAAGATCTCTACAGTCATTTCCCATGAAAAACAAAATTCTGACTTTTAGCTGTCTTCTTGAAGCTAAGGCATCGTCATCTCCAGAATGCTCATGCTACAATACAAATACTACAACTGGCAGGGTAGAACGCTTTACTCACCATCAACAACTCTTTTGTAACTTAGTACTGCCATTCCCTCCTTCCATGGAACTGAGAAATTTACTTAAATGTCCTACATCTGAATCCTTTCATGGGTAAATAAAAATAGATATTTATATAACAACAGATGTTATATATAGCTGTGGGGGGGGGAGGTGGTAGGAAGCGATGCTGGGATTTGCATCAAGCCTCATGAAATGCAGAGGTGCTCACTCAACAGTATCTGCTACTGCTATGATTATTATTATTTATCATTCTTATTATTATTCCCATTAGCTAACAGGGAGGAGCAAGGCCCAGGTTGGCTCAGGCAGACACGTAGCTAGAAGGTGGAGAGGAATGCATAGCTGAGAGTAGTGGCAGAAGGGCAGCTCGAAGGCTCTGGGTCTCATGACACAGAAGGGAGGGAAAAAGTCTAAGATGAACACCACCTCCTTGTCCAGTTTGCCTGCAGCCAGGCCTGACTGTTGACTCACTTGCCACTGCCACAGATGTCACAGTCTCCAGACTGGTGGGTCTAAGTCCATGCGGGCTGCTACAACAGCAAAACCATAGAACGGGTGGCTTATAAGCAACCAAAATTTATTGTTCACAGTCCTGGAGGATGTGAAACATCAGTCAAGTCCAAGATCAAGGTGCTGGAAGATTCAGTGACTGGCAAAAACCTGGTTCCTGGGTCACAGATATCCTTCTTGTGTCTTTAAATGGCAGAAGGGGCAAGGGGGCTCTCTGGGGTCTCCTTTGTAAGGGCACCAACTCCATTCATGAGAGATCCACCCTCATGACCCAAGCATTCCCCAAAGCCCCACCTCCTAATACCATCACCTTGAGAGCTAGGTTTAAACATAGGGATTTGTGGGGGACATAAACATCAGTCTATAGCAATCTGCAGCACAAGAAGACCTGTGGAAATATGGAGAATTTGGATAATTTCAACTCCTTTGGCCATTTCCTCTGAAATGTGAAAGTTGGGCTCTTCCACCTAGGGTTCTGTTGAATCATTCCATCCCTTTGAATTTGTGCTTGCCTTTCTAACCTTTTAGATCTTGATGGGAAACAGAGTTGAGCGGACAGAAAGAAAGAACAGGATAAAAAAGAATAAAGGTAACTTTTAGATCCAAATGTATGATGCTTAGTGTTCACTTTTTCAAGATTAAGCCGGGGAAGTGCCTAATCACATACTCACAGCTGGTTTTCAGCCCAGGATCCTCTACTCCACGGAAACGCCAGCTTTTGTCTGGCTGTGATGTACACAGTGCACTTTTGAACTCAGCCCTTAAAGTCTTTGGATACTCTTTGCTTATAATTGAGAAGCCAAGCAAGAATTTCCTGGCTTCCAGTTCCTGGACTTGAGGCAGCATTTCTTCACAGGGAGTGTTCCAAATGTTAATAATTGTGAGGCAAGCTGTCTATCAGTGTAAGAAGGGTGACGTCAAATAAGGCCAAACAGAGTCTTTTACTGCAAGATTTCTCAGAGCCTTTAATGTGCTCACAGGGAACATCAGTTCCCCAGAGAGGTACTTCCTTGATCATTCACCATTTTTTCACAGAGCAGTTCAAGGACTTAGCAGTCTCCTAAAAACTTGGGGAAACGCTTGGAGAAGGCCCAAGATGGTTTTATATTTTGATTTGCTCTTTTTGTTTTAAATTACTTAGAGTTGGTAACCCAAGTCCATGTTATTTACTTAAGGGAGGAATTTAGAAACCCAGTAATTCTTAGTAATTCTGGTACGATGTTTAGGACGCAGGGCTCTGGATCTTAACTACAGCTACGAGTCCTTGAGAGATACAGAAAGATGGACAGTGCACACCAAATCACACACCTGACTTCTATGAAAAACATTTTTCTCAAATTCCACTGTAGACCCTTGAAGATTAAGGCCGGAAGTTACACTGGAGCCTGGAGGAAAGTCAAGGCAATTGGTTCTGTCCCTAAACATATTCTCCGTAAGTGGCACACTTTCAGACTATGCAGAAGGCAGTCACAGGTGGGAGCCTCTTGTGTGTGTTCAGTCCCACCACTGCCTGACAAAGTGTAGCCAATACACCTGGATTTGGCTAAAAGGTGTGGGCTCAGAGAAAGACTGGTTTTGCTCACAGTTCAGGCAAATATATCAAAGAAGAGAATAAATGTATGTCCTGAGGAATCAGGGAGCATGGTCCCCAGATGCAAGCAATTTTTCTAAAGTCTCCTCATGGTGGACAAGGGTTGATTTTGCCTGCAAACAACCAAAGACAACACAGAGGAAAACAAACATGGAAGATGGAAAATAAGGACCCCTGATGACAGTGGTAGGCCCGCTGGATCCAGCTCCAAAATACAGCCCTCTAAAGTTTCAGATTCCAGGAGCTGTAATGTCTTTTCGGCTAAAGCTAGTTTGAGTTGAGTTTCTAAAGCTTCAATAAGAAAGTGGCTGAATAATCCACTCCTCTTCTTAAAAATTCATGGAAAATTTGCATTCTCCTTCACAATACATCCATGTTTATTTTCAAAGAAAAATATGTTAAATTATTTACCTTTGAGTAAAGTTGACTTTCCCAGAAGATGTGCCACATGTACATAGTGTCTTCTCACCTGCCCCGGCTCACTGCTGAGGACCCCAGTTTTGAGTTGCCTGGTTGTGGAATAAAAATGCAATTGTGCCTTCTTAGTTCTTTCCATCTTAACTGTCCTGCAGACAAAGAAAGGAAGAGCTGAAGAAGATGGAGAAGCATTACATTCCAGGGAGGCTTAACCATTGACTCCTGGCCTCCTTTGCATGGAGCCCCACTGCCTGCAGTATGGCTTAAGTTTACTGAGCCTTGTCTACCTGCCACATGCTTTATGTGTATTGTCTTAGCTCTCATAACATTGGAGGTGGTTACTATTATTAGCTCTAGTTTATAGATGAAAAAGTATTGGGATTCACTCAGGTTTAAAAACATTGCACAAGATTACAAACCTAATAATAGAGCCAGCATCAAAATCTACACAAACCATCACCATCATCATCATATTTATTATGTTTCAGGTACTCTTCAAGTGTTTTACATAAATAACTCATTATTTAGATACTGTTATCCTTTACTCAAAAATGGAGAGACAAAGCTTAACATCTCACCGTGACTATGTTCCAAAACCGGATGGTCTTGCCCCAGAGTCTGCAAATTTGGCCAGTGGACTGTTTCTTTCCTTGGCCTGGATGGAAAGAAACAACAGTGCTTCCTTCCAAGGTTGAATGGGCCCCAGGACCCTGATGCCATCCCACCCATGTAAGAAACCAGAACTTCTAAGAAACCAAAGAGATCACAACTTCTCACTGAAAACTAAAGGTGACTTTGCCACACGAAACTCCACCTTTCTCTATATCACACTCAAAGTTGCATCTTCTAAAATGTGGCCTGAAACATGTCCTCTGAATTGACTGAGGGATAGCCAGTCTCCTCGTGCGGGCAGAGTGGAAAGGACCAAGTAGGTATACTCGTTTTTATTGTTATTTATTTATTTATTTATTTTTTATTGATTTATAATCATTTCACAATGCTGTGTCAAATTCCAGTGTAGAGCACAATTTTTCAGTTATACATGAACATACATATATTCATTGTCACATTTCTAATTGCCACTTTCACAAGTCACCACAAACTTAGTGGCTTAAAAGAACACACATTTATTACCTTCTGGTTCTGGAAGTCAGACACCTAAAATGGGTCAGTCAGGCTGTATTCCTTATTCCTTCTGGACAGTCTAGGCAAGAATCTGTTTTCTTGCTTTTTCCAGCTGCCAGAAGCTGCCTGTGTTCCTTGGCTTGTGGTCTCTCCCTCCGTTTTCAAAGCCAGTGGTGTAGCACCTCTAAGCCTCTCTTTGACTATCCTGCCTCTCTTTCACTTATAAGGAGGCTTGTAATCACACTGGACCCACCTGGGTAATCCAGGAAACCATCTCAAGATTCTTAATTACATCTGCAAAGTCCCCTTTGCTATGTAAGGTATCATGTCTGCAGGTTCCAGGGATTAGGACCTGGACATCTTTGAGGAGCCATTATTTTGCTTACCACAGTAGGCAGAGGAGGTTTTAGCATCCCCAAAGGCCAACAGATACTGCTTCTAGAAAATGATTTCAAGATTGAATGGCATCTCTTTACTCCAGCTCACGATCTTGGGGCAGAACCAGCAGGCCCTCTTGCTTTCTGAAAGGGATCTAAGACAGAAGGGTGGAGACATTTCACATAATTATCCCTGTCTCTTCTAGGCCAAAGGTCATTTTGCCTTTTAACCCAGAGCACTGCCATTTCTGGTTGCCAGGATGCAGTTGCCTGCGGGAATTAATTTCATTTGCTGCTTACAGAATACGTTTCCACAGGTCTCTTTAATAAATGTGTTTCAAAACACAATATGAATAGTGATTATCTCCTTGTTTAGGTCTGAGATCACTGCCTTTTCCACACTTCATAATAGTAAGTGATTTATTTGTTTTATAGTTTGCTTTCTTGGAGGCTCTCCCAGGTCATGTTTAAATGGGCATTATCAGATTTCCCCAATCTATGTTTTCTTTGCTATTAGAGAAATGGAACTGAAATATCCACAGTTTTTATTTTCAGACACTTCTTAACCAATTGACTTCATTTCTATAAAATGAACTTTTTATCAATTTTAAAAATTAAATCTATGTTCATTTCAGCCTAGCATACAGTTCTGAGATCTCTTCCCTCCCGTGAATTTCCAATTAAATGATAGCAGTCATGGGCCAAAATTGGCTTTTGTTAAGATTAAAGATGAATGACTAACAGCAAAAAACACTCTCCCTACCTATACGTTGGGCTGGGGAGAAGAAAAGACCTACATTTAAGAAGGCCATTTATTAGACACTAACTTCAAAAATTTGGCCAATTCCTTAAATATTCAAAGGATACCTGGAATGGAGTTAGAGGAAGAGTGAGGGAGAAGAGGGCTCCTCTTTCCACAAGAGAATGGAGGCGTTTTTGGTTTTGGTTTATATCTTCTTAGAAAGCAGTCATAGACCATAAACAAATACAATAATGGTCTTTCAACAAACTACAAAAACAGGTAATGGGCCAGATTTGGCCCACAGCCCACCGTTTGCTAATCTCTGATGTAATTTTTTAAACCACTAAATTCACCCCCACTCCTGACGTATTTTTTCTTTTTTGCTTGAGCCGGATGAAGTTAGGGTACTGAGTTACACCGTGTTTCAATACAACTGGTTTCTTTTGCATTGCATGTAGAAACATTAATGTGAGTTGTCCTCAGCAAACTGCCAAGGCATCTGAAACACACACAAAAAGGTTAAGATCCTCTGAGTAACACTCCAACGTGTGAAACCAGTGCTCTGTATTTACACCTCTCAGGAACAAATTTATTCCAGACAGATTATATATGATGAAATTACAAACCGGTTATTCAAAGTTGGGAGGCTGAACAGAAACCATAAGACGTGAGAATGACAGCCATGAGGACAGCAACCCTCCTCTCCTAAGTACCAGGGTGGGAGCATCAGTAGAGCAGAATGGACTCAGGACTGACCACAAGTGGTACTTCTCATGATAAGGTATGATTTCAATTCTGTTTGAGATTCAGCATGGGAGCAGGAAATCATAGGGACTTTGTACAGCACCAGATCCTGGGTTTTTAATCCCACTTCCGTCTCCAGGTAGCTGTGGGTCCTTGGACTGAATACTTGATCTCTGTGAGTCTCAGTTTCCATCTTGGGCAAACTTCATAGGGCTCGTAAAAATAACCAAGGAGAAAACACAACAAAGGAATGACAGGCGTTCAGTTGATGTTCTCTTGCTCCTCTGTTTGCGGTGGTTATTGATTTCTTTTGGATGGCTACTTAAAACAAGAGGCTGCAGCATTCCACAAATGGGTAAGAGCACACAGCAGCTCATTTCAGGTTTTTATTCAGTGATAAGACTTATATTCTGTAATTGGCACGTGTTCTTCTTTTTGCCTAATGACACTAATCTGTTCTTATCTTAGTCATTTAACTGGGTTTCGTGATTAGCACAGGCAAGGTTTTAGGGATTTAGATCATTTGTTTGATGTTTTAGCTTTTAGCCATGTTTGATTATTTATTAAAATCGATAAAATCAGCTGTGTCAACTAGTTATTAAAACTATAATTCTTTTATTGGCTAATACCAGGAAGGCGGAAGCAAATGAAAAACTAAAACATTACATGAATTCTTGATTAGAAAGCCAAGCTTCTATAGGGGTGGCCTACATACTTTGCATTAACTGCAGCCTGTTTAGAACAAGTCTGTTCTATCTTTAGTCCATAAGGAAAGGACCAAGTGGGTAAGCATATGCGCGACTCATGTTCTAATTTATGCTTTAAAATAAATACGAGTTTGAAAGAAGCAATGTGTTCTGGTCTTCAGAAAAGAAATATGAAGTACTTGCCAAGGGAGAGTGGTGAATAGTATCCAAAGACGGCTTCCATCAATTCCTTCTCCCCGCATACAGGCATGTCACTCCAACCACCAAGAGACGGATTTTATTTCCCTCCCCAGAATCTTGGCCTGCCCTGTGATCTGCTCTGACCAGTGAAATATGGTGGAAGTGACACTTGGCCAGCTTTGCTCAAGGTCTTGAAGAGACCTTTAAGGGCCTCTTCTTTGAATGTCGGAAGCCAGATGCCAAGCTCTAAAGAAGCTTAGGCCAGAATACTAAGTGATGAGACACCACATGGAGAGAGAAAGGACACATGGAGAAGCATAGAGAGGCAATGCCAGACACGGAAGTAACATCTTCTTGTACCTTTTGGCCCAGCCTACCCCATATGGAACAGAAGAATTGCTCAGATGAGCTCTACAAGAATTCCTGATGCAAATACTGTAAAAGATAATTACTCATACTTGTTTTAAGCCACTAAGTTATGGGTTGCTCAGTTAACCAAAAATAGATAACTTAAATGAAGGCAGAAGGGATAAGGAATGAATACAACTTTTGATGTAAGTGCTGAAAATAAAATATCTAGTTGAATGAGTGAGCTTCTATTGACCTAGGATTATCTCTACCCTTCAAAACTATTTCAAAAAAACAAACAAACAAAAAAACAACAGAGCTCCCCTTCTGAAATACTGCTGGGAAAAGAGAAATATCCAAAGTGTCACAGAGTTGAAGAAAAGATGTTGTTGGTTCAGGAGTTTGTAACATGAAATCAGAGTGACTAGCAAGAACAGTTGGTGGCATTACTAATGTGCTTGTTCATATAGAGAGTTCATTTATTAACCATAGGCAGCTCTTAGATGGGTTTCTGTTTCTTTGTGTATGAACAAGAAGCAGATAAGTTTCCAAAAGCACACCTCGTATTTTAACCTCAGTTATGTGAATTATGTAAACTCTCCTCATTTCCAGGAAAAGAAAAAGTTCTTAACCTTGTAAGAAATTAAGTACCTAAGAAAAGAAAGAGAATAGTAGTAAATATATAAAATATATGCAAATTAAAGCAGTATAATACCATTATCCCCTGTCAAACTGGCAAATTAAAAAAGTTAATTCCCAATGTAGGCAAAATAAAGGCATTTTTATTCTAAAAGACTAAAAGAATTTGTCACCAGCAGATTCTCACTAAAGAATCTATCAAAGAGGATTCTTTAAATAGAAAAAATATCATCCAGATGAAACAACAAAGATGCAGCAAAGAGTAAAAAGAAACAAAACCAGTAAATACGTGGATATGTCAAAATGGATATTAAATGTACAAAACAATAATGCTAATGTTTTACTTGCTTTTGCAATATATAAAATTAAAGTGCATGATGTCATATTAATTAGGAGGGGATACACAGCATTCAAGTAGCTAATATTAAAGTCTTCAGATTATACATAAAGAGTTTAAAAGATCCTAATATTTGACTTTGATTAAGTCAAGGACGTAATAACTATAAAAGTAATGAAAGAATATGAGTAAAACTTTCAAACTCCTAGAGAAAAATGAGACAATTAAGAACTCTTTACGGAGAGGGTATAGCTTAAGTGATAAGAGTGCATGCTTAGCACGCATGAGATCCTGGGTTCAATCCCCAGTATCTACCCTAAAAATAAATAAACCTAACTACCTCCCTCCCCCACAAAATAACAACAACAACAACAACAAAAATCTAAAAAAAAAAATTACTCTTTAGTTTAATTCATCAAAAATATACCAAAAAAATAATAATAATAAAGGTAAAGGATGAAAGAACAGGCAGGACAGATAGAAAATACTCTGTAATACATCAATAATTACATTAAATATAAATGTACAAAATGCTCATTTAAATGACAAGGACTACTCAACTGGATTAAAAAATAAAACTGATTTCAAGCTGTTTACAAAGGATAACTATAATGGGTTGAAAGCAAACGATTTTAAGGGAAAGAAAATGTTAAGCCATACAAAATAACAACAACAACAAAAAAAGCTGTAAAATAACACAGAATAGATTTTAAGTCAAAAACACTGCTAGAGCTGAAAAGGGACAATTTAAATAATGAATATTTAACTCACCAGGAAAATACAAGAATTCCAAATACGTATGCAACTGATGGGGCTCAGAGCAAGCTATCCCAAAATACACAAATGTTCACATATTGATTATTTTGGATTAAAGTTATTTCTGAAACAGCTGATATAAGAAGAACCCCCTGACCCTCCTTTGTTCCCCTGAAAGCAGGAAACAAAGTTCCCACAGAAAGGTATCTTCCCTGTGCTGGGAGGATGGAGGGCATCCTCATTGTCCAACATGGGGAACTCAAGGCTGAGAGAGCTGTACAAATAGACTGTTATTTCTTCATTATTTTGCTACCCCGATGAAAAACTCCCTTATTTTTTCAATCCTCACAGGTATTTGATTCTTTGTTTAAAAAGGTACACAGACAGCCTGCTTTGGTCTTAGATCCTATTACTATGGGGTTTCTGTACCTATAAAATTAAATTTGTTTTTCTCCTATTAATCTGTCTTATGTAAATTTGATTATTAGATCAGCTGATAAAACCTAGAAGGGTAGAAGAACAATTTTGCTCCCATACATACCTAACAACTGAGCCTCAAAATATATGAAGGAAAAATTGATAGAATTATAAGAACGAGACAAACCCATAATCATAGTAGGAAATTTTAACGTACCTTTCTCTGTTACCAACAGATCAAGTAAACAAAATCAGTAAGCATGGATAAGTTTTGAACAGCATAATTAGCAAACCCAGTTTAAAGCAAGTACAAAGATTATTGCCCAAAAGTAGAGAAGACATTCTTCAAAGACATACATAAATGTAACCACAATCAATCAGGTAGTGGTCCTCAAGGCAAGCCCCAGCAAATTTCAAAGGGTTGAAACCACACAAAGTATGTTCTCTGATCACTAGCAATTAAATTAGAAATCAAAAACCAAAAAGTTAAGTAGAAAATCCGATACATTTGGAATTTAAGAAATATATTTTGTGACCTCTATTTCCAGCTATGATAGAATCGCTTGTTGATAATAATCCTCTTCAAAAACACACCTAAATGCTGGGTTAAAAAAAAAAAAAGATGATAAATGCAATTCTACCACTGTGAGGGATAGAATTAGAAGTGATATGATGGCTGGCTTTTCATTGTGTTTATATCTATTTTCCCAGTTTTATAAAGTCAGTAAGAATAACTTTTTCTAAATTCAGTAAGAATTATCTTTTCACTTAGCAACCATGAAGAGTTGTTACAAATAAAGTATCACTAATTTTTTCCCATTATTTACATTTTCAATCAATACTTATAAGAGAACAATTATTCTCATGTGAGGGCCTTTGACACTGTTTGATGATGTTGAAAATGTACATATCTTTTGATTCAGCAGTTTCACTTACAGAAATTTATCTGCCAAAGCATATGCACACATCTGTCTAAACACAGATATACAAGAATATATATTGTGTATAGATGTATATTCTGAAGTATTTTTTGATGGGAACACTAAAACAATGTCTGCTCTTAGGAGATGGTTAAATAAATGGTGATACATGACTTTAGAGAAACACTATTCAGGAATTAACAAAGAATGAGGTAGGTCTATACATGCTGATGGACTGTATGCCTTTGATTAAATATCTTTGGTTCAAGCAGCAAAAATCAATTCTGGAGTACTGGAGCAAAAATGAAATGAAGTGGAGCCACAGGAGTTGGTCCACAGAATAGCCAGGAGGCCGGACAGCAGAAAAGACACTGGCAACCCCAGAGCACTCAGCACCTCAGGTACCACTCCACCATCTTCTCTGGATGTTGGCAGTGCCCTTCTGATGTTGTTTTAATCCTTGAGTCACTCCTGTTGAGATTCACTCTAAAGAGAGAAAGAGAACGTGGGTTGCATACCTCATCCTTGGCTACCAGAGGACAAAGGACTTAATTGACATTCCCACGAGGACTGTGCACAGTGAGAAAGAGGTGATTCCCCCGAATAAGATCAGCGTGCTGTTTGGAAAGGAGAAAGAATACTGTTTAGTAAGTTAAAAAAAAAAAAAAGTGTCCTGTATAAACTGCTACAGGAATAAAACAAAATGTAAAACATAGTAAATCACCATACATATTTTTTAAAATGAGAGAAAGAATATATATCACAAGTAACATATAGAAGGTATTCCTAAAAACAAACAATGAACAAAAAGAAAACCCTGCTAGAAATGGCACATCCTTATCTCCCATTAGGCCCTCTGCTCCACAGGAACAAGAACCATGTCTGTCCCAGGCTGTATTTTCAATGGCAAACACAATAAACAGTTGCAGAGTGAATGCAAGAATGTAGTTCTAAGGAAGAGAACAGGGGACCCGAGGGAAGAGAGACTTACTTTTCACATATTAATTTTTTAAAATCAAGTGCCTGTCGTCCTTTTACAATTAAACAAGAGTGTAAAGAGAATCCGTAATCATAATACACACTTTTTTTAAATATGAAAATGTCTTCCCCTAGGAAGTTTGGGAATCGCTGTTATAAACAATCAGCCTCACCCCCTCTCCCTGGACCATCTCATTGTTTCCGCGCCCAGAGAGTGGAGCAGAAAAGGCTGCATTGTCCAGTGGAACCGCCCAGCTTCAGCAGGGGAAGCTCCCCCACTGCACCGCACACAGTGCAACTCAGCTACTCCGGGGCCCCAGGAAAGAATGACTGGAGAGATAAATAGTCAAGGCCGATTTGGTCATCACGCTGGGGCTCCAGCTCTTTAGAAGTCTGCACGGATAGCAAAAACATTGCTGAGTGTTTAAACGATTTGAATGATATTCGTAGGGAGACCCTGAAAAGAGGAAAACAATGGCTTGATGACAGCAAGCTGACAATGGAAGAGAATTTTGTGGGCTGAGATGATTGTGGAAGCAAACAATGGTGATATTGTCCTTCTGGTGTTATTGTGGGACGCCGTAATTTATGGATGAAGTGGGATTTCAAACAAGATAAACAGACTTGAATTTGTTAACTAATACAGTAAGCAGAGAACATTCTGTTATATGAGGAGAGAAATGGGGATGTTTTATACACCCCTGCTATTTGCTAAACAGAAATATGTTTGTATTTGGGATAAAGTATTGCTTTCCATTGTTTCTGCTAGTTTGTTGAGAACATCCTTTTTCATGTAATCTTGAAAACAGAAAAACCTGGGTGAAAGAGAACATTGTCAATATATGTCACTAGACAACTATTTTTTTGGTTCTAGAAGTTAGAGAGGGTGTGAAAGTGTCAACTAATTTACTCTTTTCTTTGCAGATGTAATGCCTGTCTACTCACAGATACTGAGAGGATGTAATGGCAATCACAACGATAACTACTTCTCTATCACAAGCAGTTTATAACGTCGTGTTGAACAATTTAGTTTCGATTACACATAGAAAAGAGGGACCACTTCTCTCTAAACTATGAAAACCAGGTTTATACCTTGGTAAGCATGGTTAGTGATAAATTACTACTATTTATGGAATTACTGGATTAACATTTGTAAACTGGACAGAGGGCAAATTATGTATCTTACATCTCAATCCTGGAAATAGCGTCTGGCAGGCAGTAAAGAGTGGAGTTCTGTTGAATGAGTAAAAATTTGATTCTTCTATGGGCAAGGGAGTCTAAGTTGGGGATACATCTGTCAAAGATAAAACTTAGGCTGAGACAAAAGCATCAAAGACTATTCATAATCTTGCAAGGGGAACTATCAGCAGGGATTTTAGGGTGTGAGAAAGGAGACGGCATTTGATACAGTGAGAAAGGAAAGGCTCAGACAGCCCCTGAGTGGCAATAGTTCTTTTAAGGTGGGATTTTGGAAGCCAGGATGACTTTCTACAGGTACATTTGGCAGTCCTTGGCTAGCTGTCATGGGGCAAGCAAGCATTTTGGGCATGCTCTTAAAACAGGTACTAGTGGTGGAGGGTTTTCTGTGGCCAGTCATTTCCTAGAACATGTGGTATTCAAAGAGGTGCACTGTTTACAGTCAGATTATCCTGATGGTACTTTATAAGAAGATGCCTACAACCTAGGTCCACTCTTTCTTACAGAAACAAACAAACTCTATCTCTAAATTGGCAAAACAAAATAAAATTGAAAGAAGCTAAACAAAAAACACCCACCTCCTAGAAAATCTAAAAATAAATAAATAAAATGTCAAGTTCAAAACTGAAAAATACCACTAACACTCCCCAGTCCTAACTGTAGTAAAAATACGGGTGGTATCACTTCACCTGCTTTGGAGAACTCACCTGATGTAAGCAAACTTGCATTTTCATTCCAGCTTTTTTCGGTTATAGATGTAGACTCAGGACAAAGGTAAACAAATCCAACGTTTGACTGAAATTTGGATTATATCGGTGAAACACTTTCCTGAAGACTGTAGCGCCTGCTTTCTATAGGTGTTATCATGTTGATTGTGCAAAACAGCCACCTTAAAAAAAAAAAAAAGCTTGCAAATGTTATTTAGAAGTTAACCGTGAGGATTCACAACCTTTCAGATGGCTGTGTCTTTATTTATTAATTTATGAAACTGCCAAGGGACCGGTGTGGGGAAGGGGCAGTATTAGTGACCACGGGAAATTTTAAGAAATTAAATAGACCTCTGGCTTGGTGCCCAGAGGAAAAAAAAAAAAAAAAAAAGTCAGTCCCTGCGCAGAAAACCAGGCAAAAGATAAAAAAGATTCCATTATGTCTATAATACAATCTTCTTATGGCTTTAGTACAAGTTTCTTCTCTGCTAACAGAAGTCCCTGCAGAAGGTTTAAACAATCCCTACAATTTCATTATGTGAGTGTAGCTAAATCCAATAAAGAAAAAGGCCCTGCAGAGCCGTCCCATATGCTCAATTCCAGACCCTCTCCTTCTCGGGGAAGTCAGAGAACTTGGCTGGCTGGAAACAGATTCTATTCAGACTGCCTGGAGCACAAATCTTGCTTTGTTGACATCAATGCAAGCTCTCCTGAGGACACACAAAGAAGAGAAGAAGCTATTAGAATTTCTCGTGACCCTGCTCCGGGCCAAATCCAGCTTTGCTTAAATGAATGAAAATGCTTGTTACATGGCCCAAGAAGCTACTTTGTCCGTTTGAAAATTAATTAGACCGTAGCTAGATGAACAACCAGAAGATGCTTTCACAACGTTTGTAGATGGATGACCTTGGCTGAGTTCCCAATTTTAACAAGTTTACCCTAAAGCAAAAACATGGCCTTTTGGCTGAGCTAATGCCTACAATTATGATGCTTTCCTGCGTGGTAGCCAACCGTTTGGCACAATCCCACCAGAAAAGGAAGTTAAGAAGAGAGGAGTTAAAACGTTTACATAAAAGTGTAATAGAAGAGGTTCTCGAAGGAAATTTTTTGTCTCAAGTAGCCAACTTAGTTACCCATTTCACAGCTGGACTGGGAGAAAATGTTAACATCTTTTTAAAAAGTATTTCTTTTTTTTTTTTTTAACTAATTCTCTGTTTTATTTGGGGGGGATGACAATTAGGTTTATTTTTATTATTTATTTATTTATTTGTTTGTTTACTCATTTATTTCAGTGGAGGTACTGGGGATTGAAACCAGGACCACGTGCATGCTAAGCATGCACTCTACCACTGAGCTAAACCTCCCCCCTTTAAAATCTTGTGTATGTCATGATACACTCTTGATCAAGACTCTGAGAGGACGCAGATTCTGTTCTTCCTTGTAGCACTTTAAGTATAGAGGGACCAGAGTTGGCAGGTTGGCAGGAAGCATAAAACACTGATCCATATGTAAATCTGTTTTTCAAGTGTCAAGTTGAAGGTGTCAGGGAAGAGAGGGGGGAGGGTATACCTCAGTGGTAGAGCGTGTGCTTAGCATGTTTGCTTAGCTGGGTTCAATCCCCAGCACTTCCATTAAAAAAAAAAAAAGATTTTCATGGATGAATATGGATCACCTTTGAGTGTAAGATTCTGAGGCACTTCAGTCACAAAGAGAAGAATAGCTACTTTAAAAAGTAATCTGCAAATTGCTACATTGAGGAAGGTCCTTTAAATATATTAGGGATGAGACTATACCTGATGCTTAACTATCTTGTAACTTGAAGTTGAGGGCAGAGGTAAGAGGAATTGGACACATTGTGTGGAAATAAAATTCCCCAGTGTTCACAGCAGCACTATTTACAATAGCCAAGACATGGAAGCAACCCAAGTGCCCATGAATGTAATGGGATTAAGAAGATACCGTGTATATACATATATATAGAATGGAATATTACTCAGCCACAAAAAATAAAACATTGCCACTTGAAGCAACATGGATGGACCTAGAGAATATTATGCTTAGTGAAATAAGTCAGGCAGAGAAAGACAAATACTATATGATATCACTTGTATGTGAAATCTAAAAAATAATACAAACAGGGTGAGGGTATATCTCAGTGATAGGGCACATACTTAGCATGCACAAGGCCCTGGTTTCAATCCCCAGTACTACCATTAAAAAAAATAAATAAATGAAACTAATTACCCCCCAAAAACAAACAAAAATAAATAAAAATAAAAAACAATACAAATGAATGTATATGCAAAAGAGAAACAGACTCACAGATAGAGAAAACAAACTTGTGGTTACCAAATTAGGGGTATGGGATTAACAGATACAAACAATTATAATAAAATAGATATGAAAGAAAGATATAACATAAGGCACAGGGAATTATTCCCATTATTTTGTAATAACCTATAATGGAATATAATCTGCAAAAATACTGACTCACTATTCTGTACAGCTGAAACGAACACAATATTATAAATCAACTATACTTCAACCAAAAGTAGAAAAATTTTGAAAAGTTTCCCCAAACCACCACTTCCTTATTTAAAAAAAAAGTCTTGAAAGTTGTATCTGACCCAATAACAGCTGACAGGGGCAAGGATAGACACCTGACCTTGATGGAGCCAGTTCATTGACTGACACTGACCAATGACATCCTTCTCTGTCTTCGTGGGGCTCTCTCCATCTCTTCTGCACATGCTTTCTCTTTCTGGGGTAGACAATGGAGCATCTTTAGGCATAAAGATGACTAAAGAGAGACATGAGTTGGCCTGGGTGGAGGAGATTACTGCAGGTATTGAGGGAAGGACACAAACAAGAGGTCATGTCACTTTTAGCCTCTTAATTATAAAAACCTAAGAAGAAAAACCATGGAAGAGGCCACTAAGAACCCATAAGGAATCTTTCCTTTTGTCCACCTCCCACAAGGAATTTATACAGTTTAAGTGCAGAGACATAAATGTACTTTCTGCATTCTCGTAATGTAGTGAATTGTTTTAGGACAACCCTTCCTGCCTCCCCTAACTCCAGGTCTCTTCTATGTCTTATGTGACTTAATAGTTATCAAACATCATCCCTCCACACACTCCTCCCAAAAAAAGTTATGTAGGTCTGGGCTCTGGGAAATCTAATATGGTCAAAAATCTTTTGGTGTTGCAGTTCCAGGGATGCTAGAGGTGGGTGACTCTGGTAAAGAAGAATATTAAATACCTCCTCTTAATGCTGCACACAGAGGAAAGGACGTGTGCTGATCTATAGAAAAATCTGGTTCAACAGGTAATCCATTGAACAGAGTTAGAGAAGTCACATTATTTCCTCCTGTGGAAGTCACCTGACTCCTCCAGGATGAAACATTTCCCAGGTTCCATGACAGGAGTGGCCACTTTTAGATTAGCTGGAACTCACAGGAGGTCTCCTCTGCTAGCAAGGAGAGTAACTCGGTTTCCTTAGGAAAGGCTGGCAACTCTGGATTTGCCAAGATGCCCCTCTGTCATTTCAATGAACTTTCCTTGGTAGGCTCGCTTATGTCAGATTTTGTCCCCACGTTTTTTGCCCAGAGTTTGAGTGTTTTCACCCTCTGCCCAAACAACCAAAAGTAGCACAGAATATCCAACACAAATGTTTAGAACTGAAGATGGTTTCAAGTCCCTAGGTTCTGTATTTTCTCTGCCATTTAGTATCTTCTCTTTCCTCTTCTACTTTTCTCCCCCAATTGATGTTTCTGAAAAATCAGATCCGTAAGGCCAAATATGTCCTAAATGAATGTTTCTCATAAGAAATGATTATGGAAACATTACCACAATTTCATGCTGGTCTTTTATTTCAAAGACCATCACAGACCAGTGAAGTCCAAGGGTCCATCACCTTCCCATCTAAGTCTTCTTTATACCCAACATACCACTCTTTGATTTCAAAACCTTAACATTTAAAAATGTATCACACAGAAGGGATCATTTACAAAAGGGGGAATGACCAAGAAAGAACTATGAGGAGACAACGTAGAGCCCCCCCGGGCTGGCTTATGGGTCCTGGAATGAGCATGGAAGATTAAACAGAAAGGCTTATCTGACAGGTACGCACACAAGACCCATTACAGGCAAATTAAAATGTCGAACATAAAAATGCAAAGCAATAATAATAACAGCAATTTGTATTTTCCTGTGATGCTTTATAGTTTTCCAAACACTTTCAAATGTCTTATCTCAACAACAGGCAGTTAGCTACTATCACCACCAGATTGCAGATGAAGAAACTGGTCTTCCAAGAGCTTAAGAGACTTAGCGAGAAGAGGGTGGCTAATTGTGGGTAAGAACACACACACCGTAGAGGCAAAGAGACTGGGGTTGGAATTTTGGTTCCCACTTTAGCTGCAAGGGGCTTGAGACAAGCTGTTTCACCCCTCCTTACCTTGATTTCGTTATCTGTAAAACTGGGCCAATTTATCACACCTAAGCACTGCTCTAAAAGCTACAGATGCATTAAATATTCTTCCAAAACCCCTATGAAATAGAACTCCCATTTTACAGATAAGAAAATTGAGGCAAGTGAAGGTTAAGTAACCTGCTAAGGAGTACAGTCAGCAAGTGACAGAAGTAGGAATCATGCCCAGGCATGGTGTCTCATACCATGCACCATCGCCAGACAACGTCTGTACCCCGTCTCGTTTACTGGGGTGAAGAGTAAGTGGCCTCATGAAACTACTCTGTGTCCGGTGTAGTAAAAGGTCACTACAAGCAGCATTCTTTCCTTTTTTAAAGAGCTTCTCTTATTTATCGGCTGTCTTTCACTATAGAATGGAGGTGCCACAAGGGCAGAGGTCTCTGTTTTGTCCTTCATTATGGTCCTTGGACCTAGAATAGTGCCTGATACAAAATAGAAGCTTGGAAATTATCTACTGAGTGAAGGAGTGAATGAACAATGAAAGGAATAAGGCTCATATTGAGAGATCTTTGGGGGAGTTGAAAGAGGAAGGAGGCAGAACACAGCATGAGTTATTGCCTCCTAGCGTACTTTTCAAAAGTGGTTGTGTCCTCAAAAACTAAAGAATTACCATTAATGTGAAAGTTAAGACTGTGATGAAAAGGCGTCTTTGGAAGCAGTGTAAAATATACAATTGAAACTTCGGTGGTCCGACCTTGTGACAGGTAGATGGGTCGGAGAGGGCTGTTTGGGGTACGTGTGCACTTGTTCACCTGCCCGTGGTGCAGACTCTGCCTCCCTCTGGCTCCTCACCTCTCCCGCCATGCACACACCCCAAGTCCAGCTGCCAGTCCCAGAGTTCAGAATCTGGCTGCATCCCTGCACCCACTGGACCAGTTTGGGAGCTGAATGGAACCTGAGCCTCCTGGTTCCTATCTCAGTTTTCCATCACCACTGGTAACCTTAAACGCCCTCAAAAGAATTCCATAAAATGGACCAGGATCCAAAGGAAAGAACTAGATTGAACTTAGGCAGAAAAGTGAGAGTGTCCTTTAAATGCCAATAGGCACTGCCTTTGGCATAACAAAGGAGTTAAAACATAATTAAGATCTGAAGGCTGATTACAGGAATGTGTATGATTATTTTTATTATTTTTCCTCTTTCTATCTTTGCGAGAGGATGTGATCAACCTCTGCCATGCTCCGTTGCTTAGTAGCAGACAGAGTTTTAATTATACACTAAAATAAGCTAAAGAACAGAAAACTGCTTTATGTCTAATACGTATATATCAAGAAAGGCATGTGACAGCATCTAAATTGCTTTAGTGCCTGATAAAGAGTGTCTCCGGTAGGGTTGTCATCAAAAGATCACGGATGGAGTAGGAAAGTATTATTAATAAAGCTGCTACTCTATTTATATGTCCTCCATTGTTTGTGATTTCTTGTTAGAAGCTAGAAATGAATTTTTATCTACCACTAATTTCATCAGGTTTTTTTTTCTGAGTCAGAGGGAAAAAAAAAAAAAAACTTTTGTCAATTGCACTGCCAACCCTAGTCCTCCAAATAGAATTCTTTTCACTCCTTCAGCTCTGCAATTCCCAAAATATTATATTTCACAATAAAAAATTAAAGAATTAGTCCATTCAGTCTTTCAGCATCCAAAAAAGCCACATTCCAGCAGCAAACCCCAGAGGTGTGCTCTGCCCTCAGAGAGATTTAAGGGAAGAAAGAGAAAGATGAAAAATAAATAAAACAATGAACAGATAATGACAGACTATAACAAGGGTTATAAAATAAACAGAGTATATTATTTAGGATTATGTTTAGCTGCAAGTGACAGAAAATTCAAAATCACTTGGCTTTAGCCAAGGCTGTGATTCAGCCAGTATGTATGGAGGGAGTTACAACAATTTTTTTTTTTAACACTGCTATCTATTCTGACTGATCAGGGCCCCCATTCCCTTTGATTGGGTCAGGCTCATATGCCGGACAAGTTGCTATGTATGCTGAATACTGACTGTAGCTTAAAAAGGTTATTTCTTTCCCTCACATGAAGGAAGGCTCTTCAAAATGGGTCAGGCAGCTTCGTGAATTCATCAAGGACCTGGGTTTGTTGTTCGCCATTCTCAACACACAGCATCCACCTTATGGTCCAAGATGACTGCTTGGGTTCTAGCCATTACTTCTAAGTGAAGAACAAAGGTGAAAATAGAGCCAAATTTCCTCTCCTTGAGGATATGTTAGTGTTTATTCTAATAACCAGAATATAGTCAATGGCTACAAGAGAAGCTGGAATACCCAGCCTTTACCCTAGGTGGTCATATGCCCACCTGGAAATTAGGCAGTAATTCTATTACTAACAGAAAAAAGGAGAACAGATAGAGACAGGTAGTAGACATTGTCACACAGGGTGACGTGACAGAGAGTAACTGATACAGAGAGGACTGCTTTAACTAGGGTGGTCGGAGGCCTTCTCGGGAGGTGACAGTTGAGCTGAGGCAAGTGAGCTTGTCATATGCACGGGAGGAGGACTTCAGGCACCAAAAATGTCTTTTTTTCAAAAAAGATGGACTTCTGCTCACAGAATGATTTGTACCTCACTTTATAAGTAATATTATACAATTATGAAATTTTCCTAAACTGACAGATAATCTGTTTTCTTCCCTAATTCTTAGTTGTCCAAATCTCAAAGCATGTTACATTATGGGAATTTTTGAGCTATGGCAACAGACGACGACTGTCACCCCGTAACGTTGAACCTGGTAGGAGGATAGCTGAGACGTTCTTTAGTAGCAAAATACTACCTGATGTATTATTTAGGGGGTGTGTCTACCAGGGTGGGGGTGAGGTAGCCAAGCCAAATAAAGTGTGCATCTAGTAAGTCTTAGTAACCACTATGAGTGGCGTAAATAACATGTTAGACTCAGACAAAACCACTTACAAATTAGGGTATTAAATCACAACTCAGATTACAATAACATGATTTGGTTTTCTGTTCACTGGAATAGAACTGATCGTATGGAACTAATGTGATGTTTTGTGTGAATGTCACATTAGTTATGCATTTGTTACGTGATTTCCGTGGGTCCCAGAATGTAATTCACTGGAATAAACAGAAGAGCCTAGTGGCATGAAAGCCTAAAGCTATCAAGGGGGAATGTGTCTTCCCACACTGTAATTAAGGTGACATCACATCCAGGGCATTTTCTTAATGAGTATCTTACACTGACATCAAACAGAAAAAATAGAAAAGAAATCACTTAATACTATGTATTTCTATAGATTGCACATGAACAAAGGTGATTATAAAACAAGTAGATTTTGTCTAAATACATCTTGCAACGGCAACATGCCCTACTACAGAATGCGGAGATGGTGTGTGTGGATGTGTGTGCGCGTGGATATGTGTGTGTGTGTACTTGTGTTTTAAGCCTTCTTCTTGAGTCTGTTGACCAAATCATAGAAGAGGAGAATTCCTTTGGAAATCATTATTTTGGGTTTGGAGGAAGAACCTCTGAAAATACACTTTTTCTAAACTGACCAGATTCACACCCCCCCCCCCATCTGTATGTGTCTAGCTACAAACGTAACGACCTCGTCTATGGGACCAAGAAATCACGTCTGTTCCAAAGCTGTTCGAGCATGGGCTTCATTTTCAAGTGCAAAGACTATGCCCTTTTTACCTCTGTAACTCCAGCAGCCAACACGACGTTTGACGTATAGTACTTGCTCAGTAAGTTTTAAGTGAATGGACGGTAACTCTCGTTCACAACAATATCCATTTACTCAACAGCTGTCCACGTCCTTATCGATGTATTTGACAGAAATCTAAGACATAATAAAATTCCAAGACCACAGAAATTAGAAGTGGTTATAGAAAAACCAAGGCCTTACAGTATTCTATCCTATACATCCACTTCTCTCTAGAAACCTATCTCAATAAGAAACATTAAATGTATGGAGTAAACATGGATGGCAGTACACACATTTAGGTGTGCAAAAAAAAAAACCCCGAAAAATAGAACTTGTTTTATTTTTCTAAAATTAGACTTCCTGTCTAATTTGAGTCTACTACCTCTTATCAAGCAGGTGGAGGGTCATCTTTGTAATTTGTGGGGGGTTCCCTTCCTTTTCCCATGGGGTTTTGCCTCAGTCTCAGGGGCAAAAAGAAGCATTGGGGGAAGCAAAGCATCAGGTCCTCAGTGTCATTGTCTTTGGTCCCTGGTGATGGGTCCGTATGGGTTACCAATCAGTCTTCCCTCATCCTCCTCTGCATGGTCCTTCCATGACTGGTTGTTTTCGTCTTTAATTCCAGGTCTTTCTAGAGGGTGGTTATTCCACCTAAGGCCCCCATCCTACCCAAATACTCCAGTAGTCATGTTTCCCTCTAGGGTACTGCTGCCTCTCCAGAACCCACATGGGGAGACCTTCACATCCTCTCTGCTCCCAGATGCCATAAAAGTACTTGAGATTTTTGCCACCTTCTGAGGCTTTGGCTGAAGTAACAGTGCACAGGGCCTCTTTCTCTGGTGCCTACCAACACCTCTGCTCTCGTTAACCTCCCTCTGACCTTCTCTTCACCCCTAACTCGGGAATCTTTTGGGAGTCTGTTAAGGAAACTTTTGGATCCAAATATTTGTCCTGTGCTATGAGCCTTTTCTATTTCATTATAAAGAGCCTCCTCTGTTTTCCACTTTCTGAAAAAAAAAAAAAAATCTCTTTTCTGAGTCCATGAGCATAGAATAATCAAACTTCATGAAGTTGTGGATATACCAAGGAGGAAGTTTGTTTGGTTAGTGTTACAAACGTATTATTCTACCCAGTAAGTTTTTTGTAGGCAGATGGAGTTGTAGCAAAGCAAGGAGGTGTGACGCAGGGTACAGGGCGTGGGCGGTAACAGGGAGTGCTGTCTGGGCTGCGGAAGGAGCCAGTGAAGGTTAACAGGAGGATGTCCTAGGGTCCAACTTCTAAGTGTTATAATTAGTCAGAGGTACACAGCAATCAAGAAGACCTGGGACCAGTCACCAGAAGACCTCGGGTAACAAGTACTAAACGATGAAACTATTGACTGAAAAACACACAACCTAAAAGTTGAGAGTTATGTTTTACTCAGCAGACTTACTGAGGACTTCAAACCCTGAGATAGCCTCTCAGATGCTCTGAGGGACAGCTCTGAAGAGGTAAGTGAGGAGCCAGGATATATAGGAGTTTCTGCAACAAAGACTGGGTAGTCGGAACACCAAAAGAATTACTGTTAATTTAAAGAAAACTAGACATCTCAAGTTAAGGAATTTAGCAATTTGCTATGTGCAGGAAGATGCAAGAGTCGGGGCTCAAGAAATCATTCCTTTGGTATGCATCTTAGCTGTCTAGGGCCAGGACCCTGTGCTCTCCCATCCTGAGTTCCCGTCAGGGGGCACCACTGGGGGTGGCTGCAGCAGTTGATGGATTGAAGGCCACAACATCCTTTGTTTCCTAATATGGTGGGTGGCATTCTTAGTCCACAAAACAGAGTCAAACTGATGAGGAAAGTTTGAAAAAAAAAAAAAAAAGGAAAAAGACCTCAACTCTTTGACACTTCTCCCATCCAGAGGGGAGTCCATGTCCCTGCCTCTGGAATCAGGGAGGGCTGGTGACTGCCCTGATTGGTAGTGGAAGTGATGCTTTTTGACTTCTGAGGCTGCGTCATAAAAAGCCCACGCAGCTTCTGTCTGGGTTTTCTGAAATATTCGTTCTTGGGTTCCTCCTGCTCAGACACCCGCCACCATGCGGAGAGAAACCCAGCCACATGGAAAGGCCATGTGCGGGCACTTGGGTCAACAGTCTCAGTGGAGCCAAGTGTCTGAGTCAGCCCGGTGTGGGCGCCAGACTTGGGAGCGAAAGAAGACTCGGGATGAGCCTAGCCCTCCGCTGCTGAGTCACTGCCTGCTGTTGGCATCCTCCCCGCCGAGGCCTCAGACATCACGGAGCAGAGATAACACAGGCCGTCCCAGCTATGTCCTGTCCAAATTCCTGACCTGTACGACCCGTGAGCAGAATAAAATATCTTGTGTTTCATAGAGAACAGACTCATAGTTACCAGGAGGTAAAGGGGGCAGGAAGGGATAAATTGGGAGCTTGAAATCTGCACCCCTTGGGGAGTGATGGAAATGTTAGCTATCTTCATTGTGGCGGTGGTTTCACTGGTGCATATGTCTAGCAAAATCCATCAAATTGTACATTTGAAATATGTGTAGTTTACTGTACAGAAATTATACCACAATAAAGGTGTTTTAAAAATGAATAAATAAATACATTAAAAGATAAGAAAAAATAATAAAAATCATGAAAGTCCCACACCAAAAAAAAAAAAAAATCAGCGTTTATGGCACAGTAAGTGCTGACATCTGAATGGCAGTCTGTGACAAGTCTCTTTGACATGTATTAATTCATTGAGCCTGGCGACTGTCTGAGTTAAGGAATATTATTGATCGACATCTTACAGACAAAGAAAGAGAAGTAGAGTGATGTTAGCTACCTTGGCCGGGGTTATAAATTTGTAAGTGGAGGGCACTGAATTCAACCCCATCTGTCTCCAGCATCCACGCTCTTGAACCTGCTGTAGCCAGAAACTTGTAGGTCCTGCAGCAAAATCTGCCAACCTGTTTGAGAAGATTCTATTAGCATTTTCAACAAAAGAAAACCAATGATTGGCCTTTTCCCTTGAGGACCTCTACTTGAAAGATAATGAGCAAAACGAAGCTTGATGTCTTAAACCGTCTCAAACACTTTCTATGACCAAATGCAACCTGGGCTTTATAGCCACTCAGATATGTTGATTAGTAATAGCGTTATTTGGTATGGAGAAAAGACAACTATTGTTTGAAAGAAAACACTGTGGTATAAATACAGCTGGTGAGAAAATACTAACAGCCATCAGGTGCTGCTAAATGTGCATTTTTCTTATTAATCTTCATTTTTTTTTCTTTTCTTTTCATTTTTTTTTATTTTTTCTTATTTTTTCATTTTTCTTATTAATCTTCACACCAGTCCTGTGAGATGGGCATTTTAAGTCCACTCTCTAGAGGAGGAAACTGAGACTCAGAAAGCTTAAATTATTTGCCAAGGAAGGTATCACATATCCCAGAGCATTTAAAAATGATGAGAAAAATGCTATTACAGGCTTCTTTTCCCACAATGACTCATAGCACAGGCAACAGCACTTGTACTAGTTTCATTGTGCCTTGTATAATTTTCAATTTTGGGCAACGTGTGTATATATAACACTCCACATTCAGCAGTTCCTCATCTCAAACTAGGTATGATTAAAGAAAAAGTTCAGCTGACAACAAAAGAAATAAATACTCAAGGCTGTTAACCAGTCTTTTATAATAATCCGAATAAAGAGATAAAATCTGCCTACAGTTTTCACTAACCAAAGTAAGATCTACCACCTCCCGTCTCCCATGGTTGGCATGTTTGGTTTTGCTTTTTTTTTTTTTTTTTTTTTTTGCTTCCTGTTATTACAGAAGAACAACAATATCTCCTAAGCCTTGTTCAGAAAACATATAAAATCCTTAGATGGCTTTTAAATGCTAATTCAACTCTTCTCATTCAAGCTACAAAGGGGAATTTCATCTGTTTTTGCTTAAGCAGAGAGAAAAATGCATTTACTTAGATTATTTGTATAGTAAGGCCAGTTAGCAGTAAGAAATAGTGAAAATCCTCAAATAATGTCTTTGAAGAAAAGGATGAAGAGGAGGAGCAGGAAAAAGAAAAGGAAGAGGAGGAGAAAGTGTTTCTTCCTTTTAATTGTAAAGCATATAGTCTATTTGTGAGCACAGCTAAGCTGTAACAAAAGATATCAGACTATAGACTTTAAATGAGTCTGTCTCTTTCACATACAGTCCAGAGATGCAGCGTGCCAGGCTGGCGGGCAGCTCAGCCACAGTCAATGTCAGGCATCTGTCTCTGCGTCCCAAGGGGCTGTTTCAGCTCCCCTCTTCCCAAGTCGGTAGGAAGTATGTGCTAAGCTCAAATCCAGAGCATTCTGTTACTAAAGGGAAAAAGGGAAAACTGGTACCAGGGGACAATTATCCATCTAGGCTGCAGTCGAGAAGTTTGAAAACCATGGCCCAATTCTGGCCCATCACCTGCTTCTGAACAGCCTGTGAGTTGAGGGGCTTTTACAAATGAACATTTACAATCAATCTGATGTTAGGAAAACACTAACTTCAAATCCCAGCTAAGCCAAGTTCTGTTCCCCTCAAAAGAGTTCCCCGCTCATTCTGAGTAGATCTGGGTCACAAACGCTGTACCCAACTATTATTATTAGACGTTGAATTTCACCAACGAAAAATGTGTGGAAATTGGTTTTCTCTCGTTACACAAGTACTGACATCATTTCTTTGATTCTCGTCTCTTGACCTGCAAAGCCTGCAATATTTACTATCAGGCCCTTTACAGAAAGGTTAGCTGACCCCAGTCACAGTCTGAACTGAACCAAATTAGTGGAATTCCTGCAAAGCACAGAAAGAAGAGCAGCTTACGACAGGCATAGCAAAACAGAACCCCCGTGACCCCAGGGAGTCTGGTCTGTGTTTCTAATCATAATAAAACCTCTTTAGTCAGGTCACAAATCCAGCAACTTCTATTAGCTGAAGTCCAATGGGGTGGAAAACAAAACAAAACAAAATAAGAAACTAGTGGAGAAAAAGTTCTGTACAGCCAACACCAAAGCACTAAGGTTTATATGCTGCACGTAAAGAAAACTCCCAGATCTTCACACAGGGCAGATTTCCCTCAGACAAGACCCAATTCTGTTAACCGTTAATAACTGGGTTCGTAGTTCACCTAAACTTACGGCAGAGCCCTAGCAGTAAATTTGAAGGGGTTGGGGAGGAAAGGAGATGGGGTAAGAGCACTGCTCCCCGGGGCCTCTTAATATAAGGACCACCACCTCTGTTCCATCTCTGAAGCCCCCAAGGACACCTCCGTACCATAGCTCCGTGAAGTAATGATCTTAAAGATGACTCTGTAACCGTCGAGCACAGGTACAATTAAAGTCATTACATTCTGTTTCAAGAGGCAGAGAATAATACACTTGAGGAAGTCGATCATCAAAAATGGTGAAGAGAAAATTTCGGCCCTTTTAAGAGGTAAGTTATGCGTAATTTAATTCATATGGGACTTTCCTTCTCCCAAGAACCCCTGTAAGTAAGACGCAATAACATGTGCTTGTAAACAGATATTTCCACGGTCCTAGCAGACAGATTTTTAACCTACAACTTTTTTCCAATGTTATCTTTGACTTTTGTTTCTTTGTTTTAAATAAGGCTGCATTCTTACTGACAATATTGTGGTAGAACTTGCCAGTCCTGGTCTACTGGTCACAAATTTGATTACTGTATACACTGGAAACCAGCTCAAACTGATTTAAGAATGGAAAGGGGGAGGGGAGGAAGGGGAGGGGTGAGAAGGAGGAAGGAGAAGGAGGAGGAGAAGACGAAGAAAAATATGGGCTATGAAGGAAATAAACAAGATAATGTGTTAAGCAAACACTAATGGAGCTTCCTTTCTGTGAGGTAGTCAGTACCCTCTTCTCTGAGGAGGTAAAATTTAACCTGAAACCTAAATGATCAGGAGCCAACTATTGGAAGAGGAAGAATTAGACATTCACAAGTAGAAAGGACATCTGAACAAGGGCCACGGAAGTGCACCTGCCAGCTTGCAGGGCTGCCCCTCTGCCCTCCAGAGGGACTGAGTCCACCTGGCTCAAGGAGGGTGATTTGTGGCTGGGTGTGGCTCATCTAGTCCCCGCCCCCTGCCAACAGTGATTGGTCCAGGAATACATGTATCTGCCAACTCAGGACAGGGAGACTCTGGGAGGACTGGGAGGACGGAGATACTTTTCCAGGTTGGTTGATAAACAGCAAAGGTGGTTTGGGGCCATCGGCCGTTTTGCCACCTCACAGGGAGAGTCTGGCTAAGAATGAAGCCCACAAAAAGGAGAGCAGAACCTGGAAAGACAGAGAGCAACCGACTTGTGAGGTGTCTGAAGTCACCATTCCAAGTTTCACACCTGGAGTTTTTTTTTATGTGAATCAATAAATACCCCCTTACAGTTGAAGTGAAAGGGAGTTTGGCTTCTGTCATGTGCAGATGAAAACATCCTAACAACCCAGTGGTCTTTGGAAATGACAGAAATAAGAATCCATGTGTATTTAGAGAAATCTGTGCTTAGTGGGTCCTCTGAATATCTTATTGAAAAGCTTGGGTCTTAGGATCTCCATCTGGTAGAGGATTGAGTCAGGGGCAGGGGTGAGAGCTAGAGAATCATTATGAAAAACTAGCCATGAATGATGGTGAGGAGGGAGATGCAGCTCTAGGGATTTACTACCTTCTTTCCCTCCCTTTCCATCATCCGCTGGTTAAGGTAGAAGAAAGAAAAATCCCAAATTGATGCTTCTGGGAGCAGCAAGAGTTTGGAAAGGCAGAGCTTGCTCAATCCTCTCCAAATGTACAGTGATGAGTATCTGTTGTTTTGTCTACCTCGAGTCCTCTTCTCCCTCTTTTAGGAGCAGCACCACCCTTTAAAATCTAGGTGAATCTCACCTACCTTTCTCCTGGACCATATAGTTTAGGCGTTGCTCAGGGAATCTACCAGAGTGGACCACGTAACACAGACCATGTTCCATCTTTGGGCCACGGCAGCCATACTCAAGCAGGCCTGACCGGAACTAATACAGGAACTTTGCCAAAGCAACTGGGTTAACAAGTGCTGGCTTTCAAACGAACCTTGAAACTGCCAGAGGAGTCCTTACGGAGCAGAATCACGTGCAGACAGGAGGGCAGAGATAAGAAAACTATAGAGAAGCAGAGAATGCCTTGTTTGAGCTCTTAAATTCAGACATACAGAAAGTTGTATTTGCCATTGTGACTTTATGGTAATGTGAGCCAATGAATCCCTCCTTCCCACTGGACAGAAATTCCTCTTTTCACCATTTCTTCCCAAGCAGAGAATGGGGACTGAACAATATGAATGGCAGAAGTTTCTGATCTCATTTATAAAGAGTGGAAAAAACATGCTAGTGTGTTTTCCCTCAGACTCTGTACTACTGGGTTTTTCAATTCTAGAACAGCCTGAGGAAGTACTATAATATACTTCAAGTTCGTGATGATTAATGTAGCTTTTCTGGGTTGGCCTGCAACCAGTTACAAACTAAGCTTTTGAGATTTAACCTGGTCCATCTGTTAGGAGTCACCTGCATTAAAAAAGAAATCATTGATAAGACGATGACAATTCTGAACACCATACAATTCTTCTTAACCTCATTCCTCCAAAACACCAAAGACCTAAAGTTATAAACCAGTTGTACTGTACCCAAGACCTCCATTCTAATTCCCAAACACCAGGGGTCTGCATTATAAAGGACTTTTTTTAACCACTCATAGGAACAATACACTGAATATGAGCATAATCAGAATTTATATATTTACTAAAAAATCAAAATATACTTTTTCCCCCCTTTGGGGGGAAGGTAATTAGCTTTATTTATTTGTCTATTTATTTATTTAATTATTTTTCTTAATGGAGGCACTGAGGATTTAACCCAGGACCCCATGCATGCCAAGCGAGCACTCTACCACTGAGCTGTACCCTTCCCGCTAGAACATACTTTTTGAATTCAGGAATAGTAATTTTAGTGGCAATAGCTTCCTTAACCAAAATTTTATATTTTCATTAGAAATGAAAACCTAAGTTAATTTGCTTATTCACGAGTAATAACTTTTTAGTGACAATATTTTCTTCCTACAGAATAATAAAGAGATGTAAGAATACTTACCTTAGGAAAACAGAAGAAATTATTCTTATCAACTCTGTATGTTTTCTGTAAAATCTTCAGAATTTCCCAAATTACGTTTTCTGGAACCATTAACAGGTGTTTTATACACACACACACACACACAATCCTGTGGTCAAAAACACTGGGAAACATTACATACCATTCCCAGTCCTGCAAAGGCTCAGTGCCTATTTGCATATTTTAGAATGTGAACAGTCTTGCAGTAGATACCCGTTCAAATTTGATTAACCCAGTATTTCCCAAAGTTAACTTTCTGAAAATTAACTACAGCATTTTGCTTCCCACCCCCGCCTCCAAACCCCTATTCCCCAAAGCAACTTTTGGAACAGCTTGTGGAACTAGTTCCTTAAAGCAAAGTTTGGGAAACAGTAGTTTACTGGCTTCTATCTACACAGATTTTGCTGTCTGAATAATATGTAAGGAACTTTGAGTGACAATTGCACCCATTTGGATATAACTTCAGCTGACTCCATAATTAGAAATTTAAAATGCAAATTTTTCTAAAGCAAACTGCCTTTACCATTTAGACATGTTGCAGAGATTTATTTGGATTTGGGTTCAGTCTTATCACTTTCCAGTATATCTGGTATAGGTAATAGGCTCCAAAGACCTATAAATATTGAGCACAAATAAGATTGGCCATGTCCAAATTTTATATATAAACAAGTCTGACAATTTTAATATGGCAAATGTACTCTGTATTTTTTGGGGGGGTCGGGTAGAGGGGAGATACACGTCTTGGGAAAACTGGGAATGGAATGGAAGCTTCTTCATTTATATTCTGTACAAGATGTGTATTACGGATTCGTGTTAGGATGGGTGAGGACATGAAGCCATTGCTACTGAGCTTCAGATGTGGCAGCAAAGAATTAAGAGATCATCACCATCTCTCTCTAAATATAATGAAAATCTAACTTTACAACACTCCTCTTAAATGAGCTTTCCTCATGCTACTTGGCTATGCATTAAATCTTGGCATACACAAAAAAATAAAAACATGGTAGTTCTAAGGGTTCATTTATGTTGGCTGGATTATGAAGATTAACTCCTCAGATGGTGTTCCAAAGAAGTCATCAAATGTAAGGATAATTGAAAATAAAAACCTGAAAAACATTTAAATATTGATAGGAAAGTGAACAGATAGGATACAGTCAAGACACCACGCTTTAGATATATAACATCAGTGTATATCATAAAGGATTAAAAGATTTAATCCTCTAAGGAATATAATAGAGATGTCAGCTTCAGCAAGGCAAATTTTCTTGAAATAATATAATAATTCTCATGGCAGAGGGAAACATGCAGCGTATACAGGTTTAAAACAATTTAAATTTTAGGTCACTTGTGCTGAAGTTGTTTTTAAACTGTGATAAATTGGATTTTTAATTAATTCTCTAAAGTATTCTAATCTTGGGTCCTAGAGACAGACAGGTCCTCTCCTCCAAAGCAACCTGTGGTTTCTGTCACCTTGCCAATTCATAGAAAAAGTTAGCCGTATACTAAAATGCAGTGTTGCTCAAAATGTGAATGTTTCTGTTGATATATATGATGATTTTAGATGGTTCAGGGGGTATTTTTCTTTTTTAATAGTGGGAGTGATTATGATGATAATATAAAAATAGCTACCATTTACCAAATACTTACTATATGCTGCCAAGCAAAAATTCTAGCTTGTTAATTTTAATGGTCTTCACAAGACCACTCGTTGGTAGCTGCTATTATTATTTCCACTGAACAGAAAGGAAATTGAGGCACAGAGAAGCTAAGTAAGTTGCTCAAAATCACACAGCTGGAAGCAGGCAGAGATAAGATTCAAAATCAGGAAATTTAGCTTGAAAGTCCATACTTCATAATTTCACAGATATATCTGTTTTTTTTTAAGTGGGTTTGCTTAATAAAAAATTTAAGAAAGTTTGTGGATATGAAATAAAATCATACAACTTAGAGGCAAATGTCTGATGTTCAGGTAACAATGGGGGGGTGGAGCTAGAGATTAAGGATCCTGATAGATAGTGAAGGAATGTTTATTAAACAGGTCAGAAACTTGGGTTAAAGTCCTGCTACAGACCCCCTAAGAGGAAAAGCCCCAACTTTCAACTTACCTGATTTCAATGTTGCCCAGAAAATTCTCTTGTTCAGATAGGAAATCTTCCTACTTAGACACGTTTTTAAGACATCACACAATCACATTTCTATAGGAAACATAAATGATTCAAATAACTCTGAAAAAGAAAAGGCTTGATTATTGTATATTATAATTTAAGAAAAAAAAATCAAGCTTAAGGAAAAGCTGACAATCAGATCAGAAGCATCACAGCAAGTTTCTTGCTCATTTTCTCCAGAGGTTAAACCAGAAGATTTTTTTAAAAGGGCAGAAGTTTAAGGTCTAGCTAGGGAATAAAGACATGTTTTGTCTGACATTTCCCAATTCAAATCCGACATTTATCAAATGATTCTTAAGTACTGTATTTAAAAAAAAAAAACAGCCAGGAGCTGGCAACCTGGGTATATTAAGCTTTCATTATCACAAATTTGTATTTTAAAAACCCAATCTCTTTTTCGTAAATATGCAGGAGTTTCTCTGACAATTTCTCTCTTTGTAAAACCACCTCTCGCTGAAACATTTTAAATAAAACTCCTATATCTAAAATGAATTCTTGGCATCTGGGAGTTTTAAAACTCCCCAAATTCAGAGCAGGAGATGGTGGGGGGCGGATAGAAGCTGCATAATTATAGTTCAGCCGAGTGCAAGTCATAAAGTAATCAAAAATGTTTAAAACCAAAAAGTAATATCTTAAGAGTGGCATTTAAAACAAACAAAAAAAAGTACTTACTGGCATTTAAAATTTTTTCCTGCAATTTGTTATTCATTAAATCAGAAGAAAATGCGTGCTACTGCTTTTTGATAAGGCAAACAATATTTGATACTGGTATTAACTAAACACAATTGGCCACCACTATGTGAAAAACCAAATGCTTTAATGAGGCTACCAAGAACAACAGTTCAATTATTTCATTGGATACATTAATATCGATCCATCATATACAGTGCTATGGACCATACAGAAATTATTGCTGCATCCGACAGCAGGTGACTAGTATTAACATTACAGTACCAAGCGTCCGCAAGAGACAGTCATTTGTCATTTTTTTTCAAGAAATAGGGTTTTTTTAATATACTGTTATCAACATCAACTTTTCCCCAGTGCATTTTAAAAAAATATTAATAAGTGCATTCCTTTGTGCTTTATATCTTTTAACTTCCTATGTATTTTATTTGTTCTTATTGCTTTATTATTTTAAAACAACCAGAAAGAACTGTCATCCTATGTATGATCAGGTTGGTTGTACGTTTTTTGGCAAAGTCAGAAGGTTTGGTATTTCCATCGCCTGACCCAGAGGCAGGTGACAAGTCTGGCATTTTGGTCGCTCCATATGGAGACACAACCCTGGGTCACACAGTTCTGCACCCAGGAATGGGGGGATTGGTGTGGACCATCCTCGTGGTCACAAACAGTGAGCCCAGAACACTGCCTCTTGGCTTAGCTAGTCCCTACCACGCACCCACACTCTAGTTGGCAAAAAAGAAATAAATAAAACCACCCCCGAGGTTTTAGCATTCTCCTGAGTGTGCTCACCTGCCCCTCCCAGAAATTGTCTCTTAAGTAGAAAGGGATGGGAAAGCAGGCGGTGGTGAGCGCAGGAGTTGCGAGAGTCAGGGCAGTGGTACAAGATGCCATGCTTTCTTTCAACAAAGCTTTCTGTAAGGTAGCTTCCCCCAAGCCCAGATCCCTGAGCCAGGGGTGAGTCAACCTTGCTCTATTTTTAAGAACCCTCAAAATCAGCTAAGGAAAACTAGCGTCACACCATCGTGATCTCCGACCTTTGCACCCAGCTCCCCTCCCCCCATATAAATATGAAGAGAAAAATAGACAATGTTATGATTGTATCAATGAACACTATGGTACAATTAGCTGTTCATGCAGATTTGCGTCACTAATCTAGGAAAAGAGCTATACAATTAAGGGGGTCGAAAGAATGGGAACTAATTTTCCCTACCCCCTTAAGTCATAAAGCTAGAAAACTGATAGCATCATCACTGCTTCCAAGGATTCTCACTGCCCAACATAGGTGGGAACTATGCGGTTGATTATTTTCATGTAAGCCATCCACTCAGACATCTTAACATTCATTCCTTCTCTCTGAACCCTTCGACACCCCAACACCAGTTCACATTTGACATTTAAACTGTTTTTCTCTAAAACGAAACAAAACAAACAAACAAAAAAAACACAACCTCCTGAATAAGGTTTCCTGATGAAAGAAGTTGGCACTCTGTCACTAAAATATATTTCATATTAAAAATATCTGAAGGAAAAGTTGGAAGCTCTTATATTGTCTACAGAGGCACCATGCTACATGTTTCTCTTGATTATAGATACCGCCTTGAAACGTTCCCCTACATTACAGTTCAGTCAGTGCTAGAGACTACTGCTATGTTTAAGGCACTTCATTCTGAATGGATATGCTTTATGCCACTTGCTATTCAACTGTAGGCTGCTACCAAGAAATTCCATTCAACAGCCTGCCTCTTAACACCATATGTCATCTGTATAAAACATCTAGGCCTGACAGAATACATGTAACACTACTGTTATTGCATAGGACGATACAAGTGGATAATGCACTGAAACTAACTTTACAACATTGCTGCTTGTTAAAACATTGTTATCAAGTAACAGTAATCTGCCAATACAGTATTTCTCTTCAAAAAAAAAAAAAATTCAGCAGGTTTGCTGAAATAAACCCCGACTTAAATGACCGTAACAGGGGTCTTAACGCTGTGGTTATCAGTCTCCAAGAATATTGCTATTTTTATATCACTAAAAATAAATATGTAAGTTTGTTTCTCTCTAGAAAGCCAGTTTTAACCTATTAATACTACACCTTAAATGTGTGGAAAAACGGTTCCGAGTGAGACTGCAATATACAAAATATTCACAAAGCTCTCTTTAAACGCAAGACCTTGCATAAAAGTTTTCTTCCACGTGTGTACAAAGAATGCGGAAAACCACCGGTGAGTTGTAAAAATATCGAAAACTTGCCATTTTAAGATGCATATTCTAACAAATTAATACAAACACACTGAAAAGAACGATGATAATAAAGAATCTGTACAAATCAAATGAACAGTAATACATAATTTAAAAATAAAAACAGTAAAGCCAATTAGAAATGTGCCCAGTTTGGTTTTCTTATCAAAAGTGAAATTGAAGAGGAAAAAAAAAAAAAAGTAAAGCTTTCAGTGCTCCTGAATATTTTACTTTGAGAGGACATTAATTTCCATTTCAAAATAAAATATATCTTAATGAAAAACTGAATCCCACTCATTGATGAGGAAAACGGTAACAGAGCACAGAGTGAACAAGAGCAAGATGAGACTCCATGTTTCAGAGCTTCGGTCTGCATCTCCCTTCAATTTCAGCTGCTCCTAAGGTATCGGATATGTTTTCTAATCGGACAATCCACATGAAAATGGCTGCATTTTTTTTTCTTTTATGGAATACAGTATTTCTTTAAATAGTTTGTAGTACAAAGATGCTATAAGGGTACTGTGTCTTTAAGGCAGTACCAATGAATCAATACATTTACAAAATGGAAAAGGGTTAGTACGATGGATTTCCTTTTCTCCCTCCTTCCTCTTTTTTTTTTTTTTTTTTTTTTGGTTGCTTTACATTCTTTCAGTTAAACTTTACATTTAATTGCCAAGGAAGCCACAGGCACACGAATCGCAAACCAAGTTTGCCCTGAATAAAAACGGACAGAAATGGCTCTGATGCAAAAATCCTCTTGCTCTGAAAGCCAAAGTCTGGGGCGAATTCAGTTCACAGATACTGTACACCTACTGTACAATACTTTGGAGGCGTGTGGAGTTGTAAAATAGAATATACAAGTCTGTTTCACAAAATTCTAAAAATAAAATATATCCTGGGCTATTTGATAAAGCATGAAAAAAAATCTTTCATATTAAAAGAAAATGATCAAGAAAACCCCTTCAGGTAAATTATGAAATCTGCTAATCAAGAAAGGAAGCAGTCTGTGAGAATGCAGAGCAGGGGGAATTTGCTAGCAAGCATGCTCGGTTTCTTCCATGCTCATACTGCTCCTTCGGCTACTGGTTTTGGATGCTCCGGGGGACACTGAGGAAAGAAGCGGATCAGTTATGCCAACAGGAGAAAGCGTGTCATCCATGAGGATGTCTTCCAGTTTGGATCCCATTTTCATGGGGACGCTATAGGCTTGGTTGCTCTCGGTCCCGGTTCCCAGGCTGTTGTTGAAGGTGATGGTGCCGTCTGTGAGATCCAGGGTTGTGGTACACGTCAGGTCTGCGTGATGCTGGAGGAGGTCTTGGCTGCAGTTCTCAAGAGCGGGTTCCTGCTTGATGATCCGGTTCACCAAATCTGGAGAGCAGAGGCCCGTGGATGGGATCAGGGAAAGTCCATGTGCTCGAGCCTGCATTTCAAGTTCCTAAGAGAGAAGAGAAGAAGAGACACTTAAAGAGGTGGCACGGAGGATTTTAGGGCAGTGAAACAACTGTACAGGAAGCTATCATGCTGGTTACATGTCGTTACGCATTTGTCCAAACTCAAAAGATGTGCAACGCCAACAGTGCACCCTAATGTCAAGTAGGGACTTCGGGTGATAATGAGGTGTCAGTGGAGGTTCACCTATTGTTAAAATGTACCACTCGGACGGAGGATATGCCGAGTGGGGGAGGCTACATACCTGTGGGAATAGGAGGTATATGGGAACTCTCAATACCTTCAGCTAAATTTTGCTCTGAACTTAAAATTGCTTTAAAATGTAAAGTATTTTTTTTTTAAATCAGATACTTGAAAAACAATAAATTAAAATAGAATTTTTTGCTATTTCAAATTGATAAATGCCATATTTATAAAAGTACATAGAGTACCACTGGTAACATATGAAATGATTTTTAGGTGGTATACGGATTTTGTTAAGTATTAAATACAGAGACAGTCTCTCCTAGATGTTCACAATGAGGATAAGTTATAAAAATAAAATGTCAAAATGTGAGCTGATGAAAGGAAAATATCCAGTAAATAACATAGTTCCATGGTCCCCAAACTGTGCAGTGATATCCACCGGTACTGCCATGAATTCCCAGGGCACTGGGGATATCTTAAAATTTCAAGGGGAATGCACTCTGCTGTGAGAAGGATCAAACTCAAGAGAGTTGTTCAGTTTCAGCATTAGACTGTGCTGCCTTCTTTTCTATCACATCATATCAACACAAAGCTGGTCTCAGCTGGTTGCTATGATTTAAACAACAACAAAAACAAGTACTGCATGAAAATGTGGAATGAGAACGAGAAATGAGGAGGGCAGTGCCCGATCGGACTCCAAGGCTGGAGAGGTTGTGCAGTGCCCAACAGGTACACACATCCCATTAGCAAGTAACGTGGTTACTTGGAGCTAAAGTAAAAATGCAATTTTTCTCCCAATTGATATGTTTTATATTTCCAAATGGCTACTGAGTTGTTAGGACCCAACAAGGAAATGGAAGGCAGCGAAAAGGTACTAGGATACCAAGAGCACCACACACTAATGAAGTTTGGGTAGTAACGGCTAAAGTTACAAAAGTTCCATACAAGGAACTCAAGTGGGAGAAGCGCTGTTTCACCCATCTCACCGCGGCAGAGGGAGTTATTTTTTCTAATTTCACAAGAAAGTTCTCATGTGGAAGATGAATAATCTCTCCCTGCGCTGTTTTCACATCTTTCCTAAAATGGACTGAATTGTGTCCCCTGCCCCAAATCCAATATTGAAATCCTAACCTCCAGGGCCTCAGAATAGGACTATATAAGGAGACAGGGTCTTTAAAGAGGTAATTAAGTTAAAAGGAGATCATTAGGGTAGGTCCTCATCCAATATCCATGAGGACTCATGTCCTCATAAGAAAAGGCTATGAAGACACAAAGACACATGGAGGAAAAACCACGAGAATGGGAAAGCACACAGAAAAGATGGCGTAGGAAAGAAGCCACAGAAAAACCAACCCTGCCCACACCTCGACCTTGGCTTTCTAGTCTTCAGAGCTGTGAGAAAATAAATTTCTGCCGTGTAAGCTGCCTAGTCTGCAGTATTTGTAACGGCAGCCCTAGGGCCTAATTCACTTGCTGAGTATCAGAGACTTGCCCCACTGCCTCATTTCAAATACCTTCCAAACCAGCTCTTCCCCTTTCCCCTCTCTGAGTATCCCTAGACTCCCCTCCCGACAATGAACTGTAGAGACCCCCAATTGATTCCATCTTTCCATGTTTGTGATACAATAAAAATAACAGAATCTACATCTGAAACAAGTCACCCCACATCACGAGAGAGACGGTAGAGAGAGGGAAAAGTACTCTCCACCATGACACAACCTCGCGACCTTTGCCCACAAGCCTAGAAACCCATGTTCCTGAAAAGTCGTGTTCAGCCTGTGTTAAAGGTTGTTTGATCTGCAAGGCAGTCCAAGTGGGAGATGGGAGCCTGAGATGTCACCCAAGTAGGTGCATGTTCCTTTACACCATCTCCAGACACCCGAGTTTCCTGGGCATCATTCTAAAGCCCTGGGCCATTTAATAAAATCGCAGTTCCCGTGATATTAAGGCTTCATGTTCCTTCTTCTGTGAACATTTCTGCATGCATCACTTAGAGTGAAAATGAAAGGAACCCCTTAGGCCCAAGCTGAAAACAGGCACTACACTAAAGCTACACCCACATAATGAGAGCAACACCCCTACATGTGTCATTTGCCTTTAAAAAAAAAAAAGTTAGATTAAGAGAGGCCCACGTCTTACTTTCATCTTTTGTTGTTTAATTAAAACTGTTTACCAGCTGATTAAAGCATCAGACTGCTAAATAATGTGATAAATCTCGTCTAGAGAATGCAGGCTCGCTACCTGGCAGAACCTAAAGAATAACGCTTTCTTTGACACGCAGAAGTTCTAAAGGCTGCTTCACTGTCACTAACAGAAACCCCAAGACATTGTCACCGTGGAATTTCTAATTCCTATTTTTCACAATATTCTTATTTCACATGAATAGATATGTGCAGAACCTTAAAACAAAACAAAGGCTCTCTTTCAAAACAGTGATTTTATTTTAATATTTGTATAAGGAAATAACACCCTAGGACAAGTTGCTTTTATAAATGGGTGTATATACTAAGTCCAAGAGACTGAATGAAGACTTGTGGCTACTTATTGAAGAGACAGAACACAAAACAAGCAGCAAAAGCAAAAAAAAGCAAGAGTGAGAGAAAGGGGAAGGGGGATTTTCAAGTGACACATAGCCTCTATGTCACTACCAAGATTCTAAAAGGCAGCCCTGAGAGAAGAACCATCTTCCGCCTCTCTGATCCACGGCTGAAGATTACTGGAGTGAAGTGAGAGATGGGACGCCTAGAAATGTCGACAGTGTTGCAAGGTATTAAAATATCGGAGATCATTATTATGGGTAAATTACTCTGTTAAGGAAGTTCACCATCAGGGAATAACATCACGGGATGGTCTCTAAAGTGCCATACTCTGCACTGCTGTTCCACAGGCAGTGGCGTGCGAAACCTGAAAAACAGCCACTGCTCTGTGGCAGAGTCTGGTACAAGTGGGTCCAGCTACTGCAGGAGAAGGTACAAGGTCACTGATCCTTACTGGCCGGGTGTGTTCAAAGTCAGCAAGTAAATTATAATGACCCTTGCAAAGTCCTTTAGTCATTAGCAAAGAGACAGCTCTCCTTTCGCTTCTTTAAAACAGTTTCGGAGGAAGTCATGTCTTTATACTCGGCGTGAAAGGCCAAGTAACTAAGAAGCAGCAGGAGCTGATATCAGACGGATCTCCCATCTTTTGTTTACACTGGTATGTTCATTCCCGAATGGAAAGACTGATGAATTCCACGTATGATTAAAATTAGTATTTCTCCAAGAGTATGTAAGGTAAAGTTAGGTATGGGATAACTTCATTACCTGTAACAATTTCTAAAATTTATATCCTGATGATAAGATCTGGGTGTCCCCAGGTTCCCCATAAACACGAGCTATGACCATGGTTGGCTTGCCCCTCATTACTAAGGCACCTCTGTATTTAACAACTACTGTCAATTCTCATTATTTGCAGTAGTTACGGCTTTGGACTGAATGTCTGTGCCTCCTAAAATTTGTACCCAATGTGATGGTATGTGGAGGTAGGGCTTTGTGGGGTGATAAGATCACAGGAGGCCCTTATGAATGAGATTAGTGCCCTTATCAAAGAGACCCCAGAGAGCTCCCTCACCCCTCCTGCCATGTGACCTTACAGCAAGAAGACAGCTATCGATGAATTCAGAAGCAGGCGCTCATCACACAGTGAGTCTGCCAGCATTGTGACTGTAGATTTCCCAGCCTGCAGAACTGTGAAAAATAAATGTTTGTTGTGTAAGCCACCCAGTCTATGGAATTTTTGTTGTAGCAGCACATTGGGCCAAAGACAGTTATGTGCTATAGAGCTGCCATGAACACTGGATGAGTGAACACTAAACCATCGCTCCCAGAGGAAACAGAGGATTAGGTTCCTGCAAGCAAGCGGTCACAACATCTCACAAACCAATCAACATGCAACTTTATGTGTGTTTCTGTTTAAAGACACCTTGTTTAGTACGTGTTGTTGATTCACTAAAATTGAACTCATGGACAACAGGACCATAACTCACGTTTGAAAGAAAATTATCTCCGTAAGGCACATCACAGCCTTCTTGTGCTTAGAAACACGAGATGGCATTTCAGGGCTCTGCTTAGAGGCCATTTTAAATACCAAAACATGCCCCCCTCCAAAAAAAAAAAAAACCCACAAAAATATGAAAAACATGGCACTGAATAGACAGCAAAGAGGACACTTGTTTACAGTACAAGCTGAAACCAGAAGGGAGAGCAATGCCTTGTCCAATCGTAAGTGGGAACAAATGCACCAGACATGCCAACTTCACCACCTTGCACATGTCTGCAAATGAGCATCCCAGTGCCTCAAGGGTTGACTTTGGGGTTTCAGATACATTTTCACGAGGAAGCAAAAGCACAAAGTGGAATCCACAAATAATGAGTACAGACTGCGTTAGGGCTCCATAAGTCTACTCCCTCATGGCTCATTATACCCTTTCTCCTTCTATCTTCAAGTCAGTGACAAGCAGTCGACCTCACCCAGCCCCCACCGTGTACCTGGATTCTGAGTAGCAGATGCCGATTGGCATGCTCCAGCTTCTTCTGTCTGTTTTCAAGCTCTTTCGCACGCTGCTGTTCTCGTTGCAACTTCCGGATATAGTCCACAGACGCTTTTAAAATGGTTCCCTTGTTCCAGCGCATGTCTCTGGGATGAAAATGGAAGGAAAGAAACTCTTTTTTTAGGATTTGAGGCTCCGTGAAAATTCAATATTCAGAGCATTCAGTTTCTAAAGATCGGATAACTATGAGTTGATCATCTTTATCACTCACTGAGGGCTTGACATGCAGTGGACACCGTCTAACCCACTTGTTCTACAAGGTCTTACTCTACCTGGACAAGCGCCTTGAGAGGGAGGGATGTTGTGTATGTGCTGAAACAGAGACTAGTCAACTTGACCTAGGTCCCTGAGCTGTACATGGAGGTGGAGTCAGGACTTAAATTTAGCTCTGATGATGACAAAGTCAATATTCTTGAACACTACGTTAAATAATTATATGTCTTCAGAGCTCTAAAAGTTAACTCATTCAGACAGATGGAATAGCTATGGTAAAAAAAAAATTCTGTGAGATCTCACTACTTGATTGTATGTGGCACAAAAGTAGTGTCCTTGGATTGTATCATGAATATTCATGGACAAGTTATCAACCTCTCTTAGTCTCTGCATCGTCATCTATAAGATGGTAATACTATACTCATATGAGCAGCCTCATAGGTATGCTGTTAGAATCAAAGGAGGCACTTCATATGAATATCCTGGGAACAGTTTATAGAGTACAGTTCAAACAATGGAACAGACACTATGTTAACAATTCACCATGGTAATTACAATAGTTATCTTAACTAGCATTTACTGTGTGACAGGTACTTTTTAAAGCATTTGACAGCTCATTTAATTGTAACAACCTCAATGGGTAGCCACTAATATTATCCCCACTTTACAGGCTGGAAAAGAAAGGCACAGAGCGGTTAAGTAAGTTGCCCAAAGTCAAACAGCCAGTAAGTGGTAAAGCCGGGAGAAACTTGCTTCAGACTCCGTGCCCTAAACAACTCTTCCTCTTATGTCATTGAGTCCTCAAAACAAGTAGACGAGGTAGGAATATTCTGTTCTGCCCTCCCCACCTTTTTAAAAAAACTGATGAGCAAAATGAAGCATGAGAATTCAAGTATCTTGCCCAAGGTCAGACATCTAATAAGGGACTGTTTTGGAATTCCAACCCAAGCAGCCTGAGCTTGGTGCTTTCAGTTTTTAATCACTGTAGCTCTAATGTACTCATATATGAGAATATTAAGAATGCCATTAAAATGTAGGCAAAAGTGAGTTGAAAAATTCAGAGTGCTCCAGAAAAATAATTAAGAATAAAATTATAACTACATAAGTAGTATTCCTGTAGTGCTTTAAATTAACCTGAGCTCTTTTATAGGCAATATTCATGATGATAACGACAATGGTGAAAACAAAAACAATTTAATGTATGGAAAACCTCCTACCCCATAATCTACGGCTGCTAAAAGCAGATCGGAAGTATCAGCTGGGATGTGGGAACGGAGGGCCATTAAAACAAGCCACCACGTAATTGATCCTCATATGGGTTAGATGAAGAAGAAAACAGAAGCCCTCCCATGAGAGGCCGAGTTACTGCCCCCAGAGAATTCTCTGGGGTTGATCCCTGGGGTCTGAGCACCCAAGATGGCAACCCAGGGAGGTGTCCTCGGATACCAGAGTGAGCACAAAGCCAACCTGCCTCATGTTCAGGGCTGAGAAGAAAGTAACAGAAACTTCAGCAGCCACAGAGAAATAAAATTATAGTGGAAGATGCCTTAAGTAGGCCAGTAAGGTGGGAAACCAGCATTGAAACCTATTAGCAGCCACTCAGTTTTTAAGAACAGACTATTCCAACCAATTATCTTGGGTGTTACTTCCTTGTGAGACCCAATTAATCCATTATGCTTTGGGGTTTTTGAACCTTTCTTTTTTCTTTTTGCAATGAGAGCAACCCTTTTTTCACACAAAAGTGTAAACAGATCCCCAATATCTAAATCAACAAAAGCAGATCTGCTGTAGGGCAGGAGAGGGTATGGGGCTGAGACCCTGACCAGCTAGACCATATCTCTACTGCAGCCTCAAAGTCTGCTCCAGAAACCTGCTACAGGGAAGCCCCCGTAACAGATGATAGTCCATTTTATCTTCAAACAATGCCTACAATTAAAGATCATTATCAGTTCAGATTATAAACACATAAGTATTCTAATACAATAGGGAAGGAAGATATGCAAATAGAGGCCTTCACTACAGCCCCATAATTTCATAATATGTTGCTAAAGAGACCCACGTGCCACAGTTTAAAAGAATACACTAAAAAAGTGAAAGCTGATAAAGAACAGGAAAATGGGAATTCAATTTCAACTATCATGCAAGACTGACTATTGGAAATGAAGGTCACAGCCCCTTCGTAGGATAAATTTGTGTGGCAGAACTGAGAATCTGAATGTTTTGAGTTTCAAAACGGCTTTCCTTGAAACCTGGGAAAGCAAAATGGTGATGATGGAAACCGTGCTTAAACATCCATCAAAACCACCTTAGAACGGGCAATGGTTTTATTTTATTTTGTCACAAATTCCCCAACAATAATGTGAATAGCAAATTTAATAAGCCTTGCATGAATAATGCTTGATTTCATCTTCACATTTTATTAGGGAGCTAAAAGGTCACAGTCAAAGGCTAATTTCATAGAATGCCTTCGGAAGCCATTAAAATGTATACACCCTCTAGCCCCTTACTTCAAATGGGCCAATTTCTAATGGATAAAAATTGTGTATTTGTTGTCCAATTTGCTGATGTTGCTGGTAAGAAAATTATCTTTACAACTGTCATCTCTGAAAGAGATGAGATTGAAAGCTGAAATCCAAATAAGCTAACCTGTACTTACAAGAGGATTAAAAATTACTTTTTTTCCCCTAGATAGGTAAAACAAACAGAGGGCATGTTAAATTTTTGAGGAAGAAAATGACCTTTTATCTGTTGAATATTGTTAAACTTGAAATCTTCAACATCAGCTCTTAGTGCCCGTAGATACTGTGTGAGTTTAAGGGCCAATAAATAGACAACAAATCTTGCTTTATCAGCCACTGAAATCTGTCCTGTATGATACTGATACTCTCTGTCTCAGTATGAACTGATAAAAGAATTTTTTTAGTAGCTTGGTGTTTATTTGCCAAGGATTCTCAGATTTCAGGGAGCCACCTCCTCATATCCAAAGCTGAATAGCTCATGTCCAATAATCCCTTGGAACAATTCAGTTTATTTCTCTCGAAATTTCAGATTGATGACACTAACCAAAAGAAAGGGGCAAGAATACGAGTATTCACAAAGGGAGCCTAAGGGAGAGGGGGTACTTCTTGACTCTAGTTTTTATAACTGCGTTTTTGCAACATATGAAAAAAAAACATTAAGGTAAGAAAAAATATTCGATGCAGATTAACATGCAATTGTACTCACGGATCATTTGACTTGGGAATCAAAGTACCTAGTTCCTTGATGCGGTCATTTATGTTAAATCTTCTTCTTCGTTCAACTTCAAGAAAAGAGCACAGGAAAGGGCTATTAGTAATGGTATCAGATACGCTGGGCATATCTCATTAAAGGCACGTGCATATTAACTCTGCTGGGTCAGGACGATGGAAACCTGAATCTGTATTTCCCCATTATTTTCCTGTTTTGGGTACCGAGATTAAAGGACTTTAAAAGATGAGCTACCTTTGGGCAGAACTCTATCATTTACCAAGTCCTGAGATTGTAATTTCTCATCTGATCCTAGTAACTCCTGAGATTGGAGTTACCATCCTTGGTGACAAATGACAGAACCACCTTGGTGATATTAGGGACTTGGCGAGGATACCCAGCAATAAATAGGGAAGAACCTGAAATCAGTTCTGATCCCCAAGGCGACCAGCTTTCTGCAAAGGGCCAAATAGTGAGTACTTTGCAGTCCAAACAGCAAAAGTAAGCATATTATGTATATACTTACACAGCAAGAGAGAAAATAAATTCCTACAAATTTTGTGTTGACAAAATTGAAAATGTACTACTATCAACTGATACAATTTTTTGCAATGCAAGCCTACTGACAAGAAACATCTGAGATGTTGAAATTTGGATTTTATACAATTTTCACATGTCACAAAATATTATTCTTCTTTTGATTTTTTAAAACCATTTAAAAATGCAAAAAACATTCTTGGCCTGTAGGCCATACAAAAACCCCTTCTCAAGCCCAGTGTTGCCCAATAGGAATAGAGCACAAGTTTCATATGTAATTTTCAATTTTCTAGTAGTCATGTTAAAAAAGTAAAAAGAGGTGAAATTCACTTTAATACTTTTATTAAACAATATATCCAAAATATTATATAATTTCAATATTATATATAGATTACATTAAAATTTTATAAGTTAGATATTTTACATTCTTTTCTCATACTAAGTTTTCAAAATCCAGTGTACAATGTACACTTACAGCATGTCACAACTAGTCACATTTCAAGTGCTCAATAGGCAGATGTGTTGAGTGGCTATTGTACTGGATAAAATAACCCTAGAAATCAAGCATCTTTAACTATACTATGCATTCTAACAGCGTTCCTCTTTTATAAATCCAATTATACGTTCAACTAAATTATCATCTTCTTAAGGGAGGGTGAAACAGTGCACATATGAGTTAATAAATGTTTTTAATTTACCTGGTCTGGCAAATAAATTCCAAATAACTTAAAGTCTAATAAATTGGATTAAATATATTAATATTTTACTTTACACATATTATAACCTAATACGTATTTATATTGGACTCACTAATATTCTGTACACTTTGATAAATAATATTATTCAGTACTTTCTCAATATATATTGCATTTTTCTTAGCTGAGTGATTATTTCTATGATTAAATCAGGCATGTATAATACTGTCTTAGCATCAGACTTTTATAAAAATAGAAAAAGTAAGTGATACTCAGTGGCTCTGAAGAAGCTTTTGGACCTCTGATCTTCTAGCTAAACTTCCTCCAAAACTATGAAGCATGAGCTGTTTAGTTCCTTTTTCCAAGCATATTATAGTTACAAAAAATTAAACAATACTGAAATCAATAAAATGAAGTAAAAGTCCCCTATTATCCAGATACCAGCACTGCAACATTTCTGATGTATCCTTTGTGATTATTTTTATGCTCTAAGGATAAATACATGCAGCCTAGATGTCAATTCAGAACACAGTTTCTGGGACTCTTCCTGATCTACATTCACTTCACGGTGATCTCATTTGGTTGCATAGATTTGAAGAACACACGTACACTGATGACTTCACCCTTCTATTTCCAGCCCAGACATCCCCCCAGAATGCAATGCTTGCAAGTCTGACTGCTAGATGTTTCCATATGGAGGTCTAATGGGCAGCCCTAACACTCCAAACTTGAGCTCCTGGTCTTCCCCACTCAAACAGCTCCACCCACAGGCTTTCCCACCTCACTTAATACAACTGCGTCCTTTAAGTTGCTTTAGGCCAGAACCTTGGAATCAATTCTATACCTCTATTTCTTTCCCATCTGCTCCATCATCAAAATCTGCTGTCTCTACCTTCAAACTATTTCCAGAATCTGTCCAACTCCAGCCTCCAACCTCCACTGCAACTTGACAGAAGCCAGCATCGCCTCTTGCCTGGATTACTGCAATCCTCCTGGTGGCACCACTACTTCACCCATGCCCACCGCTCCCTACCTCTTTAGTATCTCTGAAACACAGCAGCTGTTAAAAGATAAGCCGGAGCATGCCAGTCCTTCACTGAAAACCCTCCAATCGCTTCCCTTCTCACCTAGATAAAACCCACCTCCTCGAGGCGTCCTACAATGATCTGGGGGCTCCCATTCATTTGACCGTATTTCCATTCCTCTCCCTCTGTGACCACATTCCTATGCTGACTCAGCTGTGTCCCCCCTACCCCTCACCTGCCATGGGCTTCTTGCTCTTCCTCAATCAAGCCAGACACACTCCCCTCTTTAGGACCTCACACTGCTGTTCCCCCTGCCTGGACCACTCTTCCCCCAGATATGCGAATGGCTCTGCCCTCACCCCCCTCAGGTAACGACTCAAATTTACCTATGAGCCTTCCCTGACTATCTATTTAGAAGTCAACTACCACCTCCCATACCCATCCTGACATTCCAGACCCTTGTCTGCACCTTGGTTCCTCAAAGAACTATCTACCATCCACATGTTTCTTTCATTCATCCACAAAGCTCTATACCATCTAGTATCTGCATTTTTTTTTGGCCTGTTGAGTCATATGTTTATTCCCTGTTGCATTCTAAGTATCCACATGAGCCTGGCACATTATACACCCCTCAATAACTATGCACTGGATAAAGAATGACACAGTCAAAGCAGAATTACACTAAAAACCAATCTGCATCTATCTTTTCTCACTTACCAGCACATAGCTGACACCTTCCACAGTCAACATTTATATGTACTGCATTTCATTTTTAATTCAGTGCCAACCCACCCCAATTAGTTTTTTTTATTATAAAAGTGATATATGCTTGCAAAAAAAAATTACAAAACATTCAGAAGTGTATAAAGAGAAAAAGAAAGAATCAACTCTTTATACCATCTAGCATCTATATGCCTGAGGAAATTGTTCATGGTATGGCTAGCTCCTAGATCTTACACACACACACACACACACACACACACACACACACACACACACCCCTAGACAGTGTGTTCTTCTACACAATGGGATCCTATACATACTATTCTGCCGTTTGCTCTCCTCGCTTAGTAATATAGTGTAGACAAACCAACCCCATTCTTCTTAAGAGCCAGTGAGTACCCCTTACAGAGATGCACCATGATTTATTTACAAATCCCTACTGCTGAATATGTAGACTATTTCCAATTTCTCCCTCTTTTTCAAGGGTACAATGACTGCTTCTGCCAGTGCTCACATGTACTTCTCATTCCTACTGCAGTATTTATCCTGTACTGAAAACACCATCTGCGTGTATCTGTTTGCACACCTATTCTGTCTGCCCCTGACTCGAACGTAAGCTCCTCAGGGTGGGAGAGCTGTCTGTCTGGTTCACTTCTGGAAAAAGGTGCCTTGTACGTCATGGGGCTCACTAAGCAGCTCTGAATGAATACACTAATGTGTCCTTCTGCCCATTTTGGCAAGGACTCTTACAAGATAAATTCCTAGAGGAGGAAAAGCCATGCTTCCGGGCCATCGAACCTTAAGTATTAATTTCCAGTGGTTCAATGAGATCTTCAGATTGTTTTCGAGCCTTCAGAGTTGGAGCTGATCATGTTTGCCCTTTACTGACAACCCTGAACTTGAGCGTTTAGGTGACTAAGTCAAGGCAGATGACTTGTTTTTGACAAGATCCAGCTTACTTTTCCACATTTCAGTTAGGAGAAGTTTTGGATACTAATTATCTTATTGTTAAGGTATTTTAAAAGAAAAAATATCTCAGAGTAAAATTACTTGGAAGCTAGAGGAGGCCTTAGAAATGTTAGCCCAAATCCCTTGGTTAAGAGATGAGGAAAGCTTCTTACATGTGGAAGGGGAACTGGAAAGGGCAGTATCTATTAAAAGAAAAACTCACACACACCCTTCCCCCGGAGAGCCAGCGATTCCATTTCTTAGCACTTAACCTGGAGAAACAAACTCCCCTGGACCCAGAGAGGCGTGTCTGCAAATGTTCACTGTGGCACTGTTTACAGTAGGGAGGAACTGGAAACAACACAAACACTGAGCAGGAGGAGGATCACTAGATATCACAAGTCACACTGTGGAATACTATGCAACCGTTTTTATAAAGGAGGTAGATCTAGATTCATGGCAGCAAAAGGTCTTTAGGACATACTGTTGAGTGAAAAAGCAAGCAGCAACAGATGCAGACAACAGGGCACTGTTTGTGTTAAAACATCCACAGAACAATGCTATCACATTCTCTGTGTGCATGGGTAAGGCTGTGTATTCCTAAATACGCGGAAAGAAGTTGGAAAGATGAACAGCAAATTGAAAAAAAAAAACAAAAAACCCCAATTATTTTTAGGGATCAAAGGAGAACTCTGGCCTTTTGCTATCCTTTTTATAAGGACAAATTGTTTACATATAACTTATATTCTTAAAAATCAATTTAAGAAAAAGAGAACAGGAGGCCATGAGATAAGAAATTCACACACACACACATACACTATTTTTTACGTCCAAGCCCAATTCCTTTTTCTCTTTTATTTCTTTATGAAACAAAAACCTTAAGTTTTCATAGGAAAAAGCTAAAAGATTTGATCAAGAGTAAATCAAGCATGCAAAAAATTTTTTTTTTCAGTGTTAGAAGGCTCCTTTTTTTCTGTCACAGCTACCGTCAGAAATGTGGGAGGCAAGCTCACCCAGTGACTCCCCTCCAGATGTTTCATTTTTTTCTTTCAAATCTCACTGGAGAAGGTGATCCCATAATTCCCTTTTGTTAATAAGTTCCATTGCAAGCAACTTATAATTGGGTAGTTGGGGATCAAGACTCCTTCTTACCAAAAATAATAATAATAATAAAAAACTACTTCAGGTACTAAAAACAAGTGCATGTGTTTGTGTGTGTGTGTGTGTGTGTGTGTGTGTGTGTGTATAAAATTCAATTTGATCTGAGACTAAAATACAGGGAAAATATATACTTTAGTCTCTCAAAAACACAATTTTCTTCCAGAAAATGTACGTTCAATAGATGAAATCAATTTCCTTCCATAATGTCTGGAAATTTTTTGATGTAAGAGGGAACATCAACTCCAGTAAAATGAACATAAAACCAACTTACTCAGGTTGTGATTGTCCTTTTTTTGCCTCTCTTTGGCCAATGCTCTCGCTTCAGACTCTGTGGGAAAAATACACGCTGTGCACGTGAATGAAGCAATTAGAAAATAGAACTGTTGAAGGCACACAATAATGTAAACTACAAAATACCTCATTTTTTAACCAAATGGATGCTTATCTGACTTAACTCTAAATAAAAATAGGGTTTAACATTTTTTCACTTTTAAAAGGTTTGCTTTTTTTTTTTAATCAATAGATACAAAATAAATACAAAAACTCAGCTTCTACAAGATGGTAAAAGACCAGTAACAAAATGTCTGACTCACTGTAAACATACAGGTATGAACAAGGAGAAAACAAAACAAAACAAAACTAGAAGCTATGGAAATGTGCTGTTGATAGTGTGTTATCAGGAGTCAAATTTAGGCAAGAGAACTTTTCGGTCTTCCTTTGATGCCTTGGTAACACACTTATGTGAAAACTGATTCGTGGAAATGAACTCGTTATTTAAGAACCTGGAGCCAGGTTCTGTCAGAACCTGCTAGGATGAAATTATTCAATGACTCTTAAGGGCAACTATTTACTAGTCTGAGTTTATAAAAACAAAAGCAGGCATAGAGTACAAAGGCATTTATTTGGTGGCAACCCCATTTGTAAAAGTCTATTTCCATAGCAACTCTTGTGATATCTCTGTGGTAAGGGATTACTTTCTGCCTTACAGAGAGCAAAATAAAACAAGAAAAACAACAACAACAACAAAAAACCTAGAACCATGTTGTTTGACCAATCCTGGGATTCAGGAACCTCTGTTATTTTTCTTTTCAGGAGTAATATCCAAAACATTACACTACCATACTCCAAAATTTAATTTCAAAATAGAAATCTTTTCAGCATAACATGTAGCATATTTATTATATGTGTTTTATATATATATATATATATATATATATATATATATATATATACACACACACACACACACACACACATATACAGATATAGATAGATAAATAAATAATTCAGAAGTTGAATTACATCAATTGGGAAGATCAGTCTAAATCATTTTCTAGGTTTTTTTCCTCACATGGAAGCATGACAGGTCACTTTTATTCACACATCCCCCACTTAGGCATCTGAACTTTTTTGTTGTTTTCTTTTTTTGCTTTTTGTTTTTTCAGCTTTCCAGTCCCACCCCACAGTTCTCTGCTTGTTAACCTCAACCTATCAACTCTGGACCAGCTCTGGTCAAGGCAACCCAGTGAGCCAGGCAAGCCATCTAGTGCTTGCAAGCACACCCTTCCCCCTGAGGCTGGATCCCTGACCTTGGGGAGGACAGCCCTAGGCCATGCCTGGGCACTCTCCTGCAGCCTTAGGGTATTCTTTAGTATCTGTCCTCTCTTAGCAGCTGATTGCCCGGCCAAGGTTGAGGATTCTTTATTTTAACCCTTTCCTGTTCAAATCACTGTGTGGTTTCTGCTTCCTGACTGGACCCTAATTGTGGTGGGAAAAGTGGGCTTAATAAAGATAGTATTTTTCCCCCTAGGTCAGATCTGTTGACTCCCAAGCCTATTCTTTTTTGTCTACATCCTGCTGCTTCCAAGCTATCAGCAGTCAGAACCCCATTTCCTGTCCCCTTTCTCCTTTTCCTGACATTTTACCCTGGACCACTCCAGACTGGTCATTTTGTAAGACACCAGTGACTCTAGAAGCATACTGTCCATTATATCTGCTTTTGGTTCTAGTTTAATAAATGTATACCCCCTTCCCCCATTTCTCCCGCATCCCCCCCAAACCTGCCCGTTGTTTTCTTTTCTTTTTGAAGAAACAATCTTATACATAATTCAAAACTCCACTCTGCACTCAAGTAAGAATTTTATGCATATTCCTCGAACCACATTTTATCATTATCTAACATAGATTTCATTTAACTATATTTTCTAAGACTTCATTGTACTTTCCCTTCTTGGTAGGGTACTATCAATGGTTTTTATGTATTAATTCATTAATCGTCTTTTTAAAACCGAATCAATGATTTAAAAAAAAAAGTCTTTCTCCTGCCACAATTTTCTGTAGTATTTTTTAAAAAGACATTCTTGAACAGAACAGGCATTTTCTGTACCAAATCTCTATTCCATAGTCTCAGTCTGTTCACCCAATCCTGTCTGATGCAAGGACCAAATAATAAAAGGGGGATGAGGTAAAGGCCATAAAATTCCGCATGGTAGGATGCCAGTTCTAATACAGTTTTGTCATGTTTTAATGGCCAAATGTCTTCCTTAGAGCGTTAAACAAAAATGGCGAAATAGGTAATTTCACACTTGCCTCAGGAACCAGAGATACCCATTGCTCCATTTGATCATTTATTTTTTCACTCAATGTAATAAATCTTTTGTACATGATAGAGCAAAAATAACAGGAGGCATCCGAAGATGGAAGAAATATATTCCTACCCTATCCTAACTGTGGGCTTGAATGTGTGTCAAAGGAAAGTGCAGACCAGGGTTCTCAAAATCAAACACTTCTAGGGGCCGGGCAAGTAAGGAAAACACCAGACTGGGTAGAGACATTTTATAATTGAAAATGCTGCCTGCTGCCTGCTGCCTGCATCCCAAAGGGACAGCCACCACAGGCACAACGATGGGTGTCTCGGAGCAGTAGCGCCATGGATTGAAGGTGGCTTGATTCCCCGGACTTCCAGCAACACTGGAAACCAGGATTTTCAAATTTAAATCCTCCATCTTAAAATACTGCTCAGTGTTTTAACCACTGCTGAGACCTAAAAACATATGTCTGAAAGTTGGAAACAGTTCTGGAGGTCACAATTTGGATAACTTTGCTTATCAGAAAATTAACAGAAAATCCCCAGTAAGAGGCACATTTGCTGGGTATTTACCTGTGAGCTCCCTTTTTATGTTGGGTAGGTTGGCTGGACAGGAGTTGCTGATGGTGAGGCCTGGGGGTGGCAGGCCTTGATTTCCATAAAGGTCAATCAAGTTTCCAGAGACAGGTAACTAGAGAGAGAGAAAACCAGTAACGGAAATGAATTGTTGAACAATTCCTAAGTTATTCAGTGAGAAAATCCATATCCTATTCCAGACTTCATTTAAAAGAAATGGTTTGATGTAAAAAGTCATTTTTAGAATATGAAAACAAATATATGTATGTATATGCATGACTGGGACACTGTGCTGTACACCAGAAACTGACACGTTGTAACTGACTGTACTTCAATTAAAAAAAACTCAGTTTTAAACATAGGAAAACATGAGATGTTTACCTTTTCATTCATTCACAGATATATGGTCTCCTTAGTGGGTTCCCTTGGAGAGAGGAAAGGAGGCAGAATCTCACACCCAAAATACCGCTATAGCACCCACGTCATTGGTTTATTTTGAGCAGGAAGACAGTGGATAACGTGGTAAAGTCATTATCCAGCATATTTAGTAGCTTATGATAGATGTTCAGTAAATGTTGACGATTATTCTAAAATAGGGATCTATGTGGCATGGCTTTGACACTAAACCAGGTTTTTCATCAAAGTAAATTTTCTTCCTTCCCTCTCTTCCTCTCTCCTCTCTTCTCTCTCTTTATAAGGAAAAGCAATGGAAAGTTTTCTTATTGGAAAGGAAATGGTTTCCTCATTGCTAAAGCTGTTTTCTTAGAAACTGAAATCTTTCACAAAGCCACAAGAGGGAGCCCACTGACTTTCATAAAAGAACAAAATTTCACACTTAAAAAAAAAAAAAAAGAGAAAGAATGAAAGAAACAGTCGTCACAAACTAGCTACAAAGTGTTTGCCTCTGGTTCTGAACTGAATCCTTTCAAGCAGTGAACTTGTTTCCCCTCCCGCACCACCCCGACGTTGACTTCCTTTATCTGCATATGCATTTCCCTGTAACTATAGGTCATGGTCTTGAGTTTGATGCACTCAGTTTTGTAGATGTAAGAGATCCAAGACATTCCCTCTTCCTACTCTCTGAAACAAAGTTCTAAATACTAATTGCTATGAAATAGTTAAGTGACCTTTCACCATTTCCACTGCAGAAGCGTCCCATCTTAACTCAAATAATTCCTGTAAGACGTTACATCATTTAGCCCTTCCTTTACTTGATTACACATTCTGAATTTTACTCAACATCTAAAAAAAAGTGAATTTAGATAGCATTTAAGTATGATTAAAATGTTCAGCAAGCAAGAGGTACCTAAAGATGGTACTGCAATATAGCACGTTTCTTTCTTCCAAATAACCACTAACGTGCAGATGGAAATATACCAGGAAACAAAGACAGAATCAAATGTGTTTCCCCTCATTGGTGGCCATCAGTCATCTTGTTCCTATCATGTCTTCTAAATAAAACCTCTATGAACTAAACTCCTAGCTAAAGAGATGGGGTCAGGGCTGTGATACGTTTTCCAGCAGGTTAATATGACACTTGTTCTAATGTGGCTGGGGCTGGGGGCAGGTAGGACACACATCAGCAGAGCACATCTCTTTTTTTCCACTGAGTCTTGTGCTCCTTTGTGAAGACAGCATACAAATTACACATATAAAATGTAACACACATACCCCACTATGCATATGCAAATGAACAAGGCACTGTGATAACAAAATGCCCTTGAACCACATTTCAAGGCCTGCTAGCTAAAGAACTGATAAAAAAAAAAAGTGACTCCGATTATTAGCTGTCATTTCATTTAGTGGTTTCATGTGAAACAGGTCACCTTCTTAGGGTCAGCCCTGCCCTATATGTGTTCAGGTTTATTCTTGTCCAATTTAATGCAGCAAAGTGGAAAGCGCTCACATGTCTCAATGCAGCACTGTAAACAGGCAGAGAGTCAAAACTTAGAAAGCTGCTATGACATCTGGTAACCCCTCGAGATTCCGAAGCTTTATCCTCCTATCCTTCTGGAGTTTCGGATTTGGGGAGAACTACTGAGTATTAATAAACCAAGAATGTGACTTCAGATTCAATGCAACAAGCTTAAAAAATTATTCCTATGACTCTAGAAATACAATTATATGTATTATGTTTCATATGCAAACTGCATGCAAAACATGCAATTCTGTTATTATGATAATTTGTTAAGGATAAATAATAAGCAAGTGATAAGTTCAATTAGCTTTAAAAAAAAAAACTAAGTCATCAATGGATGTACAGTGAACAGATATCTAGTTATAAACTTCTCCAGAACAAGAATATATTTTCTAACCATATTCTAAGGAAAATATTACATGGACATATACTTAATAAATGCAGAATCACAGAAAGAGAGAGGGGAAAAAGGATGAAAAGAATCAAAAACTGCGAATGAGACAGAGACAAAGACACAAGGGACAGGGTGGAAACAGGAAGAGAGACACAAATGCAAGGTGGGGAGAGAGATGGAAAGATGGCTAGATGGACAGGTGAGGTGGGGGCGGGGGGGACCCAGAAAGAAATGGATTGGGATGGGGTTAAAAACTACAGGGACGATCACTGCAACTGGCACGGACTAACAGCACTGCCGACCAAATAGAGAGAGGAATTAAAATCTCTATAACAAGACGCCTTATCAGGCACTCCACTGGGGTCAGACATCATTACCTCCAGTTGAAAAGGTAGCTTATAACCTTCTAGAGAGTTCTCTAAAAGGTTTCCCACTTCGGCTGCTTTTCCAATACTTGCTAGTTAGGACTGGGCAGCGTAGAGCCTGCCAGAATATTTTGCTGGGGAAAACTTCATTTTGTGGGTGCCTACTCTGAGCCAGGCACAGAAGTACAAAGGTGCTTTGTGTAGATTATCTTGCTGATTTCACACACAAAAAAAGTCAAGGTTCTTGCTATGTTTGAGAGGAGGTTTTTGACAGGAGGTTCACATCCCATGTTAACAGCAGTATTTGGGGGTCAGTATCAACCTGCTGATATTAACCAATTAGAAACAGCAATTTTCAATTAATCGCCAACCCAACCTGAGCAAATAAAAACCCAGTTGCTCACTAACCAAGTGTAGATATTCAAATTTACAAATTAACAGTGCAGTCCTTTATAGCCTCTGTGTAAGAGTCTTTGACCTGGGTTAGAACCTGCCTCTGTCACTGACCAACTATATATTAACGTCTCTGAGGTGAGCTGTCCCTCTTTGAAAAGTGGCAAGCACGTCACCCATCTCACAGGGATTTGTAAAAAGTAAATGAGATAAAGCAGGTGAAACAGTACCTGCTTCTTAAGTGACTGATAAACTGCCATGTCTAGTAATACATCTTTCTAGAAAGTACTATACTCCTAGTCCAGTTTTTGGACAGTCAAGCTAATTTTCACTTTGATCAACAAAACCACCTGCCATGTTAATTGTCAAGCACCCTGATGACCATTATACCAGTTTACTGGACTGCAAATCTATGCACAAGAATCAGAGGATCTGCAAGGCTAAAGCCACTACTCAGTATCCTCTATCTTCTCCATTGGGGGCGATTTTGCCCCCTTTCCCCAGGGGACATCTGTCAATGTCTAGAGATATTTTGGGCTGTCACAGTGAGATGGCCAAGTGCAACTTGCGTCTTGTGGGCAGAAGCCAAGGATGCTGCTAAACATCCTACAACGGATGGACAGTCTCCACAACAAGGGATTGTCCATCCCAAATGTCAATAGTACCAAGGTTGAAAGACCCTGCCCTAACGATGGCTATGTTTTTTGTATTAATGGCTGTTATTTGTCGAGGCTACTGAAAGGAAGGCTGATTAAAATAATATGGCTTTCTAATTTAAACATTAGTCTCCTAGTCATGTAAATTTAAGAAACGAGGCTGTGGTTCCCCTTTTGAGTTAGGAAAATCCCCCCCCTAAACACATAACATCATAATTAGGTCAAAATAACACTTTGGGAACTAAGGAAGCAGAAGAGGCATCTTCGGTTCATGTGGATACATTGTGCCTTTGCTGGGTTCTTATCCAGCACATTAACCTCATGGACAAGATTTCAGTCCCAGGGCACCAGCTACACAATGGACAGATGGAAGCCACAGCCTAATTAGGACAAATAAAGAGAAGGTAGACCCACATGGGGATGTGCCCTAAACTTGGTCTGAATCAAGTTCTTCAATGTTCTGCTCCACCAAAATGAATATTTTTCCAAGTAAATGATAATTGTGAAATGTTATTATTTTTTTCTCTCTGGATGGTCCTGTTCTCTGAATATCAATCGAGCACTGTTAGCACAAGTAAACTGGGACTTTTATTCTTTGTTTGTGATGGTACAAGAGGGCCCTTGTGCTCTCAGAATGGTTATTTCTAGACTCCAATTCCCTTAGGATAGTTTCCTGTCTAAGTGTTCCTTCCACTTTAGTAGTTAACTTGAAATAGACCACTTAAAAGAATCAAATAAGAGGGATAAATGCACAACATAAAAAACATTAAGTTTAAACTTTACTGTGGGAAAAAAAATTATAACATTAGTACATTGTAGTAGCTTTGTTATTTCATTTTGACAACGCAAGAATAAGAGTTAGTCACAAACATCTACAGAAACCTTATCAGGACCAGAACTGTTATAAACATTTTCCGTAGATTAACTCTCATAATTTTCACATAGATTCTATTGTTTTAGGTGCTATCATTACCCCCATTTTCCAGAGAAGGAAAGTGAGGCAGAGGGGTCAAATAAGTGATTCCAGAGTATCAACTGGACTCAGATGTCTGGCCAGAATCTGTGTTTCTATGTACCTCTGTGATACAGTGTCTTTTCGCTACTAGTAAAATGCTGAAATTGTCTGCGGTGGGAAAGCTCTGATGGGTGGGAACCTAGAAGAGAAATGGGTGCCGGGACAAAGACGAGACTCACAAAGGAGGCGGAGGCTACTCCTCTCCTGACTGGGAATTAATTAAAATCTGCCTGGGGGCTCTTTCCTACCTGGGAGCCCCCCTGAGATGGCCTCTCTGCTCCTGAATTACCCTTCCCCACCCAAGGTCTGAAATGTTCTCCCTTCCCAGACTCATCTGTATCCACAGCATCTCACCCAGGGTCGGGCATACACGAGGCATTTAATAAATGCTAAATCAATCTTACAATTAGTCCAGGAGCAACTGGACAATGAAGGACTAGGACACCTACTCTAATGTAGACTGAGGGGACATGGATAGTCAGTCTGAAGGTCATCTTCAGGAGAACTGTCATGAGGACAAGCTCTCCAGGTGGCGGACTGGGGCCAATAGCTGGAACTCACAGAGAGACTCACTGTGAGAAATATCTGGATTATTAAGTATGATATTATTCTAATATGGAGCTTGACATGTCACAGGTGCCAAGGGGATATCACCTGGATAAAACACCATCAAAATTATTTCAAAGTATAATAAATCAGTAATTTAATAATTAATAATAAATTAATTGATTAATAAAAACTTAATAATTTAGATAGTGTTGAGTACAAGTCACATTTCCAATGCTAAACGCCACACATACTTTATGAGATGACCATGTAAGGTAAGTACAATTATCAGTCCCATTTTCCAGATGGGGAAACGCAGGAATTCAAGAAGCTAAGTAACGTGCAAGGTCATGCAGTAAATGGCAGACTTGGGATATGAACCCAGGTCTGATCATAAATCTTCAACTCCTAACCGCTGTGCTTCACTGCTTCCCTTGTGAGCTAGTACACATCCCTCAGTGAAGGCTTTCAAGAAGCTGGATGCCTGAATTTTTGTGGGGGGTACAAAGGATATGCAAGAGGAGGTTAACGTATTGAGTTGTAGGTTGGCTCACATGATGTCAAAGGTCCTCACCACTGGGGAGAAATAGAAAAGGAATAATCTTTTAAAATCATGTCCATTCTACAGACCTCTGAGTGTGCTCAGCTATCTACTTGATGCCACTGGAAAAATGACCACCCTCATCAGCAAAGCTCTTTTGAGATGACTGGGCCATTGCTAATGAATGCTGCAAGGGTGTTGTGTGTGTTTATAAATTCCCCAGTGCAAACTCCTCCAAGGGTTTTGCTCACGCTCATCCTAGGATTGTGACTACTGACAAGTGCAGTCTGCCTCACGGGATGCCCGAAGCTGGAAGCAAGAGGGTTGCAGAAGCCAACTGAGGACTCAAAGAAGGTGGGAAAATTCTGTCATGGAAACATTAGTCAGAAAGAATATTTAGTTCTTTCAAAATCAGGGGGTGAGTTTAAATGAGTAGGAAAAGGACAAAACTAAGGATCCTAGAAAAAGCTTTGAGGCTTCAAGGAGAGTCCTCACTCCTCAGGACTTCAAGTAAGTGACTTAAAGAACTGGATCAAGACAGAAAAGAAATTAACTACTGTGTATAAAATAGATACACGCAAGTTTCTACCGTACAGCACAGGGAACTATATTCACTATCTTGTAGTAACCTATAATGAAAAAGAATATGAAAACAAATATATATATATGTATATGTACGATTGAAACATTATTCTGTATACCAGAAATTGACACAACATTGTAAACTGACCATACTTTAAAAAAAAGACAGAAAAGGTTAACTACAAAAATTTGGTTTTCTAGGGATTTTAGAATAAATAAACGCTACCATGTTCTGTTGCCAAGGGAATTTATTATTGGAATCTAGTCTTAAAATTTGTTTTTTGCTGTGACAAAAACAAAAAAACATATTTACCAGGCTAACCATTTTTAAGTGTACAGTTCAGGGGTGTTAAATATATTCACATTGGTGTGCGACACATCCCCCAAACTTTTTCATCTTGTACATGTGAATCTCTATACCCATGAACAACAACTCCCCCTTCACCCCTGTTCCCTTGTGGAAATCAGTCGTTCAAATACTAATTGCTGAAGAATAAGACTGCCTCGTGGCACTGGTCTCACAGAAGACAGCAAAGGACTGGACTAGGCACTCAGAGACGTACTGCAGGGTCCTGGCTCTGACACGTCCGAGCTCTGTAATCTCTGGCAACACGAGCTAACCCTTCCTAATCCTGAAGCTGAGGGCGATGATACCACCCCCACGTGACTCAATAAATTGCTGCAAGGACTAAGTGAGATCTGCAATCAGACTTTGGCAAAACGGGAACACAGGACACAAATGTGAGGAGTGAAAGAAAAGAAGTGCTCCAAGCAAGGCTCCAAATTCCAGAGAGCAGTGAGTACCAGAGAAAAGCAGATATGGGCACTGGTTAATTAGCTCACACGGGAGTAAATCTGCTGTTGAAGAAGGGTAACTCGAACGTCAGTCTATTGTTTGTGAACAGGAAAGTAACTCTTTTAAAAACTGCGTGAATTTTTCAGGCCAACTGGAATACCGCTGTAAATAATGCAATTTACAGTATTTCCCTTGGCAGCAGTGTACTAAGTTGGGCATCAGATGGTAAGGGAACTGGAAGAGCTAAGGTGCTACTGAAGGTGGACCTGGACTCCACGGAACGCGGAGCTTAATCCTGGGGTGACTGATAAACTCAGGAGAAATTCTTAACTTCTGATGTCCAAGTCATTTATTTGTGATCCTGAGAGAATTCTCTGTTTCATTATGAATAAATTTCTCCATGAATCACTTGCAAGGATAAACAGAAAATTCAGGGAAAGGGAGCAAACACTGGAAATGATATCTCAAGATTTTCTTTTAGGAAAAACAGGTCAACAATACCGTATTTGCCATTTGCAAGGCAGGATCCATCAAGCCCAGGATTTCTTCATTGTAACTGGATTCTAGGCTAATGATGTCATCAATTACATCATCCATCTGAAGGAGAAAGCCACAGAAGAGAGACAGATATAAGCAAAAACACTGTGCAAAGCAAGCCAAAAAGAGATCCAAGGTCTTTTCTTATCCAAAGCAGTAACATTCTTTAGTTAGACCCTAAGAGGTAATTGTCCTCTTCCTCCCCAAATGAGAACATTATTGAGGACCACTAACACTAGCGGGTGATGAGGCTGACATACATAACCAGAGCTTTAGTGAGTGATTACCAGGTGCCAGGCACTGGGCTCAGGGCTTTTCATGGGCCAAGTGATTTACCCTGACAATCACCCTATCAGCGTAGGTGCTATGATTATAGCAATTTTCCAGGTGAGATAACAAGAAGTAACTTGCCCAAAGTTACACATTGGAGAAGAAAACTTGAACCATACTCTCAACCATCATGCAAAACTGCCCGCCCTAAAGAGGAAAGATGAACCTGGAAACTTCATCTTGAATGACAGACTGCTTTTTGCTCTTTTCTATAAAGACTCTGCTCAGTACCCTTCCCACACCCTCCTTGGAGTGAAAAAAAAACCAGATGGCAATTCTGGCCTTGGCTCCCTTAGGGATGAGTGGGGCACCATGGCTCCCAGGACACTGGGTAGCCCTGCACTATTCTTAAAGTGACTCGTAGAATAAAGCCTCTCCTTGTACAGCTCCTTGGCATTCCCGGAGGAGTATGCCAGGATGAGGTTATCATTACACTCGTGGAGCTGACATTCCCTCTAGATCAATTTTATTCCTGAAGTACCAAAACGTCAGTTATGATAATAAACAACAGTGATTACACGTGCATCGCAGCAGTTGCAAAGACAAGACTGTGAAAACATTTCTTCATAAACACCTTATGTATTTGAGCTATCTGGCATGTATGTGTGTGCGCGCGCACATGCCCAGGTCTTAATAGTAATTCACAAACACACAATGCAATCTCAGAACTCAGATGGGTGCTCCTTTGTCTTTTTGCCATTTTCAATCAAAGAAGACAGGCTCCAATGTCATGGGGCTTATTGGAATCCTGGTTCTCCCACATTATGAACTGGGGCAATGCTGCTAATGTTTAAGAGCCTCAGTGTGCCAATCTGTAAAATGGGGTTAATAATATTCATTGCCTCACTGGATTCTTGTGACATTTTAGGATAAACCATATAAAGTGCTCATAGTACCAGGAATATAGTAAACACTCAAAAAGAAAAAAAAAAGCGTGGTATTAAGGTGACCCCTGAGAAGAATAACTGGAGGTCAGTTTTCAAAAACTGCCAGCACGTTGTTTATTAACTTCCATTTCTAGGTACACCAGTTTTATCTGTTTTGTTTGTTTTTAAAAGATGATTTTTCCAAATGGCTTGGCGAACAAGAAAATGGGCCTATGAGCAACCTTTCTTTGTAAAATTTTTATTTTATTTTTAGGGAAATGAAATTAGTGGGTTTGGTATAATAGAATTTTTTAAATAATTTTTTTCTTATGAAAAGTGTAATGTATGTTGGTTATAGGCAGTATAGAAAAGGAAAAAAATAAGAATTTTTGTTGCTTATTCATCTTTCTCATATATCTACGCACATATTTTAAAATACATAAATATATTAATAAATGGATGTAGCATGATTCATATTTCCATTAAATAGGATGTCACAGAGGAACCTTTAATTACTTGGGAAAAATATCCATTAATTATTATTAAATGAATAAAGACAGTTTCAAAATATATGTTCCATGAGATTCCACTTTATAAAACAACATATGTCACACACACACATCTTTTGGTTTTACTAATATCCGATCAAAGTAGCTAACCTATAAACTTGTATAATATGCTTTGATGATGGTATCTAAATGCAGTACAGCAGTTTATACTTTATTTGTTAAAATTTATGTATTTTTAGCACTTTTTAATGACATAAAGCAACTTGAATGCATTTTAAGTATCAATTCCCTAGTAATTTTTTAATCATGAGACACCATGAAAAAAGGAGGCCTGCTCATAGCTTTTTCTATTAAAAAAAAAATCAATGGGGGTAAAAAAAAAAAATCCCTTAAGTCATCAGGAAGGTGTGATTAGCCACAAATATAGATCCTCATTACCATGTGTTACATCCCCGGGCTGCCAAGTCATTCAGTACCTGCATGCACGACGCTCGTGAATGCGTGTTCATACTTGGGCATTCGCTCTCCGCCCTGTTTTGCTCTTCAAACTTATAAAATCCCTGCAAAAACACAAGCAAAATCAGCTCATGACTTGGATTTGCAAATGACTTTTCAATGACATGTTCACACGAGCCTGATGGCACGGCAACAAGAGGAACAATAAAGGTGGAATCTGACGAAGAACCGAAACAACGAAGGAAGAACTTCCCATCCAATCAGCTCGATAGATGACAAACACGGACAGAGAAGAATAAGAAGGTTGGTTTGGGCAAAAGGGAAGACTGTGTCCCTCTAGAAATTAACATCAACCAACTTCAGGAAGTCACCTCTGAAATCACATAAACGTTTCAGAGGACAGTAAAACTCCATTCAAGTGAAGCTCATCGTCTCATAATTTGTAAACAACAGGCATCAATCTCCACTCTCCTCTTAGGTATGCTTCCAATTTTGATGCAACAGTCAGCTTGAGGTCTGTTTGAGTCTTGTCTCCAACTCAGCCTTTACAAAAGCAGATCGAACCAGCAGCAGCAATTTAGTAGGAAACCGAATTTACTCAGCAACGACACCTTTGCTTTTCTGTTACATTCTCCTGTGCTGTATTATTGCAATCCAGCCACGCACATTCTGCGCTTTCCACCCCCCCCCAACTCAGGGAGAAATAAAAATAATATTCCAGACATTCACAACAAGCGGAACTTCTAAACCGCCTGTCCCACACCTTTTCTATTTTTGCTATTCTTTTTCCACCTTCCCTCCTCTCCCTGCATTTTCACTGCTTTGGAAACGGAAAGGCCTGGAAGACAAGAGAACATTCAGCTAACGAAGCGGAAACAGGGTGGGAGAAAAAGTGTGCTCGCCTCCACATTCCGCTCCAAGGGGACCAGGGCTCCTGCTACGAGCCACGAGCCATAAACCCAATAACCCAGCGATGGCGGCAGTGGGAAGAAGTTGGAGGGTGACGGCTCTGATGGGGAACCTGGGACAAAGGCCGGTGAAGGTGGCCACGTGGACAGACTAGAGTCCGTAGTCAAGTGCGGGAGTAAGATCCAACAGACAGTCATTCAGTGTAAGAAAAAGGAGAGGGGAGGAGACATAAATTACCTCTTTTTCACAGTTGGAGTTAAGTGTAAGCATAGCCATGGGGCTGTTGGGTGCGCTGCTCCCCGGCACCGGTGGCATGACATGATCGCCAGGCTGGTTTGGACATGGCAAGCTCAGGACTTGGTTGGCATGTTTATTGGCTAAAGTGGTAGAAAGGTACTGCTTTACCTGCTGCCTTTGGGCTTGCTGTATGTGGTACTTGGTGGGGTTTTCGAGGTGGGTCTGCACCTGAACATAGCCACGGAGGGAAGAGAAGAGAGCGCTGTTATTTGCGAGTTCTGGACAGTTCTTTCAAGCACAAACATGAGACGGGCCAGGCCAGCAACAGAATCAATGATTAAGCCCCTGTTAGGTACCAGGCACTGTGCTAATGGATTTTGATATTACTGAAGTCTCAAGGCTAACTCTTAGGATTTGGGGTTAATACTTTGCCCTGTTTCATTTCCCTGCTAATTAGCGGTACATGCCTTTAAAACCCTGCGCCCGTCTTCTCATGTCTAATAACTGAAAATGTACAACTATCTGTAGGGCAAAAATTTCCCCAACACACCTGGAAGAGTTTATTAAGATCAAAACAATAATCTAGAAGAAGGTGCATAACTTGATTTATTTCACTTTCCTTTGGCAAACAGAACAGCTTTCTGCTTTAAAAAAACAAAAACAAAACAGAACAACAACAAAAAAACTCCTTTAGAAACAAGTGTAAAACGGTTGCAGAAAATAAACAGAAATATTCTGATGATTAAATCAACTGGTTGTGGATTAATTCCTTCTACTTTCATTTGGACATGATTATTCAACATTTTAATTAAGATTTTAAACTCACAATAAAAGACAGTTCCCACATTAAACAGTTCCTTTCAAATGCATAACACCTCTATGCATGTGTTTTTAAAAGCATGAACATTAAGCCACCAGGAGATTTTCCCCTTCTTTCTTATAAACATTAATACAGAATAAGAAGCTTTTTTTTTTTAAATCAATGATACTAAATTTAAAGTAATTTTTTTCCCTTGATAAACACAGTTTAATCTTATGAGCTACAAACAGGAGCTGATGGAGAGAGCACAGCCGTGCACCAGGGGGAAAAAATTCCTACTCATATTTACTCTGTTCAAAACTACATTGAATTACTGCTTACATTATCAGACAATAAACAGCATCAAACTGGTAAGACATGTACTTACTGAGAGCTGTGTGTCTACTACAACAACACGAAGAGGTGAAACACTCAAATTTATTGATTAAATTTCAGAGACTGAATATGAATAAGAATAAAGCTCACCTGATAGTGATTATATTCTAGCATTTCCAGCATAACAACGTTTTTCGTGGCCCCAATCCAACGAGAAACGGTAGACTATTCACTCCCTCTACTTTCTATAATTCCGATTTGAAGACTGGCATAGAGAAGGCACTACAAGGTACCTTGAGACACCACCGGAAACTTTATCACAGCAGCCCTGCTTATAATAACCTAAGCTAATTAGTTATGCATGTAAAAAAAAAAAGTTCACACAAGGGGCTTTTTTTTTTGGAAGCCCTACGAGTTTGATCTTAAATATTGATATCAATCCCATCCCACCCCACCCAGCTTGACGTCACATTTTTTTTTCATAAATATAAAAGAACCTTTTTAACTGATGAGCTATCAAAGTCAAACTCACTGTCACATCAAGGCCAATTCACTATTCATCTTTAGTTCCAGTAGTATTAATAGACAATGCTATTTCTCTTTCAGCAATAGGTTAAGAGCCAGATGCCCCCTTTGGAGAGCACTGCCTATAAGATGCACATGAGACTTTTCTACTGGACAAATAACTGCCACTTCCAAATGCAGAAAGAGTGTCTTTTAGTATGGAGACGTCTTCGCTGCTTCCAAGTTCAACAGCCTCATCTTGCATCCAAGATGAATGGGCATCTTATTCTTAGTCGGACAGATTCATAAATTTCCGACTGACCTTACATCAGGAAGAGGGGGAGCAACTCTAAACAGAAAAGGGAAAATACATACACACACACAGAGGCACTTTTGCATATATATTCATCTGGAAAATAAGAAATATACATCTCCCCAATTTAATCCTCAAATTAGGAAACATAAACATTTTTACAAAAAATCTTTTAATATAATTCTTGGTGCTAGAGAAGAATAAGAGTTATATACACAACGGATGCATTTATATATTTGGTCATTTACTCCATTATTTACTGTTACTGTGTGCTAAACACTGGGCAAAGCAGAGAACACACACTAGGAACAAGTAGATATGCTTGCCAGCTTTGTAACAGTCTGGGGTGAGGCAACCCAAGAAAAAAGGCAGACAAATACATATCTAAAAATTATGGTAATGGGTGACAGTCATTGCTGAAATGGTGAGATATTTTAAGCACAAGAATTTGACATTCAATAATTGCATCCAAATGCCCAGGATAATGAAGTCCTTTAGTCAGCAATCTCAAATTGTTTCAAATGACTGATCTAACATGCACACAGGGGTTCACAGAGACATTTTAGGGTTTCATAAAGGGTCCAGACACGATAATGATGAGGACAACAGACATGACTAAAATAAACATAAAATGAGGGCAATGGGTGTAATGTGCTTATTTCACTATTGCACTTAAAAAAGAAAGGGCTGAATGTTTAAAAATAAATGTTAATTCACTGGCAGATCCTTATTCTTTAATGAATCATAATTTTAGGCATTAGTGAGGAAATAAGCAATCTGTTCTCTATCTGGCATCGTCAGTGAGGTCTTTACTACAACCAGGCTGGGGTAATCAGGGTGGGATGTATGTTGCCTTATTACTGTCAGGGTCTTTTAAATAAGCTGAGAACAGATTGTCTATAAACACTACAGAGAAGACTAGCTGTTTTCAGTCCAACACTTAAAACAGATAACATAAATGAGGTCATGTTCTGTGGGGTGTAATAGGGAGTGGTGAGGTCTGTGGCAAACTAGAGGACACAGGTCTCATCTAAAAGGAACAGCTGACATAATCTGCAACTGACTGTAGCCATATGGGAAAACCATTCCAGTCTAGCCAGATCTTATACTTTTTCAATTTAGCTGGCAATCTGAACTTCTTGTTTAAGTGAAATTTCCCAGATTACAAAAATGACACCCAATGGTTTGATTTTTCATACAGTATAAGAAAAATCAAACCCATCTGTAGGCTGGACTCAGCCCACAAGTAGAATGTGGTCTCTGCTTTACATTGTTCACAAGGAGAATCTTCATATCCACATTCCTGAGGCAGGGGGGTGGCCAAAGTTCTTAGAAGTCAGTGTCAAGATCCAGGCACTTCCTGGTGCTTCTGTGAGAGGCAACAGCAGTCAGAACAGAGAAGAACTCGAAACCTGGGTTCAAATTCTGACTTTGCAACTTACTACTTAGGTGACCTTTTGCAAATCATCAACCTCTCTAGGTCTTCCTCTCCTCATACTCAAGGGGGATGACGACAGAACCTGCCTTTTAGAGGTGTTTTCAGCATTAAATGAAACCCTGCCTCTACCAGGCTTAGCAACCATCTGAAATAGCAGTTCTCAAACTTCCTTTTGTCTTAGAACCTTCTTAAACTCTTGGAACTTATTGTGTTTACATGGGTTACTTCTACACGTTTTTATCATCTTAGGAATTAAAACTAAGACATTTTTAAAACACAAGATTACCCACTAGCACATATTCCACTGGCCATCAGAACAACACCATTTTAACACATCAAGTGGCCTTGGTCAGACTGTTCCGTCTACAGTCATCCCTCGGTATCCGTGGGGGATGGGCTCCAGGACCCCCCACAGATACCAAAATCCACAGATACTCAAGTCCCTGACATAAAATGGCATGTAGTATCGTACTCAACGGATAAACACAACGAAAGGAAAAGAACACCTTAGCGTTCTTATGAAAGTAGTTTTGACCTAGCCGAACTACAAGAATCTTGGAGATCCCCTGGCCACTTTGATGACACTTTGAGAACCGCTGACCTGGAACACAGCTGGCGCCGTTGCATCACCTCCACCCAATCCTAGCCATACAATTCCCAGCTGTGTGTTGCTGGTGTGTGACACAGCCTCTGAATAGTGTCTTGCTTCCCTCACATCCAGAAGATGCTGGAGGAAAACGCTAATTGCCCTAACTTTTTATGGCATTATTATGAAGCTCTATACTACTGTCCTTTGAATATTTTAAAAGCCATGTAAATATAATGTCCTGTCTTCAACCATTCTAAACCATAACTTTTTAGTTAGTGATTTCTGTTTCACTCATTTAAAAATAGCCAAACAAGCATGCAGATGAAAACTTTTATGTGGCATTCAACTTCTGCATCATTTCCTGATAATTTTTGCATGTTTTTGACCTTCAAACCAACTATCCACATTAAGGAATTCAGATACCAAAAGTTGGATATTACTGGGCACTTGAAGCACACAGACCACAAAATAAAGCTGGGATGCTTCTTACTCTATCAAAATACACTATTTTACTGGCATAATTTATATTTCACATAAATAAAGTATGTTAGCTATCTTGCTCAAGGGCAAAAATCCAAAAGCTTTGAAGCTTTTTTTTCCTGGTTACAACTACTATCTTTTTGCCCTTTTTCCTTTCTTCATTCAGATCCTGAATTGATAGCAAGAGAATTGGAATGAATCACCTTCTAACTGTCACAGTTTAGCCTCACCACTTCCCAGGTGACACTGACAAGTTGTTTCCCATCAGTTTCAGTCTAAAGAGATTCTGGAGCACAGCGCGTAAGGCAGTATTTGTAGATACTGTCATCTTGGCTGACAAAGGAGTTCACTGGAGCAAAATAAATCCCCATCTGATGTCCACTGTTCTTCGAGTCCTTCTAGTATTTGTAAACCAGAATATAAATAAAATTGAATGAAGATTCCTGTAATCCTTTTAGTTTACAATTGATTTTACTTTTTTTTAAACAAGTCAATGAAGTGTTCAGATTTCTCAGTATGTGGTTTAGAGAGAGAATGTGGACTTTGGCTCAGTAAGCTTAAGGCATATTATAAAAGGATGATAATTCAATCAGTTGCTATACACTCCCACCCAAAACCACCATTCTTATACCGTCTTTTAAAGGACAAGGTATAGAGAAGGTTAGTTATGCAATCACTATCCCTGAGAGAATGATGAAACAGAGAAAGCTAGCTTTCTGAAACGACTGGACCAAAGTCTTATCCAGGGTCACCTCTGAGAGGTGCCAAGATTCTTTTCAGTCCCACAATGATAATGTGAGCACAAAAGCAAACACCAGCCCAGAACACATGTTCTCACTCAGTCATGTTTTCTGTACAATCTGTACAAAGGTACCCTTAACCAAAAATGAGGACAACAAGGATATGAATCTTGACCTAGGAGGGAAGAATCAAAAGCATATGCAAACAAAAAGCAAAAATAAAGAGTACTTAAATAAAGGCAAGTCAGAAGTGACCAAGGGTGACACGCCCAGGTCCTCTTCCCTACCACAGGGACCTGCCCACCAGCCCCTCCAGGCCTGCTCCCCATTTGGGGATGGCTTATAAACAAAGAATAATTTTACATTTCTAAATGGTTGAAAACCATCAAAAGGATGGTATTTCATGATGCATGAAAATTCTATGAAGTCCAAATTTCAGTGTCCATAAATAAAGCCTCCTTGGCACACAGCCACGTCCATCCGTTCGTGTGTTGCCCACGGATGCTCTCACACCAGAGCCGCAGAGAAGAGCCGCTGTGACAGAGCCCGCCTGGCTCCCAGGGCCTAAAACATCTACTATCTACATTTTTACAGAAAATGCCAACACGCCCTGTAAAAAAGCTTTACCCATCTAGAATTCAGCTTTCCTATATGTAGAAGCTTCGGCAAGGCTTGAAGAAAAGAAAGAAGTGATTTTTCTAAAGAAAAACAGTACATGTACACATCATTTCATAGTTGTTTTTCCAAATGCTGTCTAAACTGAACAAGCAGCCACGTAAGAACACAGGATGTGCTTCATTATTCCTGTTTTGAAGATAAAACAAAAACAAAAACAAAAACAAAAACAAAAACAAAAAACCCCTGCAATTCTGAAAAGAAAGTTAAAAGACTTGCCAGGGTTAAAAATCAAACCAAGGGCCCTACCATCCTATCCCCAGTTGCAAGTGATGGAAACACCTTCACTGTTGATCAGTTTTGATCTAGGACTTTAATTGAGTAAAGGGAGAAAGATAAAACTGTGTAAAACCGGAGGGGTACTCCCACACCCTATGTGTGCACACACGAATATGCATAAATTTATACCGTGCTGTTACTGGTCTGCATACTTTCACACCACTTTGTAGGATCTCTGAATTCAGAAAAATGAGTCATAAACGTGTACAAAAGGAAAGGAGGGCAAATCCATTTTTCTGTCATTTTAGTGCTGCAATAGAATAAAGTAGACCAGCCAGACCCAAAAGTTTTAGCAGGCTTCTTATCCTTAGCTAATGACCTAGAAAACACTGTGCTTATTATAAACCTCAAGGTGGGCATGCTTTGCATTTAGAATAAACAATATTTAGCAGCCTCAGAAAAAAAGAAAAGTATTATCATAAAAAAAACTCCTTCTATATGTAGTGTTTTTTCTCTCTCAGACTAAAATAAGCCAAAGGACTGAATATAAAAAGAATATCAAGTTTTCAATTCAGCCAAATAGAATTATGAGAGAGTAAAGAGTGGTAGCTGTCTACCTGCAGAGTATTTATAATCCCAGAATAAAAACGCTACTTATAAAATCAAATTCCGTATGAGAGAAGCAGCAAGAGCCAACAAACTTGATCCATTACTCATTTTAAGAGACAACCATGCACTGACAGGTCCTGGATTTTGACGATCGTATCAGTGGTTACCCGTGGACATGTCATATTATATACCAAGATTTTGTAAAATACAGGAAACAGAATTAGCATTCACTCACCCAGAATTGTCTACCACGTATCAGGTGCTGTGCATTTTATATTCACTCCTAGCTCAGGTCAGTTCAAAATAAAACCAAGAAATCACTTGGATAACCATATAAAACATTCTTGAAAGCCTCTTCATGCAAGTTTATTTTTAATCACATGATAACAACTGATTGAATACAGAAGCAACTACAGACTCCCCGGTTCTGATAGTTTTAACCTCTTATTTTGAGTCGCTGTCATCTGAGAGAACATCCAATCACCCTCTTGCCATGGATACATAAAGAACTAAATACAGGATTGGGTGCAAGCCTTAATGTGTAGGTCTGGGGTGGGGCCCAAGAGCCTGCATTTATATTATTAGGTACCAGGGGATGCCCACCTGGATGGTCCATGAGCCAGACCACACCTTGAGCGCAAGGCTTTAATACATTCTCCTGCAGACTTCTACTCCCAGCAAAAGAGTTGTAACTTTACCATTCGTTCAGCGAATATTGTTTGAGTACCAGCCAGATGCCAGGCAACCACCCTCATCTTACACAGGCTGTTCAGGGAAGGCCTCATCAAAAAAAAACCCAAAAATGACATTTAAGCAGACCTGAAGTTGGGGAAGAGCATGAGCCAGGCAGATGGGTGGGAGGAACATCCCATCAAAGTGCCAAAGTCCTCAGGTGTGGACAAGCTTCCCCTGTTCAGGGAACAGCAAGGAGGCTCTCCACACACTTTTTCCCTTGGCTTCTTATTTACCGCACTCGCCTGGTTTTCCTTCTGCCTCTTTCATTATTTCTTCTCAGTCAGTGGCCTTTACTAGTTTTCTCATCTTCTCTCCCTCTTAAATGTCAGAGCGCCTCAAGGCTCAGAGTTTAACTCCCTCTCTCTGCACGCACAGCCCTGGTGATGGAAGCCATTCTCCTGGATTTAAACCCCCAGTCCAGATGTCCTGAACTCCGTACTCATCTCCCTGTGCTGACTCCAGTGGCAGGACTGCAGACATCTCCAACTTAACATGTCCAACCTCTCCTGCAAATCAGCTCCCCTCGTGGTCTTCTCCATCTTAGTAGATGGCAACTCCATTCTTCTTTTAGGTTGAAATATATGAAATTACCAGTGTTTTTTTTTTTTGGGGGGGGTGGAGTAGGTCAAAAAAATGGTCTTCATGTGGTTCAACCCCATTGCTCACTTCCAAAATCTGGGTCACCTCTGATTCACTTCTTTCCTTTACACCCTACATTCAATCCATCAGTAAGTACTGGCTCCATCTTCAGAATACATCCAGAATTTAACTGATTTTCACCACCTTTACTGATCCGGGCCATCATCATCTCTCACCTGATGACTGAAAACCTCTAGACTCTTCTATCTGCTTCTGTCTCTGCCCTCTTGCTGCCTATGTTCAACACACTGGGTGAGCCTTGTAAAATATGTCCGATTGTGCCACTTTTATACACACACACACACACACACACACACACACACACACACACACACACACACACACACAAAACCCCCAGACCCTCTGCAATGGCTCCCTGCTTATGTCTGAGAAAAAACAACTACTTACAAAGGCCTACATGTCCCTAAACCAGACATACCCACAGAGCTCCTTAGAAATGCACATTCTCAGGACCCACCCCAGAGTCAATGACTCAGGAGCTCTGGGTGAGGACCAGAAATCTGTGTTTTAACAAGCTCTCCAGGTGGATTCTTATGCATAGCAAAGTCTGAAGACTCCTGCCAGCTGGGCCTATTTCCCCCTCCACCCTGGGGTCATGACCTCTCTGAGCTTATCTCCTACAACCACCGTTGGAACCTATTCAAAACCCTAACCCTCGCCCTGCCAGTTCTCTTCATTCCTGCACCCTGCTCTACTTTGCCCAGAATAGGTCCTGGCGCATAGTAGGAGCTCAGCAAATATTTGGAGAATCAATGAATGAACGGAGGCAGTGTGGCTGAAGCTCATGAAGGAAGGGGAGACTAGAAACTAAGGACTAAGGGTCAGATTGTGCAGGGCCTTGTACAGGTTGGAGACTAGGATCCAGACAGTCCCTGAAACTGTCCTAAGGAAATGGACAAGTGGTAGACCCTCACTCTTCCTGACTAATTCAGAAAGCTCTGGAGGAAATGTCTCCAGGCCAGGCAGATGACTCACAAGTGCACCTCCCTACTCAGAGCTATAACGCTTCCTTTCCTATAGGGATACATAGCCAGAGATTGCCAGACCTTACAGTTCTCATCCATAACGCCCTCCCTGCAGGTCTAACACACGTGGCCAGGAGCCAGGTGATATGCCTCCAACTCTAAGCTGTAGACCCCTTGGTAAGTCACAGTTAAAGCAGAGGTCCCTGAGCCGGGCACAAGTCCACAGGCATGGCTTACTGGGCCACCAGGTATTTAATTAAAAATGAGGCGTTTTCACACCAAAATCTGGATTTCTGGTTTCTCTGGATAAGACAGATCAGGCAACAATGAACCACTTTCTAGTGGGCCAGCAGGTGGCAAAGCTGAGAACCAGCTTCCCACTTTTGATGGGACACTTGCTCTTCATTTTGCCACGTTCCCACCACTTCTTATTCTGACAATGACAACTGGCCTGATTTACTCATTAATCTGCTTGACTCCTGAAGGCATTTAAATTGGCAAACCCTGCCTTAGTCTTTCACGCTCCACATTCCTGGAGGTAGCTCCAAATCTGATGGAATGGTGCTGGCATAAACGAGTCAGAGTAAGCCACACTCAGTGAGCAACCTCCTAAGATGTAGGCGAGAAAATAAAATAAATTGATGTAAACTTTTAAAAGGTACATACATGTTCATCCAGCAATTTATACTTTCAAGAATTTTTCCTAAGGAAATCACCGGGTATAGGGGCAAAGATTTAAGGACAAAGATGTCCAACAAAACATTACCTAGAACAAAGTAGGCAAATTACTACCAAGGGCCCACCACCTGTTTTAGTAAATAAAGTTTTATTGGAACACAGCCATGGCCATTCATTTACATACAGACTACGACTGCTTTCAAGCTATGACAGTACTACAACAGAGCTGAGTGACAGCTCTTAAATCCCCCAAAGCCTAAAATGCTGACTATCTGGCCCTTTATACAGAAAGCATGCCAACCATTAATTTCTAATAACAAATATTTAATAGCAGGCAATGCATTAAATTAATTACGAGGTGGCCGCGTAAGTTCAAGATTTCCCAACTTCAGCACTATGTACCCCATGGCCAGGTGCCAGGTACCCTGTTATGGGGTTGCCCATGGATTGTAGGATGTTTAGCATCATCCTTGGCCTCTGCCCAGTAGATGCCAGTAGCACCCTTCCCACACCAGTTCTGACAACCAAAAACATCTCTAAATGTCCTGGGCTGGGGAGGAATTGCTCCCAGTTGAGAACTGCATACAGATGGATACAGTGCAGTCAATGAAATCCATTTTTTTTAATTGAAGTATAGTTGATTTACAATGTTGTATTAGTTTCTGGTGTACAGCATAGTGATTCAGTTATACATATATATATATATTCTTTTTCATATTTTTTATTATAGGTTATCACAAGATATTGAATATAGTTCCCTGCACTACACTGTAGGACCTCACTGTTTATCTGTTTTATATAGAGTAGTTAGTATCTGTAAATTCCAAACTTACAATTTATCCCCTCACCCTTTCTCCTTTGGTAACCATAAATTTGTTTTCTATGTCTGTGAGTTTGTTTCTGTTTTGTTAAGTAAGTTCATTTGTCATCGTTTTAGATTCCACATATATGTGATTTATCATCATATGATATTTATCTTTCTCTGTCTGACTTACTTCACTTACTATCATAATCTCTAAGTCCATCCTTGTTGCTGCAAATGGCATTTCATTCTTTTTATGGCTCAGTAGTATTCCATTGTGTGTGTATGTGTATATATATAATCACATCTTCTTTGTTCAACCATCTGTCAATGTCGATGTCTTGCTATTGTAAATAGAGCTGCTAAGAACATGGGGGTGCATGTATCTTTTTGAATTAAGAGTTTTCTCTGGATATATGCCTAGGAGTGGGATTGCTGGATCATACAGTAACTCTATTTTTAGTTTTTCTAAGGAATCTCCACACTGTCTTCCACAGTGGCTGCACCAAATTACACTCCCACCAAGAGTGTAGCAGGGTTCCCATCTTTCCACACCTTCTCTGGCATTTATCACTTGTGGACTTTTTAATGATGGCCATTCTGAGCCATGTGAAGTGATACCTCATTGTGGATTTGACTTGCATTTCTCTGATAATTAGCAACACTGAGCATCTTTTCATGTGCCTATTAGCCATCTGTGTATCTAATGCAATCCATAGTTTATGAAACTATTTAACGAGGGGGAAAGGTCATCATGTAAGTAGGAACACAAAGCAGGTTAGAATCACTACATACACTGTGACCCTAAGTTGACCTAAAAATGCTGTTTATACATATGCATAGACGAAAAAGACCTATTACAAATCATTCAGCCAAAGTGTTCATCATGACTATCTCAGAATGATTAAATTATAGGTGACTGTTACTTCATTATTATGATGTTACTTTTTAATAAGTTCTACAATGCATATAGCACTAATTCTGTCATTTTAAAAAATCTATAAATTCCACAAAAATTAAAGTCTCTGGATCTGGACAAATAAAAATATACTTGGACAGAATTCCTCTACTGAAAATTCTGCACACCACAAACCCATGAAGTTGTTACAGAATGATGAAATCTGCCTCGTTTCAATTTTTTCTTTAAATATTTGAGCAGACAAAGAGGACCCTCTTATTTAGGAAATTTTTGGTCTAACATTCAAGCTCAGACAGTTTGAGCTTGTATAGTGTTTGACACATTTTTTATGGTTTTGTAAAAGGCCACAATTACGTGGTTCAGTGGTGACCTTACAATAATAGCTCATTGTGAGGACCCTCCCCGTCCTCCCCTCTCCTGATGGCAGTGGTGAGCGCAGCATTCCACGTGCTGTAACTTTTTCACGTGCCCCAGTTTAGCACTGCCTCAGAATCGCAGATGCCTTTTTGTTTTGGCATCCCTCCCGCCCAAAATGCCCCCATTGTTTGCAGTTTATCGGGTATTAGAGATCATTATAGCACAGGCAGCAAAACTCCTTTTCACAAGGGCAGACACTCTTAAGAAACTGGCAGGGGTCAAGTTTGTCAGAGATGAAAACATTGCTCTGGGCCTAAGCAAAAGGTCAGATAGAAAGGAGAACTGAATGCTGCTGGTCTGAAGGTCAAGTCCACATGAGCTGAAAACTGGCAAAAAACAGCCGCCTGTTAAAAACACGGACTTCAGGGCCTAGATCATGAGACTGAGGGGTCCTCCCAGTTTTTGAGGAAATGCGTGATCTTGGGCAATTCCTAAGACTGACGTGATGATGAAATTCCAGTTTGGGAATGAACAACCCCACCAATAACAGGAGCCGCTCATGAGTGCTTTCTGACTGTGCAGATGCCGTGCTGAGAGTTTTACTCACAGGTACATCATAACCACCCCACTGAACAACCCAGCCACCCGTTCAACCAGCATTTACGAAGGCACTGAGGACAGAGCAGCCACTAAAGCAGACCTTCAGATCTGACAAAAGCCATACGATATTGGGGAAGTGGAGACACACATGATGGAGACAAACCAACAAAGAAGGAACTTCACACAGTGACACGAGTACAATACAGAAAAGAAAAAAAAGAAAGCCACTGGGAGAGAAGAAGGCTACTCCATGGTGGGGACATTCCAGCTGAAACCTGAATGATGGGAAGAAGCCAGGTATGCTGAGAACCACAGGAGCTTAAATCCTGAGCTGGAAGCTGCACAAGAGTGGCGTCAATAGCCAAGCCAGCAAGGCTGGAGTTGGGACCAGGTCAGCGTGTGAACTGAGAGAGGAGGCAGGGCCAGAGGTTATGGTGCTTTGTAGACCTCGGAAAGTAATTTGATCTTTCTTCTCTGCTGCTTGTGAGAAGTCTTAGGGAGGTTTTAAGCAGAGAAGTGACACGATCTGCTGAACATGTGTAAAACATCACTCTGGGGTCGATGTGGATGGGAAGGAACAGTGGACACACGAGGGACAATGAGGAGGCTCCTGCTGCCACATCCATGAGAGGTGATGATGTCTTGGACTGAAATATTAAGATACTGTTGGATAAGAGATACAAGCTGCTATCTCTTGTCTCTGGTGGCTTCTTGGCTTACATCAAACCTAATTTAAGAAGAGCACATACGTGAAAAGACTTTCTTTCACAATGCTCTGAAATGTCTCACATCACCACCAAGAAGTAATTATAAATGCCGCACGTGGGTGTAAAATACCCCTTGGCTACCCGCTCAGGGCACACAAGCTAAGCGTACAGGCAACCGTCAGAGTGCAATGGAGAGAGGTGGCGTAGTCTTGTTAGTATCTGGCTAGAATTTCAGAGAGATCTGACTTTCAAACCCTAGGCAAGGTGCTTAAATACTTTGAACCTCAGTTCTCTCTTGGTAAAACAGGATCATGAATACTGCTGACCTAGTAGTTAGTCATTTTATTGATGAGTTTAAGTGATCCAAAGCATGAAGAGCACTTCCCATGTAGTTAATGCTCAATAAATACATACTGCTCCCGATTATTGTCAGTCCTGGATTGTTTTGTCTTGTTGTTTTGTTTTGTTTTGACATTCACGTTGATCAATGTTAGATCATTTAGCTCATCCATCTCAAAAAATAAATAAATAAATAAAGCCGCCTTGAAGGACTTGGGGGCAATAAGGAGGCAGGCAGTTCAGCCTCTTTCAGGTATCCTTTTATCTTTTTCTCTTTGGCTGACACAAGTGTCACAGGTGGATGCCAAAGGTAAGAGTAAAAGGGGAGAAGCAAGAATCTTAGAGCATCGGACACTTGTTGCCTGGAGTATCATACAGAAGGCTTTTGTGAAATCTTTTTCTCTCTCCCACTTCCAAAGGAGCTAGCTCAGGTACTGATTATTAAACTGGGCTTTAGGGAAAGTAGGAACTCCTGAAAACTATATGCAGACTTTTGACTGCTCATTTTTCCAGGAAGAGGTCTAACATATTGAAACATTTAAAGATGAAATCACATGTAGAATTTGCAGGTAAGAGGGAGGTATATACAGGAAACAAGACAAGTCAGGAGTTGATAATTGCTGAAGCTGGGTGATGAGTACAGGAAGGTCTCATTATATTACTTTCTCTACTTTTAAGTTTGAAACAACCTTCCCAAGTTCACACTGAGCATAGACAATTTATGTATGAGATACTTCATTTGCATTCATTTTCTATCTTCTTTTGCTATAAAAGGAAAAGTCAAGCACTTGGTCAATCTATTAACCTACCACAAGCATAAATTACTATTCAGGATCTTTGCCCAAAGCTGTCTTCTACAGGAGTTGACTTTATGTTCCACGAACTGATCATGGATTTAATACGATCCGTGTCATTCCTCTGTAGTGCTGTCAGCCTGAGCACCTCTCAGAGAAACATTTTGTTAACAAAGTAAGTTGGATTTGCTCACGCCGTGTTCTCATGAATAAAATCATGTGCGTATGTTAGCCACAAATGAAACATTTATTTACTTGTGCAGAGGGTACAAAACTGAATTCATATTGACCTTTTCAGATCAAAATCAGGACTACCTCTTTCAAACAAAATGTGTGGTGATCTATAGTTGATGTCACAGCAGAAAAAAAATACAGCCAACTGAAATTTGAACTTATAAAAGATATTTAGGAGGAGTTTTGATTTTCATCATTTAAAAAAAGTCCATTTGCAAAAAAAAGAAAAAGATTTATCGCATTCTACAAAGCAAACTTTCAGAGGAATTTAAGATTTGCTGCAAATCTATAAAAATGTATAAAGAGAGGGCACATCTATACAAAACCAATATATGTAACTGGGATAGCCCCACGTGGATTTCTTTGTGTGACAAAAATAATGGATAAAATGTGTGAAGAGGAAAGGGACAAAAATATTTTTGAGAACAGAAGTGGGAATTTTGAAAGAGATAAGAATATGGTAATATAGTGGGGTTTCTCATAATGAAAAATAATGAAAAAGTGAAAATGAAGTAATTATTGAACACTTACTATGCACTAGGTAGCTTTTCTAAAAGTTTTCAATGGATTTGCTCATTTAATGTTCACTACAACCCTATGAGGTAGGCGCTGTTATTATTCCCATTTTAGGGATGAGAAAACTGAGGCTCGCTCCTGATCACTATACTAAATACTGGCATGTTGTGGGTTATCTGTAGAATTTATATTTCAACATAGTATTGCTGACTGTGAAACTGTACAGAGTCCATTTGTAATGATTTTTTCATCTGAGTACTTGTTTTCACATTTTCTTTATAAATAAGCCTCTCTTCAATATATGATCCTCACCTGGCTGCACACTAGGCATTAAACCAAAGTTTTTTATTCCTAAGAAAACAGAAGCAGACATTGGGGCCAGCAGGGGACCAATGAAGACAGAACTTCACATCAGAGAATCAAAGTGAACATCCATTATGGGAAAACTGCCTCAGGACTTTGAGTAATTCAAGGGTTGATGCCTTTTCTTTCTTTTTTTTGGGGGGGGGATGGAGGGGGATGTGTTCGGGGAAGGGGGGGTGTCAGCACGCAAACAGAATCTTCCAGATTCAAAAGGAATTTTTGTTAACCAAAAGCATCTGCATCATGGGATTTTTAAAGGAAAGGTTAAACCATTGTACAGTATAGTAATGTCTTTTATAAGAAAGAAAATGGGCCATTGTTATCATTGAAATGCCAGTCGCCATATACCTAACCAAAATTAAAAAAAAAAAAAGTTAGGGGAGAGAAGCGCACAGATTAATCCTTTGTTAAATGGCCCAATGTACTGTATGGTTTGGGGGGGTGGAGGGAATGGTTTAGTCAGTCCCCAAAAGTCTGCATCTTTGTGTAGAAGATAGAAAGAGGGACCTCGTTGTGAAAGAACATCCTCACTCCTCTCCTCCAGGAGCTTACAGATGGACGGTTAGGGTGGGGACAGGAGAAAGGGAAACCCATACACTCATTTACTTATAAGGTGCTCCTACCTTTAAGACAGTGGCTCTCAACCGCAGGTGATTTTACTTCGTGAGGAACATTTGGGAATGTCTGGAGGTATTTGCAGTTGTCACAATTCGGGGTACAGGGGGGTGGCTGCTACTGGCATTAAGTGGGTGGAGACCACCGATGACGCCAAACATCAGAGTGCACAGGACAGCCCCACAACGAAGAACAACCTGGTCCCAATCTCAGCAGCGGAGACACCCGACACTAGGTAACGTTGTGTCAATTCACTACCGCAAACCGCTTTAGGGGAGATTTCAGAAAAAAAGGGCAACAAGACCAGCCAAGCCAAAGGAATGGTGTAGACAGCTCATAAACTACTGGCAGGCTTCCTTCTTGTACGAGTTTCATAGTCAACAGTTATTTCCCGTCTCGTCTTGACATGCAAAGGACACCTTTCCAGTTAAATGGAAGGAGGAGGAAATGTCCCATCATCACTGTGAAGAGCTGAATTCAAAATCCAAGACTTCAGATCGACCTTAGTTCCAGACAGTAATGTGGTCGGGAAAAGTAAATTGAGAATTACCAATTCAACACAATTATGATCAACTGTGCCCTAAAACTAAACAGGACAAAAGTGAACAATTCAGATGATTTAAAAAAAAACACTGGAAACTTGCTTTGGTGTCTCTGAGTGCATCAGCAACTGTGAGTGCACTGGTGACATCACTTAAAAGTCCCTTTTGTCTGATAAATATTAAAGGAACACGGCTGTGCTCAAAAACAAAACCAGAGGTCATCAATTCTTAGTTTTACAACGTTTCACATAAATCCTCTTTCTCCAAAACTACAATAACAAAACAACAAATAGTTTTCATCTGTTCATTTCCTACATCTTAAAAAAAAAAATTACTTTCCTCAATATATTTTAACAACTTTCAAAAGTTACTAATTTATAATTTTATATCTGATGCACAGATTTTATTTTCTAACTGCTTTTTAAAGTATAAATAGAACTTAAGCCATTGCTGCTATCTGTCCAGGCTGAATTGGGGCAGAAGGAAGCTACGTGTGCTATTCTTCCTACCTCTGTGTGTCTCAGACACTCTCCATCATAAAGAATTATAAACAAAGAAAAAAGTCTAAATGGTTCTTAAGACATAAAAAAGAAAACACATACATAATTGCACACAGACAAATGCTGCCTCAGGTGTTTATATAAAATAATTTAATCCTAATGACTTCAGTGGCCAATTCTTTATGGTCTTAAAGATTTTAGACCTGGCTTTATTTTTGCTACCTGCCTCCCCATCAGCTACATTTAAGGGGAAAAAGCTATGAAACACTCAGAAAGAAAAAACAAACAAAAAGCTAAAGCGGTAGAAATAGCACTAAACAATATCTTCTCAAAAAGTTTTCATCTCATAACGATGCCTTAAGTGCACCACAAAAGTGCAGACTTAAATGACCATGAATGGACTCTCAGTTTTTGCAAAGTGGTAAGTGGTTTCAACTGCCAAACTGAAGCTTCCTCACGTTGTGTTTTATCTAGCTGGCACTCTAGAAAATGCCTGCATTGCGGTGACTGAATCTGAGTGTTCCCTTCTCCCTTAGCACGGAAATACAGAATGAGGCAGTTATACCCTTACCACTGAATATGCTCACGAACTTATCGTTTGATATAAAATGGTGAGGGGGGAGGGAGAGAGAGACAGAGAGAGAGAGAGAGGAGAGAGAGTGCTTTCTTGAAATAAAAGAAATTATTAAAGAAAAGCATGTCATGTAAGGCCAGGTAATGCAAATATTATGGTTGGTTTTCCTTTAGATGGAACATGATTACTTACTTAACGACAAGCCATGTAATTTTTCCATATTCAAAATGGTCATCGGAGGGTAGGAGACTGAGTTCTAACACAATTTTTACCCTCTCTGTTCAAAGAGAAGAAAATTCGGGAAGAAAATGAATTTTTCTTGAGCATCTCTTCTGTAAAAGGCACAGGCTCCCGAGCCTTCACAGATGTGAATCTTACTTGATGCTCGCAACAGTGCTCAGTGCTATCACTAGGCTGGTGTACAGATGAGGAAACTTAGCACAGAGGACAAATCACTATTCCACAGTCACTTGTCTGCTCTCACACAGTCAGAGATCGAAACCCAAGTTTGCTGGGTTCCAAACCAACCAAACCATGCAGGACACACCGAGGCTTCACTTCTCAGGAGTGAGTAATGGCCTGTTACAAGTGATGGGGCAAATATGCTTATGCAAAGACCTCCAGAACTGTCACTATGGAAAGGAATGTACCAGAGGAAAACCACTCAGGGAATTTTACTGAACTTAGTATTGCCCTTAAGACTAGGGAGGAAACAAAAATTGCATGACTTTTCTTATTAAAAACTAACAGATACGGTTGGAGAAAATTTAGAAAATAAGGATGAGGAAAGAGGAGGGGGAAAAACCACACACATACAAATTCCGTCCAGAAAGATAAATCCTGACAGCAAGATAGCACTTATCTTTCTATGGATCAAAGTACAACTTTAATGTGGTCACAGGCAAAGTTAGCAGGACTGGAGCAAAAGTTACCCTGTTCAGAAAGACCAAGCCCCCATTTTTCCTCAAGGGGGAATATACTCATCTCTAAAACCTAAAACATACTTGCCAACCTGCCCACCAGCATCTTGCAACACTGCACCCAATTTAATCTCTCAGAGTAGAGTTCAGATTTGGATTATTAACTTACATTACATGTTGCTACTCCTGATTCTTCAACTATATGTTGTTGGGTCCCAATTCTAGGAAACAGGTGGAGCTACAAACAGCTCCATGCCAGGTCTCAAGGGAGTAGAAGTGAAATCACCACTAAGAAGAGCACGAGGAAGGTCATACAAGGAGCGATGTAATGCTGAAAAATCCTATGCTTTCCCCCAACCCTTTCAATTTCATCACACTCACATCTTTTACATCATGTCATAAATGCAACCACCTCACCTAAGAGAAGACTTGCAATCCACACTAGGTTCAAGGGCCAACAATGGCAAAAAAAAAAAAAAAAAAAAAAAAAAAGGAGGAGGTGGGGAACCATATCGAGTCAAATAGCCCCATATTCCAAAGTTAAGAAGGGTGAGCAATACCTAACAATTTCCCAGACTTATGACCTCCAACCACACACACTAACCTAAAAAATGCCAACAACTTAAATACACACAAATGAGATTTTTGGGGGTCATTATCCCCAGAAACAGTCAATTGTGGTTTTGCAAAAGCATCCTTACACATACTTTTCTAGACCATAAGACCATGTACCGGATGAAAGCTGACTGATGGCAGAACAGACATCCTTCTTGTTCTTGTACCTTAGCACTTAGTACAGTGTCTGACCTGCACTGCACGGCATGTTTATACTGCCAATAAACAGTATGTCAAATGAACAAGAGATGATACCACAATCCTACTCTTCTAAAGATTAAAGTCTTCTAAAGATTAAAAGTGGTAGATGGACAGGTTCACCAAGGGAGCTGGCTAATAAACTATGTTATGTTCTTTTATGATAATATTTAATTCTAAAAGAATCCACTTGCACATACTGTCATTAATTTAAAAAATCCACAAGGAGAATATCATTCCAAGATATGGGATCTGGATGAAACTGAAATGTTTTACTTTAAAAAAACATTAGGAGACGAGTGTTAACACTCATATGAAAGCCACAAGCTTATTATGATGTACATCAAATTACTTCGTCTAGATACAACTATTCATTATTAGGCCACAGATTGTCTTCCCTGATATTAAATTAAAAATCAGTGCTATTTAGTAAATCTTTGCTTATCAAGCACAGCTTGCCTACATAAAATGATTTTAAAAGTTTATACAGCCCCAGATGTAACTCACTCAATTCTGAACCTATAAAATTCCACAGCAAAAGGAGTCAGGAGTGTGTCTATATCGAAATTTGAGAAAGGTAAAAGTTACATATATTGATTTTTCTTATTAGGGAATGGAGAGTTCATAAGATTTTGCTCTGGCTTCTTAACCCCTAAATCCAACGTGCAGACGCCAAAGCTCTAGATATGAACATACGGACCCCATTATTTTTCATAATAATGAAAATATATTAGCAATCTCCAACATCAGAAGAATGACAAAGTACACTCATTTGCATTATTACGTAAGTAGTAAAAATGATACGTAAGGGGAGTATACAGCAATATAAACACACATGATACGGAAAATAAAATGCAGATGCGAAAGTATAAAAGCTATTATTGCACTGACACAAAAACACAAGTTTTTTTATAAATGAAAACTATTTTAAAATACTTTTGTATCGGAGCAATGGAGTATGATATTTTCATCTTCTCTACCTTTCAAACTTTCCGATATGATTATTACAACAATTTGCCAATTTCTTTGGGTTGCAGAGCCAGCCTCTGACTAGAGAAGTGAGAAAACGTAGGTATTTCTTTTCCTGCCTCCCTTGCAGCTCAGGAGTGAACAGGGCACTTGGGATCCATGAATCGGTACTTGCACGGGACTCAGGAGCTAGAGATAAGGAGTGGGCACCCCTGGGGATGGTCACGGTGTGGGGAAAGGTTGGCTTCCTGGCACAGAAAGGGCAACATAGCAGGCTTCTGTGGCTGTTCTGCAGACCAGTTTTGTGCTGTGGTTTGAGATACTGCTCCTGGCTTCATGGCTCCAAGCCTGGTTCTCTTACCCACATACCAACTCTGCAGGTATCCCAATATCCTGTCAACAAATTTCTTTCCTTCTAAAGTTAACCAGTGTTGCTTAATGTTGCTAGCTATTAAAAACTCTGACATAGGGCTAAGCTCTGACTACTTTTATACATACATACATAGGTGTGTTATAAATATATACACTGTAGAAATAAGTACATATGTAAATATATATGAAATATGTATTTATGTACACAAATATATTTATTAACATATATATAAAGGGGAATTTTCATCAATTTTTAAGTTAGGAACTTTTCACACAAACAAGAACCATATAGTATGATTCACTTTTACTCTGCCTGATTATGATGTAGGCTTCTTGCATTTGAAGGAATACAAACTCTGGTTTAAAAAAGAATTATATGGTGAGGAAAAACCTCAAATGAATGGATTCTCTTATGATTTCTTCACCCAGAAGCAAGTAAAATGAGCTGTTAGCATTTCTCTCTGGGCTAATCTTACAATTAAATGTAATTGTAGTAAATGCAGATAGAAGGGATCTTTGAAGTAAGTAACTCTGGAGAAAAGAACAAGTGATTATGTTTAATATCCATGTTTGGTTCTATGTATTGCACAGTTACTGACCCACAGAACACAAGAGTGGTTTGATACATAAAGAAGGACAATTAGTTTATGATGTTTCCATTTCATTAGAACCAACAAAACTAGGCTTTATATCTCCTCCTATGCTCAGTACAACACATTGCTCATAGCAGATATGCAATAAATATCTGTTAAAATACTGAACTGATAATGAACTATCCTGAACTGCTCACTATTCGTATAGGGTAAGGCCCCTGAGACTAGGAAGACAAGCTCAGGGTCCCTCTTCTTGGTCTCTTATCTTAACAACCAGCCAATTATTACAATCCACCTCTTGAAACCACCCACCCTTGAGCTGTCACCCTTTCTCACGTACTTACTCATCTGACCCTGTACAACAATGGCTTCAACCCAATGCTCCTGCGGGGCAGGTGAGTGTCACTACTGCCACCTCATGAGTGGACAAAGCACCCCTAAGTCATTTGTGCAAAGACAGACAATAAATACGCAACAGAGTGTCAAGTTCCTCGGCTGGAGGAGGTTCACTGCTAGCCGAGTTCAAATACCTTCTTCTGAAGTGCAAAACTGTTCCTTGAAAACAAAATCGTTCAATTCTGGTAGCAAGTATCCATGACTATGAATCATGTGTCTGGCTGTGTAATAAAGGAACAGGAGAAGGGGCAACCACAAGGCAAACAAGTGGGGAAGGTCCCAAAAACAACTTCTCCCAAGAACTAGCATTTCCTTAATTCACATTGCAAAAAGACAGAGAATCCCCCTTCTCATTTAAAGTGCCACAATCCAATGTGTCACAGTTAACAAAACGCACAATATCAAACTTATATTGCATTCACGGAAGCCGATGACAGCTTTCTCTCGTCCTGGATACAGAAAGGCTGAACAGGCACCACCACCAAAACAATTCAAGGGGCTGCGTTTTATCATGCTATTAACACGTGTGTTAGGAAGATATAAAAATCACTGGCTCAGTTTACGCGCTGATGACCCCCGTGGAACTGCCTGGCTCTCCCCTCCTGTCCAATGAGCTGTGCTATTATTTCTACCTAAAAAGAGTCAACTGCATTACAACAAATGAGATGCAGCTCACCACTGCGCCCAATGACCAAGTATCTCAAGGGCTGAAATCTGAGTCACCTTCATGCAAACTCCACATGTCACTGCTCCATTACCTTGGCTTCTTCTTTGGAACCTTAGGAAAATCCTACATTACAAATGCAGGGCAAATGAGAGCTCCTGAGGAAGGATTTATCTCCTGAAGAAAAATAATGGTGTAAAACATGAAATGCAAAATAGGACATGCTTCCTTCACATACTTGGACAGAAATGTCATGCAGACACCAGTAACGCTACTACATTGCTCATTAAACAAGGATAAAACGAGCTCATTAAAAAAATCTTCAAATGAAGACAAACATAAATCGAGACCAAAATGCCCCATCTCATTCTTCTCTTTGATTGCTTCTCTTTAGAAGTAATTACTTTTAGTGTTTACATGTATTTTTAATATTTCTAGGCTAATTAAAATAGAATTAAACAAGAACACAATCACATAGGTACGACACATGCATGCAGAACACTTGGTTATGTGATGCATATGTTTCTATAGTTTGCTTTTTTAAAAATATGTAGTAATATAATACAGACGACTAGATCTACCTCTTTTTTTAAAAGCAGCCACCTAGTGTTCTATTCTACTAATAAACTTTTAAATCATTTCCAGATGAAAGGCATTTAGGTGGTTCCCAATTTTCACTATAATAAGTAATACATAATTGAATATTCTTGCACTCATGAACATACTGCACCACTATATGGTCTTTGGTGGGGGTGGGGTGGAGTCTTTAAGGTCGAGGACACTTGGGCAAAATGCAAATGTCTGTTTTGCATTTTGATAGATGCCACTCAAATTCTCTGCAAAAAGGCTGTTCCACTCATACTCCCACCAAAAGAGGCTCCGAGGGGGCCACCTACCCACACCTTCCCCAACGCTGACTCCGACAGGTTTGACGAGCTTCCTAACAATTTTTACAGGCAGCTTAATGAATGAGTATCACATTTTCTTTAGGAAATTATTAAGAAGCCTGACAATTAAAGAAATCACAGGTAAAGTTCCTGCCCTAAAGATAATTACAGTATAAGGGAAAACTGCAACAAGGAAGACAACTAAAATACACCCAAGGAAGCTAACTAAGCAAAGAGAGTGATGATAAACTTCTATGATAAACGCTTTGGCAGTCCCCTCCGTTGGGATGTGCCCCACTACTTTTTTTCCTTTAAAGAGTTTCCTCCTTTTTTTTGTTTCAATTTTTAAGATTTATATACAATGATATCCTAATGGCTATCCCCTAGCTCCCGGGAATGAAAAAAAAAAATATTGCTATGTGTGCTTTAGTTTAAATGTTGGAGATAATAAGTCCCTTAGGTTCCCCTGTCCAGTCCTGTTTCCCTTTCCCCCTCCCCAGAGGCAACTATTACCCAGAATTTATTGTGTATCCATCCAGTCCATGCATTTACAACATAGCACCTATAAAGCATTGTTATTTTGTGTGATTTTCTTTAAAACATACACAAACATTGACCACATGTATGTCTTAACCAATTTGCTTCTCTCACTCCATGTTACGTTACTCAGATCTGCCCAACGATGATATATCCATATCCAAACCATCTATTTTCTTGATGTTGTGATGTAATCCATTCCCTTACTGATAGACATTTAGTTTGCAATTTGTTACAATCACAAATTGATCGCTGCTGTGAACATTCCAGTGCCTGTCTCCTTTATGGCTTCTTTAGGGCATTAACCTTGAAGTGGAACTGCTAATAGTAGGTTCTGGACATTAAAGACTTAAAGGTGTTTGGCCTTTAATCAATGCTCCCACCAGCAATGGATGAGGGTTCAGATTTCCCAGTTCTGTCCAAACATAGTATTATCAGTCTTTTGAATTTTTGTCAATCTCATTGTTTGTGAAATAGTATATGGTTGTCATGTGAATTTTCAGTTCTCTTAATTACAAATCAGGTTGAGCTTTTGTAAACTATCTATATTCCACGCCCTTCCTCTCAGCCCACTGTGTTTCTTATTGATTTTTAAAAGTTCTTTATATATTCTGGGTACTATGCCTATTATTTATGTTATCAATATTGTTTTCCTATTTACTATTTATCTTTCAGCTCCATGTTTCTGTTTAGCTACATCTACCTTCCTTGAAAACAGATTAAGAGTAAAAGCCATAGGAAAAAATCTTCCATTTTCAGGGTTTAATCAGGCTTGTGACAAGTACTTTGAAGTCACTTCCTAAATGTCAAATAACTATATCATTAAAGACCATGAAAATTCAGACTTAGAAAAAAATTAAAGATTAAACAAATGGATTTGTACATAACTCACCCCTCCGTTACTTGGGAAAGTTCTGAAATGTCTCAGTTAAAGAATCTTAAGAGAAAGACACTTAGCAAAATGCGGGACCATGGCATTCATTAACCAGAGTGAGAAAACAAAGTTTCAGTTTTACCTCTCTAAAGACTGTCATCATACACACAACTAATAACAACTGAATTTTACTTTAAAAAGTAACAACAGAAGAACCAATTAGAGGGTGATACTACCTGACTTCAAGACTTACTAGCTACAGTTTGGTATCGGTGTCAAGATAGACAGACCACTGGAACTTAAGAAATAGACAGACTTACGTATTTATGATCAACTGATTTTGACTAAGTGCAAAAGCAATTTAATGGAGATTGTCTTTTCAATAAATGATGTTGGAACAACTGGACATCCACATATAAGAAAATGAACTTCAATCCGTGTCTTCCAACATATATAAACATTGTTCAGAACAGATCATAAAACCTAAAACTGTAAAACTTCTATAATAAAACATAGGAAGAAATCTTTATGAACTTGGGTTAGGCAAAGAGTTCTTAGAAATGACACCAAAGGCATGATAATAAAGGAATAAACTGATAAATTGGGCTGCATCAAAATTAAAAACTTTTGCTTTTCAACAGGCACTATTAATAGTTTGACAAGACAAAACACAGACTGGGTAAAAATATTTGCAAAGCGTATATCTGGTAAAGGACTTCTAGATCAAGAACAAATAAAGAACTCTCAAAATAAATAAAACAAATGACCCAATTTTAAAATGAACAAATGATTTGCACTGACACTTCACCAAAAGAAGGTATACAGATAACAAGTAAAGGAGAAGATGTTCTGCATCATCAGGGAAATGCACATTAAAACCACAATGAGATAGCATTCTATGTCTATCTGTATACACACCTCCCAGAAAATGAAAAAGACTGACCATACCAAGTGCTAGTAAATGTAAGTAAAGTCAAGTAAAAATTTTTTTTAAAAATGGAGCTCTCACACACTGCTGATAAGAATACAAAGTGGTGCAACCACTTTGGGAAAAAATTTGGCAGTTCCTTAAAAAGTTAAATATATGCCTATTACATGCATCACTGGGTCTGCTCTCAGATATCCACAGAAGAGAAAAGAAAGGATACATTTATACAAATACCTGTACATGAATATTTATAGCAGCTTTATCTGTAATTAATTTGTAATTCCAAGACTGGAAACAACCCCAAATGTCCATCAATGGCAAATAGATCAACAAACTGTGGTATATCCATATAAAGGAACACTACTTAGCAATATAAAGGAACAAGTTAGTCACACATGCCATGACACTGCTGAATCTCAAATTAATAATGTTCGAGTGAAAGAAGCCAGACCCTGCCTCCAAAAAAAAAAAAAAGAGTACTTACTTGTATATATCCTTACTTACTAAACTCTAAAAAATGCAAACTCATCTATAGTGACGAATCACATCAGTGGTTGCCTGGGGATGAGGAGAGAAGGGCTGAACTGGGTGGGAAGGAGGGATGATAAAGAAGCACAGGCAATTTTGGGGTTAAAGGGCATGTTCTCTGTCCTGACTGAGGTAATCATTTCACAAGTGTATAATTCATCAACATTTCTCAAAGAATACACCTTCACAATATGTGCATTTTATTTGTCAATTATGCCTCAATAAAGCTGTTTTTAAAAATAACAATAACTAGCAGTTATTGAAAAAATACTATGTGCTGTGCCAACATTCATATATACAATGTGTGTGTGTGTGTGTGTGTGTATGATTGTATCACTTGATATATTCTTACCACACTGTGAAGCAGGTATTACTCACTCCCATTTTCAGAGGAGCAGGGAGATATAAATTGAGAAAGAAGAAGAAATCTCAATTAACTCTGCATCATACTGACTACTGAATATACACTAGGAACTGTCCTAAGAGCCAGGATCATGCAAAGATGTGGAAGTCATGTGGTCCTGCTGCCTCATTACTCACAGCCTATTAGGGTGAAAATAACTAACGGCAGTAGAAAGGATAAAGTGGTATGTGCTGTGAGTGGAATGCCCACACAATTCCTTGAAGGAGGTGGGCAGAGACTGGAGGAGAGGGAGGTGGAGGGGAGAGCAGAGGAAGTCAAGGAATGTCTCACATAGAAGGCAGTGTTCGCGCTGCACCTTATTGGTTGGAGAGCATTTGGCCAAGGATGGATGGAGACAGAAAGGCAGACCAGGAGAAGATATGAGCAAACTGTCAACATTTCTACTGCTATTTTTTCATGCTGGTCAGTGCCTGGTGTAGGCAAACACACAGAATCTAAAAATGATTACGCATCTCAGCTCTTCTCTGTCTTCAGTACGGTTAAATGGTGGGGCTGTCAAAGAGCAATGGAATGTCAATTTTTAAACTAGCAGGTATGTGTTGTCTCTTTGGTTCACTACATTATTTTCAGAGTCTAGTACCCTGCTTGGCACACAGTCAGAACTAAGTCAGTATTTGTGAAATGAATAAAAATTCCAGAGTTTAAAAGGAGACAATTATTAAGGAACAATTATGAGTAACAGTGCTTCAAACCAATTGTGGCAAGTTGTCTCTGGAGCTTTCATTCAAAACTTATGGTAATAATAATAATAGCCATTTACATTTAGTAACACTTTTTTTGCATACATAGGCATTATCTCATATCTCCAACAATCTTACATTATTATTATTATTATTATTATTATTATTATTATTATTATTATTACTATTATTACTCTATGGCATTTACTAACCACAGTAATAAAGCAAAGTTTTGGCTTTATCTCTCTAAAGGCTGACATCACATACTTCTCATTTTGCCAATGGTAAAACAGAGGCTCTCAGAAGTTAAGCAATTTTGCTGCCAAGATCACACAACAAGGGCACGAGAGAGGCAGAATCCCAGGCAATCTGATTCCAGTGCCTTTTATTCACACATTCTTGGAATACCTCCTACACCAAGGCAGGGTTAGAAGCCATGACTCCTAGAAGGGAGGTGAGTTTCCGAACTCCAGCTCCAGTGCATACTGGAGAGGACTACTGAGTCTCAATTAATGGCAACTCCACAACATCCCTCCACTGACCGCTAATTTAAAAAAAAAATGAAAATTAAGAAAGAAGCCCCAGACACAAAGCTGCTGCTTGACGTAGCTAACAAAATGAGCTGCCTTTAGAGAAGAGAACCCTAGGTGTCTAGGGATGCAGGAGCTGGCCAGGGTCAGAAGCGGGTCTCAGGTCACAGAAGAGGGCACAATCAAAAGGCCAACAGACAAACCACATTCATGACCTTGATCCAGTGTTCTAAGCCAGGTTTTGCTTATCAGAAACTATGAGGGAGTTTGTTTTTTTTTTTTTAAATAATAATTGAAAGGGTAATTCCACAGTCTACGTCTGGGTCTAGCTATGTTTATTTTTAAAAGCTCACCAGGGGATCCCAGTGATTAGCTAGTTTGGAAATCACTACTCTCACCCGCAAACTAGACCCACTTCCCAGGGAAAAACTGTTCTTACCATATACCTTGAATTTTAACCTCTATGGTGCCATAATAATTGAAACTAAAACCCATAAAATGTCGTCAACTTAAAAGGGAAGTCTAATTCCTAAACTCTTTGAAGACTCGGAGATCATAGTTTATATTCTCTACAAACAAAATAAGAAATGATGAAACATCATAGGAAGTACCATTATTGTATCATTTTAATTATTCTATATTTTTGTAAACTAAAAATAAAACAAATCTTAAAATTCAAAAACAAATCCATTTGTATTGGGGCTGTGGTTTTTTTTTTTAACCTTAAAATATAAAGTATATATTGAAATGTTACAGGCAGAATTTCAGCTAAATGCGATGAACTGCCAATAACCAAGCCAAAAGGCAAGATCTTTAAAGACAAAGACTTGAATGTGTTGCCATCCCAGTGTTCCAGAGGTTATAAGTGTAACAAAGACTGCACAGTAATTAAAAGTAGTATTTTTGTCAGAAGATCAAACCAGCGTGTCCTATATTAAAAAAAAAAAAAAAGCCTCAGGCTGGTTTTCAAAAGGGTCTATTTTATACCAGAATAACCTATGAGCTGTCTGTTTCACCCTTCATTTGGAGGAAAACATAAATCATCCTCACAAGCCCACTGCAGAGCTAGGTCACTCAAACATAAAAATCAAGGGGTGGAGAGTGAGTCGTGGATTAAGCCACAATTCCTTTCAATAAATATTTATTGAGTCCACTGAATGTCCCAGTACTCTTTTGGGTGCTGGCACCCCTGCACGTAGCCAAGATCCATGTCCTCATGCAGTTAGAACTGAGCTTTAAGAATAAATATATTAAGTAAGGAATGCTCATGAACTTACAGAAATGGAAAGATGGAGGAAGCACAAGAAATGACCCATTACTGAAAATACGAAAGAAAAACTAGAAAAAGGAACAGCCACACAACACGAATGTGATTCTTCCTAGTAGACATTATGACTGATGTAGAAAGGTCTGTTTCACTGATGGTCACCTGCCCATTTTTATTTTCACCAAGCATGGGGGACACAGTCTAGAAGTCAGGCCCTCTCTCCTTCACTGCCAGTTGGACAGGGGCCACGTCTCAGTTTCCAACACAAAGCAGTTCTAAAGCCAATGGCATTACTACCACTTGCCCCCAGCTCGCCAGCCTGGGCCAGGTCGCCACTCCCCTCTACTACCCCCATGCAGGCAGAGTGGCCAACTCCAAGTCTGTAACACTTGTATTTGCAAGGTTGACACAGGCTGGGATAAATACATCAGCTAACTGCCTACGCCACACAAGCTCTTAATGACATGGGATGGGAAGTTATACCCAGAATACAATATATATCTCAGAAGCTCAAAGTACCACCCAAGTTTTTCTGCAACTCTCCAAATTAGACAGGTGGTGACATGTTAAATGCTTATTTTCAGAATTTACCACAATATTAATTCGTTTCTTCATCTGATTATAACCCCTAAAGAAGAACAGCTACTCATAGGATAGGACCAATTGCCCTATCTCAAACACGAGCTTAGACCATGAACTACTGGGAGAAAAATAACTAAGCAATAGCTAACCTCCACGGGCTCATGACTATTCTTTCTAAGTGCACTCCAACAAACAGGCATTCATAAAGAAATCTGAACCAAGAGCCGTTGGGAGAGGGACGGAGGGTGAGTACAAGACTAGAGTCAATGGCTCAATGGCACAATGGCTAAGAACTTGACTTTGTAAATTGAAAACTCTTTGCTCAAGCCCATGAAATTTATCTAAACCTTGGCAAAATGGAAACTGTAAAAACTGTTATTACAAAATTGTTATTAAAAAATCATTTAAACAAAAGACCCAGAACACTTGCATGATTCATAACCACTATCATAATTGAATAGTGGCTCTAACTGAAGCTAAATATTACCAATTTTAACACAGGGGCAAAGTCTTACGAAAGAGATACTGGATTGTAAAAAATCACTTTGGCTCATTTCGCTGCTAATTTGGTTAAAGAGCAGTTCCTTTCATCTAGCTGATCTGGGAGGATGCTTCTTGAAATTACAAGCAAAACCCAAGTCATACACATAAAGTTATACTGTAGCAACTTCATCCAGAGGGCTCAATGTAGCTCACACATATCTCATTCCATCCTCACAGGTTTTTTGTTTTTTTTTAATTGAAAGAACTTTTCTGGGGAGATGTGCAAAGGTAGACTTCTGGTGCTTAACATATTTTAAATTCACTTTTCCTAGGTAGGTATTACCTTTCCAAGCAAATCCTTCTAGTTTTAATAGGTAACGAATTCAGGACTTACACAAAGTATTACCTTTAAAGTCAACACTGTATAATTACGTCTCACTCTGTCCATCACTGGTAAGGTATGGTAATTCTACCTTAGGGGGCACTGTCCCCGTTCCTTTATTTGTCTTTATTAGGTTACTTCTGTTTTGAACAAATTATCCAGTCAAATATTCCCCAAACACTCACAACATAACTAACTCTTATTATATTTACCTAGCCTACCTACTCCTTAATGAAAAAAAGCTGGCTGCAAGCTTCCATTCACCCTTTTCTACCTTCTTGTATCACCTTTCGTCAACTCAAATTCCAAAAAGAAGGTCATTGGTGTACCAAGTGTCAGCCAGTGTCACCTTATGAGTCAATCAGGATGTGCTTAGAAAACAAAGCTGTGGGAGGTGTTTGCTTCAACAGCGCCAGGAAGGATGAGAAGAAATTCAGGTAACTGTACCACACGTATTTTGCAAAACTAATTAAGGAGGAACTCTGGAAAAAGTGAAAGACACAGAAAGGGTTTAAAAACAGGAGAACACAGGGAAGAACAAGACAGGGAAGTATCACAAGTTTTTACTTTCGCACAGAAAGGTTATCACTGATGGCAAAAATAAACTAGCTGCCACTAGCGGGGTGAGTGAGCCTTAACTGGGAGCAGAGGAAGGGGCACCTGCGCACTGTGATGGGCAGGGTGGTAGAGAAATCTCTGAAAATCCATCAGTTTCCCCTCCTCCTCCATGCCAGCAGAAGTTAAGTCCTCTTAACATATATAGACTTGTTGGTGGGGGAATTGTGCAAGTGCACTACTCTTAGCAAGACTTTCTTGATTCATCAGATCTAAGGACAGGAGTGCGGAAGTCAGCAGGCCTCTGAAAACACGTGTCTGCTTTGCGGTCTTGTCCTCATGTCCCCAGGAAGACACCATGGAGAGACACCAACCACAGGTCAACTTGAAAGCCTGGTGGCCTTTAAAATCATTTCTGTCCAAAGTCATTTTTATTTCTTCTTCTTTTTGCCTGAAGTTGGTTGATCCAGAAATTCAGGTCTCCTGAATGTACACAGTCAACAAGGACAGTGCTCTCTCCCCGGGAGAATGTTCTCCCAGTGATGTCAGGAGAAACGTTCATGTTGTCGTGCTGGGGCCGCACAGGTTGCAGAGAAGTGAGGGTTTCCCCACAGAGCTTTGGTGCGCACACTCTTGGAGGATGCAGTGACTCCTCCTGAGAGGAGAATCCTTAGATTACCTGCCCACGTTGGTAGAGAATGGTGTGACAAGCTCACGCTCTCTCTACAAACAGGAGACAGCACTTCCTAAACTTAAGACTGGTTACCCTGCCGTGGCTTCCCACTGCACTTGGGATATAAAGACATGACTCCTACGGATGGTCTGCAGGCCCTGGGGCTCTAGCTCGTGCCCACCTTTTAGCCTGTGTGACACAATCCTGACCCGCACTCTCGGCCCACAACCACCCAGACTTGGACTCTTTATTTCCCAGAGCTGCCAAGCCCTCTGGGACCCCAGGACCTGGTCACAATCGTTTCCTTACACACTGAAACGTGCCCTCCCCACAGACTTCACAGAGTTAATACCTATGCTGCCTTCAGCTCCAGGATCACGTAGTCAGAGAACTCCTTCCTGCACGAACCCCTCCCCTCTCTCTTGTTCTTTGTTCCCACAGAAACTTCTTTCTTTCCTTCATAGCACACACATTAGTTTTAAATTGTCCATTCTCCTTTTTAGGTGGTGCTGGGGAAACTGCATGACTGAGTGTCCTTCTCCCCCACCTGACAGCAAGCTTCCCCACGTTGCCCTGAAGCGCCACAGTGGGTCCTGGCCAACCAGGCTGGACCTAGCTGCCCAAACGTACTAACAGCAAGGAAGGAATGGGTGTGTCAGGAGAGGGGGCAGCCAACCAAGAAGCAAAGAGCGAGGGGTTTGGAGGGGAGAATCTTGGGGAGGAGAGCAAGGACTGCGTCTGGTTTTGCTCAGCTCTGGATCCCTAAGACCAAGATAAGATGCTCAGTAACTACTTGTTCAATAAATGAATGAATACATACTCGTTTCCTTTTCCTCTCTGCTCATTCATTCTACAGATTGGCAGCTCCATTTTCCCTCCCACCCTCTGAATCTACTCTTTCAAAGGTCACAGTGACCTCCCAAGGGAAGAGTCCAACAAGGCACTTTTTAGTTCTTCACTTCTTGGAAGCACATGCCAAGTCTACCATTGATCAGCTGTTCTCCCACCTCTAACTGTTTCTGTCACTCCAGGTTCTCCAAGTTTTTATTCTGAGCTTTTGTACCTCTTCATAGGTTCTCCATACTTTGTGCTTCTCTAGTGGTGTGTTCCAGAGTTCTTCCCAAGGCCCACACCTTCTCTCACAACACCCTCTCTGCTGACTTCATACTCTCTCTGGTTTAAAATACTATACTACTGAGCCCCAAATGCATAGCTCAAGTTCAGGCTTGATGGATTCCTGTATTCGGAACACAAGACCTTTGCCCATTTCTCCAGTCTCACTCCCAGTATGGCCAGCCTTCTCTTTGTTCTGTGTCTTCCCTCTGCTGCCACAGGGCCTTTGCACAGGAAGACCTCTGCCAAGCTGAAGTCTATTCACTCTTCAGACCATAGGACAGGTGACTACAGGAAAGACTTCTTTGACTCTACACCAAATCTTCCCATTACCAGTTCCCATAGAATTGTGCCCTTTTCTTGCCTGGTACCTGTGGACACCTGCAACTGCACATCACTTCTGTGATGATCTGATTAACATTTGTCTCCTCTATGAGCAGTGAGTTTCACAAGAGCATAAAAAATCCTCACATCAAGAACAATGCCTTCTACATTGTTGACACTCAATAAAATATTTGTTTTATATATGAACTCCTGCTCGAAATCTTAGACATAAGATACTGAAGATACAGGAATTAGTACAGAATAATCGTGAATAGCACAAGCTGCAAATCAACCAGGTCTGACTTTGCTAATGTGTTTATTCATTGACTCATTCATTCACTCAGGAGGAGTTTATTTATGAAGGCTTACTATGTATGGGACACAATGTAAAATGTTCAGGATCAGAGGTAAACAAGAGAGACAATCCCGACTCTCAAAGATTTAAATCCTAGGTCTAGAACTTATGGACCATGTGCAGAGACTAGCAGCCAGCGAATTCTTCCTGTAAAGACCCAGAGAGTAAGTATTTTCAGCTTTATGGGCCATGACTTCTCTGTTGTGCTACTCAACCCTCCACTGTGGTGCGAAAGCAGCTATAGACCACAAGGAAATGAGCGAGCATGGCTGTGTTCTCATGAAACTTTACAGAACATGCAGAAGGCAGAACTTGGCCTGTGGACACTGTTGGCCAACCCTCCTTTAGACCAATATCTTCATTTCTATGTTCAGTTTCCTTCTATGTAAAATGTATATAGTATCACGCATTCTTCCTTCTCCTTTTTATCTAGTACGTTTCCATTCACTTTATCCCTTAATTTTTTTCACTAATGCTTTCCTCTTATGTCTCCTAAGACTTCTAGAGTCAGTGCTTTCATAATTCATTTTCCCAATTATTTTGAGAGCTTCCCCACCTCCAACCGTATTCCTCTAAAACTCACCTCCCACCTCCACCAGCAACCAGAGGCATCCACTTGACCATCCCTCTCCTTCTCGAAAATGTAAATAAATGAAAAACACATGGAAACAAACACAAATACGCGCGCCCTCAGCGGCTGCCCAGCACCCGCGACATCAGCTCCAAGACCTCCTGGGGTCACATCCCAGCCTTGTATCACCTGGCCCCCCAGCTCACCCGTCCGTCTTCGCCTCCCAACACTCTCTCCACGTCGCCATCTACTGCCTCCCACCAAAATCTAGAGCATGTGCCCTTGGCTTCTTCCGCTCCCTATGCTCCCTGATTCTCGTCTTTCTGGAATGACCCTACTTGTTCCTCAAGGTTCCACTCGACAGTAACCACGCGGGGGGGACCGTCCTCACCTTCTGAGGCAGAAGTGCAGTCCTTCTGCGCGCGCGCGCGCAGCACCCCCCACGAGGCAGGAGGGCCGCCGTCACCGCCGGAGGAAGTGCCGTGCGAGAAAGCGGAGGGGCACGAGCTAACACTGCGCAGCGCTTTCCATCCTCTCCTGCAAGACTCCGAGCTGCGCAGTGTACTCCGCACACGTTAACTCACGAGATAATCACGCCTCTGAAATTGATTCAGGTGTGTCTGCTCTAACCCCGTCTATACCGTCCTGAGAAATGTCACATTCTGCAAAATCACCCACTCTGAACAAGAGGGCATGGAGGAACAGGGAAGGTGAGGGGCGACCCCTCAAAACCTCTGGACCTTTGTAAGCAGAGCATGAATAACAACAGTCAGTAAACCCTAATTCAACGCCAGCTGGTTAAATTTCTACTGGCGTTTGCAACCAGCTTCACAGATGGTTTTAAACCCTGAGCCTCCAGCTTCCTCCCCTTCAGAAGGTAGATCTTGGTGGGTAAGTGCTTCTTGTGTAGATCATTTCTTTAAAAATTAAAATCTGATCCTGGACCTAGCCTTCTCTGTGAGTTTACTGTGTTAATACAGAGAGAAATGTCTCTGCAGCTTTTCCTCTGCACGCAAATCTCTAGAGAGCACAGCACCAAGACAGGCAAGCAGTTCTTGCCGCCTAGATTTCACTAAACCTGCAGAGACATTCGGCTTACTGTAAAGTCTTCATCTACGGCTAAGGCTTTCGCTTTAAATATCATAAAGCTTGCCCTGGACTCCTTCAAACATTTACACACTGTGGAAAAGGAACAAAAGGAATTCACGTTACACCAGCGTGAGTTCTTTCTTTACCAGTAACACTGGAGGGATTCCCACTAAAGAAAACACACTGCAATAGAATAGGATGTCCTGATACGACACCCATTTTACAGATGAGGAAACTAAGGACTCGTCTACAGACTAAATTACCTGCCCCAGATTACCTAGCGACAGAGCTGGGATTCAAAGGCAAGCTGTGTAATTCCAGATTTGTGCATTTAAGGAAAGAAGGAGGAAGGGAGGGAGGGAAAAAGGGATACAGAAAGCAAAGCAGGGAAGGAGATTAACATCTATAAAGGTATTCTTCAAGAGAAAAAAAAGGGAAAGTCTTTGAGAGAAAATTAGTCATTTCTCTCTCTCTCAAGAAAGTTAAAATGAGTATTAAACTACAGAATAATTAACAAAAAACACACAGAAGTGAGCCACATGCTCCTGCTCCCCATACACACTGACCAATCATAAACAAACATCCTGAGCCCAAACTTGTTTTCTGTTTAATAAAGAAAAGAACATAAAAGCTAGCGAACATTCTGCAACCACAAATCATGTCAGAAATGAATTTTCATCTTACAGATTTAGTAAACCCGAGAATTCAGTCTGTAATATGGATTTTAAGATGTGCGTATAAATAAACTCAGGGCAGTCTGGTCAGCTCCCTCACCATCTATTTCTAATAAGTCTGAGCTCAGTCTCTGCTTAAAAAGCCTTCAGGAAAGTCCCTGAGATGCAGTTAAGTGATAGCCAATATTTATTATTTTTATTATTATTATTATTATTATTATTATTATTATTATTATTATTATTATCATCATCATCATCATCATCATCAGAACACACAAAGACAAATAACAGAACAACTAAATAACAATAAAAGAGACTTTTCCAACCCACCTTTTGCCACCTTCAAGGAGAAACAGGTCACTTAAACTACCGTGGAACTCTAAGCATTCTGTACACTGGAGTTTCTTTATCATGACAACTATTCTGTGTATTTAATATTTAAAGCAAATCTAGTGTTTTTTAAAGTCCGTTGTCATCTTCATCTTATCACGAATGCAGTATCAGTGACTTGTAGGTGGTCACCTCTCAAGGAAAAAGTAGAGGCAGTTCACTGAATGGCAATTAGGAGCGAAGTCTGAGACCAGGTGGTTGGCTGGGGAGATGGAGGCCCAGAAAGGCAACTTCTCCAAGGTCAAACTCCTGGTCCATGCTTGGGCACGGGTACTACGCATGTATGTTTGATTTCAGGGCTGTAGTGAACATTGCAAGATAGGTTGAAAGAATGGCCTTTGGTCTTATCTCAAGATAGTATATATCATGGAAGTAAGATAAATGGTTTAGTAGCAAAAACAGAGGTCAGCAAGTAGGTACTATTGAGTACAGAACACTCAAGGTGACATGTTTCTGAAAGGTAAAAAAATTGAAAGAAAAGATTAAAACGATATAAATTACAAGTAATAGGGGTGGAGCAGCAGGATCTTAGACCAGGAAAAAAAAAAGTGGGCAGATCATGTAAGGAAGAAGTCAAGGGATCCCCGAGCATAGGAATCAAAACACTTGCAAACTGCATAAAAATAACTGTGCAACTTGGTTAGCGATGAAAACTTTCTCAGCACAGATAAAGGTTCCCATCAGTTGACTGGCTCTACAAAGTGGGCCCTGGGGCTCGCAGATGAGAGGCTGTGATTAAATGTATTTTGAATCTCTACTTGCCTAAAAATAATAATGCTTGCAAAAGTGAATAGTTAATAAAGTCATATATGATCACTTACCTTGAACCAGAGTTCCAGAATCAAAATTGTTGATTTCTTGGCATATAAATGAAATTTTAATTTCAGAATCAGAGCACTATGACAGCTTCTGACATCTATTAATTTTTCTTGAAAATTTAGCCCCAATTTTAACCAATTCCCCAGAATTCTCTTTAAGTAAGGATTTAACTGTTGCCTAATTTGGCTGTCAATCACCAAAACAACTTCTAACAATTTTAAGTAGTGGGTATAATTTGGGGAGAAGTTAAAAATTTGTGGCCAAGCATCCCACTTCCCCCAAGGGGAAAAAAAATTACTGTTAAGGGAGCCTGAATAGTCAGGTGATTCTTAAGAATAAAAATTCCTTTTGCTGCTGAAATGTAACTCAATTGTTACTGGTTAAAAGAATCTTTACATATCTCATATGTTTCTAGAGAAATTAATTCCAGATCCTATGTGGAATCAACTTTCCTCACCTTTTGCCCAAACATTAACCCTCTGATCACTTCTCAAGAACCCATTATGTGGTTGAATCACTGTGTGCTTAGTGTGTGTCTCTGGCTGAAACACTGATGACAGTGATCAACATTAGTAAGTACTGTGCCAGACACGGTGCTAAGTGCTTTGCAAGGATCACGTCCCTTATTTCTCACAGTAGCCCTATAAGCTAGGGGACTTCTATTATCCTTCTCATGCAGACAAGGGAACTGAGGTTCAGAAAGGATTTGGGGACTGACCCTCTCACACCAAGCCCACACCCTTAAACAAGGACGCTGCAGCCACAGGGCAGGTACAGAACAAAATCAAACGTCTTGGGGCAAGAGTTCTTTGAATGAATTCTCAGTGAAAAATGGAAACCCTAACAGAAAAGCAAAGTGAGTCCAGGCAACAAGGTTCATGATCAGTGCAGTTCATAAGGGCATCTTTGGGTTATTTCTGATTTTCCCCTCTGACTAGGAGTGAGGTAGGAAGATAAATAAATGTCTTCTGGTGGAAGCAAAGGGCACTTCATGGCTCCTATGTGAGTCATGCCTCTTCTAAAGCTGGACATGGGTCTGCATGCTGGGTGTGCAAATTAAGGATGCCAGCAACAGAAAGAGTTGGTCTTTCCCTTGGCACTTCCAAAAATGAACATTTGTTTTAGTCCAACCCTGAGGCAAGATGGCCGCATGCACTGAATATACTGCCTTCTAGCAGACAACTAACACTGAAAAAGAAAAAGAAAAACACTTTCTGTTGATGTCAATGCTCCAGTGTAAAAGGCCAAGCCAAGACTACGGCCACATCAGTAAAGGCCTTTGATGTCAGAGACTGGCTATCGAGGGGCTGCTGTCTGTGAAATGATAAATGATTGGGTCCCTAGGACCCTGAAAAGGCCATTCTGTGTTACCATTAACTAAATCCCACCTACAAAAAGGAAAGAAGGGTCCAAAAGTGGAATTTAAAGAACACTTGAGAGTTTTTTTTTTTTTTTAAGTTTCCTAAAAAGAAGTACCTCTTAACCTTTTTTAAAAGTCAAATATTCCCAGGCCACATTCGATTAGGAGTTGTGCTTTTAGTTTTTGTTGATTAAGACAATGTGTAAAAATAAGGAAGAAAATGAAAGCTATGCCCTTGCTATCAATCTATACTTTGTTCCCTAAAGCAGTAGTAACACTTATTTGAAAAAGAGATGGATACGTAAGGGAGGTATGTATTTAATTTATAAATGTTGGCGGACTAATGGATTCATTGATCCCCCAGAGTTCCTACATAGGCACAATAGTTTCTGTAGCTTAAAGTGGGAACCACCGCATAATTTTAAAGTTTCTTATTATTGTTTTACCCCAACTCATCTCCCCAAGAATTGGCAGGATTAACCTATTGTTATCAACCTTTCATAACTATATGGGATTTGCCCTGTGTACAAAGACTCTAAGGAGCTACTGGATATTTTGTAACTTCCGCTGATCAATTTTACCTGAAAGTAACATTTTCTTTGCTTGTCTTCCTCTTCCCCTCCTTCGCAAAGTACCTACCAATTGTACCACTGTTGGAGACTTTCCATAACTCTTGATATGTTTACTTTCCATCTAAGAGGTTGACTTTATTTGCACAAGTATTTCTCAATTTTTCTTATGTTTCTTACAAATTAACTTCCAGGTTTCTACAACAGTGATTCTCAAACATGAGTCTGCATTAGAATCTTTCAGATTAATGGGCCCCACTCCTGGGGTTTCTGGCTCAATAGTTCCAGGCAGACCCAGGGAACCTGTGTTTCTAAACAGCTCCCAGGTCATGTGGGGGCTGCAGGCCCCAGACCACATTTTGAGAACCACTGAGTTACAGAAAACTGTCCCAGAAACACCGTTTGGAGTTAAGTTCTATACACCTTCGCTTCGTGTCAAACTGAATGAGGACTTCACATCAAAATTAAGTGTCCTTCCAGAATGTTCAGGTTTTTTTCCTCATCTATGAGATACCAGTGGTCCTAAGTGTCAGTAAAAATGTGCACAATGTCCCATACTCTTAACTCTGCATTATGAACTCTATCAATATTATGCCAATTAATGAGTTGAAAAACCTCTTTAGGCATATGATTTTAATACAAGTTTGGAGAGCTACTAGGAAAATTGAAATCAACTTTACAACAGCATGCATGTTTATTAACTTACATTTTTTTTAAGATGATAATAAAATAAGTAATAAACATTGAGAAAATAGGTAGTTCCAAACTCGGGAAACCAAAAAACCTGACAATAGAAACGTTTTTCTTTCTGGAACTCATGGCATGGTTAATATTTTTGCTCCCTTGGTTTTCTTGCTAAACTGAACAAGAATGTAACTTCACACACTCTTAGTATTTATATGAAGAACACATTAAATCCCTCTAACAAAGTTTGCTAATTCCAGTATCATCAACTCGTTGTTTGCATTAGGAATGATGAGGTACCCAATAAAATTAAAATGATCGTTTTAGGTGTATTATTTCCTGTTTAACAAATGGTCATAAACTAGCAAACAGAAAATCTAGGTGCCTGGTATATAAGGAGGAAAAACTGTTTCATGGAGTTATCAGCTGTGCTGAAAAATTCCTAAAAATACACTGCAGGTTAACTGAGAAAAGAAATTGCCTTAGCAACGTTAGCATGAATAAAAATCATATATACAACTCCTTCCCCCAAAAAGTAGTTTTTTAATACCTTATATGTTTATTCAGCTACAATTAAATATATATATATATTTAAAGAAGAACTAGGATTAACGGGTCTCCTTTTCCTTCCATGTCTTTTTTGCATCATGAACATTGACGGGGTGCTTCCATGTTCCTAAGGCTTTAGACATCTTTAACACGCAGAGCAGGTGCCATGTAAGTGTGGTACGTGTAGGTTTGAGAAAAAGCTGGATTGGAAGGATGAGTAAGACGTGTGACCGATGAGTTAAGAGCTGTCACTGCTCAAGCCTGAATGGAAGGCTGTTGGCAGAGACGGGTCCAAATGCCACATTACCAAGGGTGACTCTGCTGTGCTCGCCTGGGAAAGGGTGTTTGGACAGGAACTATCAACCACACATAAGGTACGTCACCTAACCTGGGCTACAAAGGGTTGTGAGAAAAAAAGGACTAACTTTTTTGGTCTCCTTTGGTGGGGAGGAAGGCAGCGGGACAGCAATCGTTTTGGGCAGGTATAAATGGTGGCAAATGAAGATGGCAACTTGGAGATGATAATCATAATTACTATATTTAGTGATTAATAATTAGGAATTATTATTTTATTCATTATCAACAACAATAAAGCAGAATCCTTTGCCGGGTACTTTCCATCTACTCAGCACTGTGCTAAATGCTTCAGATCTGTGCTAATACAGAGGCCATAGGCCACATGTGCTACTGAGCACTGGAAACCCGGCCAATGTGACTGAGAAAATACATTTTTTTATTTCATTTAAACGTAAATGTAAAGACTTGTACTCAACTTAGTTATTGGAAATCTTTTAAATTCGTTTGAAGCAACTTGGTAAGTAGATATAAATCCACTTTTCTGACTGTAAATCTCACAAAATCTAAATACAGATCGAGTAACTTAATGAAAATTCAGCACCCAAACTGCAATGCTCGTGTAAGTGTAAAACACATATCTGATTTTGAGGACCTAGTGTGAAAGACTCAACATGAAGACTTAACACAGAAAAAAGAGAATGTAAAAAATCTTAGTAACTTTTATATTGATTATATATGGTGAAATAGTAACCTTTTAGATATACTGAATTAAATAAACCATATTATTAAAGTTGACTTCACCTGTTTCTTTTTAATGTTTTTAATGTGACTACTAGAAAGTTTAAATTCATCTCTGTGGCTCACATTTTATTTCTGTTAGAGAGCACTGCTTTAGGTAAATTATCTAATTTAACCCTCACAAAAATTCTCCAGGCCACTGTTACCTCCATTTCACAGATGGGGTCACTGAGACCCAGAAAGAACAGGAAACATGCCTAAGGTTCCCCAGTTAAGTACTGGAGACTACTTTATCTGCTTCATATGCTCCAATTTTGAGTCCTCCAATCTAATCCCAGATTTTTCAGCAAGGATGCCGATTAGGGTCGCATCTCAAAGCAGAAAGAAGCACACCGAGTTGGCATTAAAGGGAATTTGGCGTTTAAAGAATAACTTAGAGCTGTGTTTGGATACCAAGGCTACCAGACTGAAGTCATAAGGTTCTGTACTTCTCATAAATTCAGTCTTTTAAGATTAACCTGGCTGTCATAAATATCACCAAACACTTAACAATGCAGGAGGACCAAAGGCCATTACGACAGCCTGTCTTACCAGACGAAGGATTCAAATTAAATTCCATCAAATCACACTGAGTCAATACACTTTGACAAGCACATCACATCCAAAACCTCCAAGAGCCTGGAATTTTTTTTTTTTCTAATTTGCTCCCCCTTTCTCTTCACCAGGAGACAAAAGAAAGCCCAGGAAAATGCTGAATGGGGCAAAAGAAAATGCAACAAAGTTAACAGGGGACTACAGATGCCCTTCAGAATTTGTAAAAACACAAAAACAAGAGGGCGCGTTTCCATCCCTGCACAATATTGCTTTTGTTCAAGGGCCAAGTCTCAGTCGTGAAACGTGTTGGTAATAAATCAGCAGGCATTATTTTAAATCAACCGGTTTTATGAAATAAGCCAAGAGTTGAAAGAGGCAGGACTAATTACCAACATTCCTTGATGAATTACTTAGCGGCGTGTGCTAAGTCAATGTGCGCCTACGTCTTGATCCCCAATTTTATCCCGGACTTATTTCCCAGGAGGTAAAAAGAACATGTGGCTAATTAAGGCACCGATCTCCACAGCCAGAAGGACTCAAGGTAAGATTCCTTTCGAAAAAAAGAAAAGGTTCTTTGCCTGGTACTTATTAATCTAATTTTTACTACTTCACTAGAAAAACAGAGCTAATCTTGTCACCTTTAGGCAGTCTGAACTACCATGCAGTGTTCAGAAAAAATGTTACATATTTGTAATTTAGCCAATAAGAATTTCTTAAGCCTTTCCTAACCAGCAGGAATGTCTCTGGTTTGTCGCTTCTAATTAAGTCTCAACAAAATTTCTAGCTCCTAAATTTTAATTATACAAAACTCAGGGCCAACAGAGGAGATTATGACAAAGCTATGCCTGGTGATAAGGTAGTAGAAATCTGAATTTTGCTTTTCATGTTGGGCCTCTTAACTACTTTTTAAAATTATTCATAAACTGGTGATTCAAATCCTTTTATTCATTTTTAGTTTTCAGGACCCTTACACCTTGCCATCCTTCCTTTAAGAAAGTAAACTCACCTGACAGGAGAATTGTGCTGCTCAAAAGAGTTATAGGTGAAAAGAACTTTGCTAAGACTCCTAAATCAAATGTTTTAAGAGATATTCACTTTAATTACATTAAGAATGTAAGCATGTGCTCTCCTGGTTAGAAAATATATAACCACCACCATCTCCAGCCCCAAAACCCATTCCAGCGGTAATCAGTAAGAACAGTCTGATGTAGATTCAGCTAGACCCTCTTCTAGAACATTACCTAGTTTTTAAAACACTGATTAAAATAATTCATTTTTCTAGGACCATTCTGCATTTTAACAGCCTCCTATTTTATCTGTTTCATATACTCCAAGTTTGATTCATATCATTTTTTTTGCAAAGCTTTATACTAATAGGCAAAAACATCTAAACTTTATAAACAAGGCCTGAAAGACTAGTGTATTATCGGGAGCTAAATTTTCCTTAAAGTTTAGGCTAATGCTCAAAGAAGTCAATAAAAAGAGACATATTCAGGGCAGGATCCAATATTCCTGTACTGACTGCAGCTCTAACCTTGTGCAAAGCCACCGTACTCATTTACATATTTTTAGACACAGATCCCACCCACTTATTTTAGTAGGGCAATGTTAAAATTAGATTTTGCTTGCACATGTCCACAGTCTCTATTGTTCAGGAACATACCTATAGAAGGTAGTCTTTCAAACCTAAGTCCTTCTTTCAATTGTTGCGATAACGCAGGTAACATTTGTGAAGAAGACTCGCGTAACATAAGATTACGGTAACATAAGATTTATTACAGCTGACATTGTCACATAAAAGCAAGTGGAAAAACAACCAGAACTGAAGTTTCAGTTTCATGTCCTAAAATACAGTAACAGCTATATAATACTGTAGAGGGGCAGGGGAAGAAAAATGCTAAATGCAACCATAATTTCAGGAGAAAATTCATATTAAAAGACATGTGTGAGTCTATCAAATTGAGCATCTCAAAATTCATTTATACTACAAATATATTATTAATATGTATAGAACTATAAAGCTTATGAATTGTGAAGTCTGGTCCAACAAGACTTTTAGAACATAAGTCGTCTTGGGTCAGGATTTTGGGATGTTGTTACAGAAACTTTCACTGTAGAGCTTTCTGACCAATAACGATGACTATAACCAAACCGTAAATTACCATAGTGGTCAGTGTGGCTAGGCGGTATTTTCATACAGTAAGAACATATCCAGGTCTTTCATTTGGCGTATCGTGGAGACTCAGGGATACATTTATTATTCAGTATGGATGGCCCCTTACTAATTCCAAATGCTTAAGCTCATGTGTCCTTCCATTAAACCTATGAGACTCCTCTGCAGTTTCTCTTGGACCTCCCCCTTTGTTCTAACGTAGTCTGTTACCGGTGATTCTTTAGAAATGTTTACAGTCTGTCCCTGAGCTGTAGAAAATATAGAGGAAGCTGGGTATGTGGTCCTAGGTAGATAAGGTAGGCTGAGGAGCCTAACTGTGTGACTTCAGGGACAATCTCTCCATGCCTCCATTTCCCCATGTCAAGGGAGGGATTTATCTTACTTATCCCACAGGATTGTTAGAGGGATAAATGAGACAAAGGATATGAAGGGTTCAGCCAAACACCTAATTCAGCCAGTAATTAATGTCTCTGTAGCCATGTGCCTTTCCTCCATAGTACCACATTTACACTACTAACTCCTATAAAAATTTTAAGCTATGGCCTTAAGCTCTGTAATAAACATTTACTACAGGTCCTAGGCTATCAAGAAATTTGGGTCATGCAGTCCAACTGAGTGGGTTCAAATCCTGACTGTACCACTTGCTTCAGCAACTTTGGATGAGCTACTTGATCCCTTCACCTCAGTTCCCACATCTGTGAAATGGGGACACTAATAATAACTACCCAGTGCTGGGCATGCTAACCATGACTGCTATTCTAACAGCTATCCTGGGAAGATGGAGACTAGCTGGAAGGCAGGTGTCACATCTGTCAGAGTCTCTCTAAGCGTTCTCTAAACAAAACACAAAGAGAGGAGTTAAGAAAGATGCTGAACTGTTTACAATAGCTGAGACATGGAAGCAACCTAAATGTCCATCGACAGACGAATGGATAAAAAAAATGTGGTATATATACAATGGTTTTTACTCAAGCATAAAAAAGAATGAAATAATGCCATTAGCAGCAACACAGACGGACCTAGAGATTACCATAGTATTTTTAACAGGTACGTATACTGTATCTCTGCTTATGTACTATGGCCCTTTAGAGGGCCACAGACCATTATAACATCTCAGACTTTGTTGTCCTCCAAGAGCCGATTTTTTGCTCTGCCAGGGGACAGTATTACCCCTGCCAAGGATGGAGGCTCTACAGATCTCAGCACACTGAAAAGAAATGATTATTCAAAGCCAGATAAAAAAGAGGCTCGCTCCAGTTTTCAGTCCTCACTCCCAGACGCCAGACCTCAATATTCTTCTTAAGATGCCACCCTGCCCTCCAGTCATGGAATTAGGGGAATTGTGTACATGAGAGGAAACTGCTCCTATCAGTGCGACTTTTTGTAACAGCAGACAAAGAGGAGCTGAGCAAGTGCCCCTCATGCAAGCCCACAAAGTGACTTCAGTGATGTCGAAGCAGCTCATTGAGAAGATAATAAAGATCCTCGTCCCTTAAGAGAAGGTGACCTTCCCAGACCTGCATGGTTCAGGTATCCACTGAACACGGCTGACTCAATACACAACCTGAGGAGATCACACCACCGAGACTCTGTGGTACCCTTTGGCCGCATAAAAAATGGCCATGTCTCACAGTGGGAGAATTCATTTCCATCTTGTAGGTCAAAATTACCAACTGAACATGGGATTACAGCTGATGTTTCCATGTTTCCGGAAAAGTAGAATTAATTCCTAGGCTTAGCTGTGTCCAGGTTGACTATTTTGTTTTAGACAGCTGCTCCCCACAGAGCTGCCCTTCCAAGTGGACCAGGCCAAAAATCTAAGCAAAGATGACTTTCTTCAGCCAGCATTTCATTACGCGTTCCTAGCCCCTAAACGCGGTGCAGGCAGAATACGACGTCTAAAATTAATCCATGCACATGTCCTGAGATGCTCACCCCACTGAGCCTGGGTTAAGTCAGATTTCACCTATGTACAACAACCCTGTGGAGCACTTTCTTATGCCAGCCCTGAGGCAGCTAACCCTTTACCCACAAGGTACACATTCCTATTTGCAAGGGAAACAAACAGGCCACAGCTCAAGGCCCAGGGAAGCTGGCACACACTTGTATCACCAGGATGACCTAAGTGTTTTCAATACACAGGGTAAGAGGTTCCCATTCTGCCTCAGGAACAGTGGAGTTTGATGCAATATTCTCAAAAATACAGACAACCCAGAAGGAGGAGAAACTATTTCTTTTGTTCCATTTACAAAGGTGAACAAAGAGAAAGAGGGTTTATATCCACTTGATCAAAACTGCCAAATGTATTTCTTTAGACTTCACTCCCACAAAAGTTAATGGCTGGAAAGCAGCAGAAGCCAGGAGGGCTGCCCTCTCAAATGCTAAGAGCAGCTGCCCTCCTAGGAGCTCAAGAGAGGCAGGAGGGGGAGGGAGGAATGGAGAGTCTCTGCTGGTGTCTCCTTCCAAGCTGTTTAAATCTGTTCCATGTTTACAAGAACTGTCTATAATTTTTAATTATCAGTGAGTTTTAATGGGAAAGAAAATTACCTTACGTGTGACACTGAACACATCAAAGTGATACAACCAAGAGATTCAAAGACCCTATATGGAAATGAGGTTCCTAGGAGGATGAAGAGATGTCTGCAGAACCTGGAAACCAAGTCCCTTTGTCCCGGGAGAAGACGTGGTCTTGCAGACAATAGGTTTGATTCAAAAACAAAAGCTCACAGGGTGTTTGTGGTAAGTCACATGGACTGGAAAAAATATATGATGGCCCATGGACTATGGTATCAGAAGAATTCTCAGATGTCCTTTTTTATGGGGACAGCGCCTCTAGCAAGATTTCCTAAGGGGACTGAGACAAGCCAATCAGATACAGACTGCATCTGTTCCTGCTTCTTTTGGCCAATGTGATGCTAATAAAGTTCTGTGTTCCTGGCTAAATAAATTGGCAACAAAATCAAACGTATAGTGGGGTACAGGAGCAATCCCTTCTGCTAATCTGTAAGCAACCAGTCCACTTGTAACTCCACACACTCTTTTTCCTGTTTCTGTGTCATGCCTAAAGAATAAGCCACACCTTCACAATTCAACACCAGGTCAATTGCATAAATTACACAGAAAAGGCCAGCAATTCAGTTATCCAGCCTTTCCCTCATCAGCGAAATCACGGAACGTCGGTTGTGGAACAGGGTGACAAGGAAGAAGGACATCCATCCAGCCTGACTTGCCAGAATCTCTGTCGAAACAGGACGCTGCACAATGAGACATACACCAAATAAATGCCAATGTAAATTCAATTTACAATGCAGAGGGCGCTGGCAAAGTGTCTTTCGGTATTTGATGAACGGCAAGTATCATTTCTCATTCTGCAGCAATCTGCCCAACTGCTTAAATTACCTGAGATGACTTGGAAAAGGGGGGAAATTAAAAAATAATTCCTTCAAACTACTTAAGATAAAATATCCTAAAGTTATCAAAAATACATTTTTTTCTTTTAAATTCATATAACCTTTCTCCCAAGAAGAAAAAAACTCAATATACAATTTATTCCAGAGAGGACATCTTGCCTTTAAAGTTTTAAATTCCAAGGCAAAAGAAGGAAGGGAGAGAGGAAGGTAGAAAGGGAAATCCTTGAGAATTTCCTATAAATTTCTAAACAGAGAAATGTTTTCAAACTATACACTAATGTTTTCAAGCTACAGACTGTCAGAGTTCATATTATGTGAGAGTGGGGAGAGGAATTCTGATGAACTCGCCAGTCTACGATCAGAGCAACCAGGTGTTTCCATCATCAGTCAGAGTTAGAGAGATGACATAGTGAAAATGCATGCTTGATGGATATATGGACGAGGATGCAGTGGATGGTATGTGACGCTTCTATAGCCATGAGACCTGACATGTGTCCACAAGGTCTGTGCCTGGTTCCCCCACTTTTGTTTGAAAGAAACAAGATCAAATCTCAAACCTCAGGCATGCATGTCAATAAAACCCACCTGTGGAAGAAACTGCTTCCACTAATGGTTCTTAATGCCATACTTTGTTAATTCACAGTTTGAAACACAGAAGGTGTTCACTACTGTGAAAAATGCATTAGGCACTCAAAAGCACTGGTTATTTATGACAAAGAAGCATCCTTAAATTACAATACCCAATTGAATAGGGCTGCTCTTCAGAAACCTAGAGGAGATCTCTAACATGTAAATACAAAGCAATAAGACTAATGCCACGTCATCCAACATAAAAGTCAGTAACAGAAATAAAACCATAAATTAATCAAATCAATATAAAAACCAGCAACTAATCCTCCAAAGCATCATGAATTTACAGACTGAACGATGACCATGGGAAGAATAAGTAATTCATATTTCCAATCCCTGTAAATTCCAAAGACTGCTCCTAACTTCCTAGAAGCTATCAACAATTTAAAACATACTTTTTAAAGCTTCATATTTTAAGCATAGCTCTGTGAAAGAAAGGGTATTAACCAGAAAACACTATTAAGCTTTTCAAAATCAGTCATTCAACCCAGTGACAGTAAAATGTAGGTACTGTGAGTCTGTGTGTGTGACTTCCTATCAAATTTTTGCAAACCAGTGGGAGTTGGAGAGATTTACCTAGAATTCTCCAGCACATGTTAGCATGTCAGACCGTATACATCTACCTCCACTGAGAAGCAGATATGTTCTGTTTTAGCAATTTACATCTTTAAAAATTAAATGAAAAATCTACTTTGGCTGTACTATTAGAAAAATTACTTATTCAATATAATCTGTATTGTTATGCATAAATTCATACACTCAGTGTTACTAATTTCATGGAAATGTATATTCATAGAAAAATGGTCCAAGATTAAGCAAATTAACTGTTTTTCTATTAACAATGTGCTTCATAATACTATGCTTAGGATTTAAAAACTAAAAAAGAGAAAACAAGAAAATTATCGTATTTCTCTCTTTTCATAATAAATATTTCATATTTTCATATATAAAACTTTCAAAAATACGTAAACTATTTTTATAAAGTACCAAGTCATTAAGTATTTGAACTAATCATTTATATAATACTCTCCTTTAAAATGTAATATGAATCTCTTAGAATGTCATCTTATATGAAGCCATTTATTTTTATTTGGTCCTCCACTTAAGGATACTAAAATCTGTCTAAATAGCTATCAAACCTTTCCACATTGCTATGCCTACAATTCTTTCTTTTCATTTTTATGACACACTTCACTATTTTATATAACTGAAATATAAAAATGCACAAGTTACACAGAGATAAACTAATTCAGCATTAAATATAAATTTACCATTTGTTCATTTTTATTTAGATTAGGTCTTCCAGTTCTCCTAATTTATTTGTGTTTTAACTTTGGACATATTTCCGGCCTAACTAAATTGAGGGTTGCAGCTAAGGCAGGTGTTACCAGAACATGGCAACATATAAGGAAAAACGGGTATATTATTCAAACCATTTAGTATAGATTTTAATTTTAATCATTTCAAAATTACATACTTTAAGTAATAAAAACATTTAAAAATGATGTCCATCTTTAAGATGATATGGAAATGATGGTTCAACATATTTGGGTAATTTCTCCCTTATCGGATATAACTGCCTTAATAGGAATATAGATTTCAACTAATACACTTTAATGTAATATCAAGCATTACCTTCAAATTGGACATAAACCACTACTAACACAAATCCATGTCATCTCTTCTAAAATATGCCCTTCAGATTAAAAAAAGACTATTAAAGAAAAAAAAAGACATATTTCTCCACATTATTATTATTTAATTCATACAACTTTAAATAATCTGTGGTATAGACAAAAACAATTATGATTCTTATGAGCACAAGACAACTTAAATCTTAAATAAATCTTACATCTATAGACACCTAGTGACTGTCAGTTTGCACTCAAGCAGAACAGAAAGATTTCATGTAGAATCTATTTCCAAGAGAAAACCTTGCCTTTACTGGGGGGAAGGTGGAGGGCAAAAAACAATCATTAATTGTGGCAATATCCAGAACTTCAATCACAGTAGAGTAACATTTTACGCTAAACCATTTGGATCTTTTTCGCCCTAGCAGAATAATTGGTTTCTCTATGAAAGAGTTTCACTAGTTCATCACTACATTTTAAGAGTCTTTGCAAATAAGAAAACAACTTTTATTTTTGAAGAATCCCCTTCCTACTTCCTGGAAAGGATCACAGGTTGCTTCCCAAGTATAAAACGTCATTCCGTCTATGCGTTTTAATAGTAAACTTGAAATAGTGGGAGATGTACTTTCTGAGCACAGGAATGAATGCAAAGACCAACAAGGAATTACCAGTGGGTACAGTTCACCTTGCTTAATGAACAGTAACACTTGGGACTCTTCAGGATGAATCAATCAGGTGAATGGATATAAAAGAAATTAAGAAGTAAGGAGGTCCCCTTACTTTTCTTTTAACTTCACTTGCATCAGTCACATTTAAGAGTTGTAATGTTTATCTTTAAACAAGGAGTACCTCCCAATGTGATGTGGAGGATACGTGTGTGAGACGGAATTCTATTCTTAGACTTGTTACAATTTTTTTCAGTAATTAGGAAGCTATATGTCCCTGATAGAATGATGCTAACAGGCTCCTGCAGTTTCTACTCTAGCAAGAAATCAAAGAGACCCAAAACAGACAACTCACATCAGTTAAAGGATTACACAGTCTGGTTACTAAAGGGTAGAAAGCTCTGCTACAGTTTTATATCTGAAGAGACTTTCTAAAAAGATTCAAATTCTACAGCCAAGTTTACTTACAAAGGACAGAAGGAAACTAAAGAATGGCCCATGCAATGTATTTAGGAGAAAAAAATTACATACAAATTATTAGAAGAGGCTCATTTCAGATAATTTGTACATTAGGAAACTTTCCCAAAGAAAGAAAGATATCATTATAACAAACACCTATCCTAACTTGTAATTTCTCCTGGAACATCATTTAGTGAGGGTTACTACTAAATCTACAGTTAGTTAACATCCTTCTTTGAAAACACAAAGCCATGTAGAAATCAATAGAGCTGACATTTACAAATATGATTCCGATGGTTCCAATATAACCAAATACACACTGAGATAAATAAAACAGCTAGAAAATGGAGAATGTTGAAGAAGGCTTGGCCCAACCAACAAGGTGACACTCACATACCTTAAGGACTTCCATCGGCACCTGGGTGGCAGAGGGAAGGGTGGTGGGCACACTGACGTTTATGGCTGGTGTCTGGTTCACGGGCACTCTCTGTTGCATGAACTGGGCCGCCTGCAGCTTCTGCTGCTGCTCCCTGCGTTCCTGCTCCTGCATCTGCTCACGCATGAGTTGCTGGCGTAGCAAGATGCGTGATGTCATACTGGAGGAGCTTATCGGAGGCTTGGAGGCCCCGGGATGCTCCTCGGAACTGCTGTGGGAAAACCAAAAGACACACATTTACTTTTCTAATGAGACCCTGCGTTTGCATTTGGGGGTACCCTAAATTGCACCAAACTATGAAATGAGCCTGTGCAAATATAATCAAATCGCGGAATAGTACTCCACCTAATTGAAAATCAAGAGCTAACAGGATTTAAGTCATTAGTAGTTGAATTAAAGTAAGTCGGCTTGATTGCATCTAGGCATTTTTATCATGCGGCTTTTTTTTTTTTTTTTTGACATTTTATACTGCAGACTACTCATCACCACCAAATATAGTGCCACCATCTGAAGTGCCAAGAAGCAAGGCGTCTTAATGGCACCCAGATTTCCACAGTTAAAAATACATCACTTGATTTCCTTTTTTATAACCGAATCTAACCAAATACCTACTCCTACATGCTATCTAAATTCCTTGGAGATATCTAAGATGTTTACTAGCACAGAATGGTTTAAAGAATAGGTAAACTTTATCATGGGGACATTTTCCTATGATACAGGAAGTAAAAATCATTAATGAAAGAAGCATCTGGACCCAAATGTTAACACTGAACTCGACCTCAGCCTTTGGGAAAGAGCGCAGAATGCAAGCTGGTTTGACAACCCAATTCTTCTTTTCTTGGTTTTCTTTGTACTGTTTTTTCTTCTGATTCATCTTGGCTTGCTCTGCCCTACACGTGCTCGGTGAGTTCCCCATGAGGCCTGTTTCTAACGGTGCTGATACTGACCCTACCCAAAATTATTTAAAATGCTTAAACACTTGTCCTAAGTCAAAAGAGAAAGGACTTCCTGATTTTCCGAAATACAGTTTTTTACTGCTTATCTTGCCAGCCCTCCAAAATCAACCATTAAACCTCTCTCTGCCCTTGTTACCATATCCAGAAAAGAGAAATAGAAATAACAGTAGGTTTTTTTAATCTACCCACTTATCAAAGTAGGAGATATTTTTTAAACGTCTGTTGTATCATTTATACTCTAAAGCCCTATCTCTTAGGGATTTTGGGAGGATTAAAGAAAATAATGAAGAAAATGATGCACACAAATCCCCTAATACAATGATCGCCATGCAGTGCTGCCTCAACAAATGTTATTATCCAGAAAATTTAATTGTTTCCAGTAATATAATTTTCTTTAAAAAAAATCACTTTTTAGGGCCAAGAATATAATACCTTAGTTAGCAACTGGCAACAGAAAAAGAGTAATATTTGAGAAAATATTCACTCCAAAGTTATTCTTCAAGAGAAGTATTTGCACCTTTAAGCTTCCTTCTTTGAGTATCAATCCCAGTCTCGTCTTTATCCTCTAACAAAAGGCAAAATAAAGCCTTGAAATCACTGACCATCCTTATAAACTCCTTAAAGATAGGAAACTTCAAACTCTGCAGGTAAAAAAAAAAAAATCAAAAACAAAAACAAACAAAAATCTCCACTCATAATGGATGAAGAAATGTTTGCATTTCACCCTCAGAGTTCCAGAAAACTACACAATAAAAATTATACTAGCAGATAACTCATTACTCAGCACAGAAAACTGGTTCAATAAACTGTGATAGGTTCATATAACTTAATACCATCCAGCCACTAAAAATGGTGTAGAGATATACTTATTGTTGTGAATAAAACTATGTAATATAATAAACTTAGAAAAGCCAGTTGCAATAAAGTATTCCAGGTATGATTCAATTTAAAAAAATGCTCACTGTAAGAAAAAGTGCAATGTGACTGGGACATTATGTTGTACACCAGAAAGTGACACATTGTAACTGACTATAGTTCAATTTAAAAAAAGAAAAAGTACAAAGATAAAGTTACCCTGAGCCACTGTTGGTATCACAATCCCTTAAGAAAACAATATTATCAATTTGATTCAGAAATTTCATTGATGGATGATTTTGAAAATAATTCAAAATGCAGAAAAACTGCACTACAAAGCTGTTTATAAATTGCAAAATATTCTGAACCACCTAAATCTGTTCCCTTGTATGAGCATGATATGTAAATTATAAGTGGAGATATGGGTCAAAGAATACAAACTTTCAGTTACAACACAAGTTCTGAGGATCTAATGCACAACATGGTAACTATAATTAATAATACTGTATTGTACACTTGAAATTTGCTTAGAGTAGATCCTAAGTGCTCCCACCACAAAAGAAGAAAATAAATAGTAACTGTGAGGCAATAGATGTGTTTCACAATGTATGCATGTATCAAATCATCACATTACATATTTTATAGATATATCATTATACACATTAAATACAATTTTTGTCAGTTATGACTCAATAAACTTAGGGAAAAAACAAAACCATTCAAAAGATTTAAGTATAAAGTTGGTTAAAAAAGTCAACTATGATACATAGATTTGATCATATATTACCTGTTTTTTTAAATGCACAAGTACGGAGCAAAGTGAGAAATGCATGTTGTAAGAGTAAATTAAAAAGTAGGATTCAAAAGTTATTTACATTCTAATTTAGAATAAGTAGAGAGAGAGAGAGAGTGTGTGTGTGTACAAATACATGTATGACCAGCAGGGTGTGTATAAAGATAATCACAGTCAGAGTGGCAGTGGAATTACAGATCAATCTCTTTTTCTTTGCTTTCCCCCCTCCAAGTCATAATAAAGCCGTAATATTTTTTTAGTGGGAGGAGATATGCCACTAATTTCAGAACATGAAGAACATGAACTAATTCACAAGCGTGAAGAAATGACCAGAGTGATCAAAGGCACCATTTGGCTAGAAGAAAGGAGACTTGGGCCATCACGGGCAGGATTTTGACAATAGGATGGGAGAGTAGTGACTCGTATCCAGCACACTAGTTCTCCTGGAAGTCTTCAGTATCCCAGAAAACTTTAACTCTCTTTCCTCTATAGTTTCCTACAGATGCACACAGACTGAACAGTATTAATACCCTGCTTATTATTTTCACGTCATGCACTCACTCACACAAGAAAAATACCTAGCCAGGACTCAAAAAGAATCCATTCACCTGGTAAGGTTCAACTAAAAGAGCATCAAAAGAAGACGCATTTTTCCACTTTTGAGTCTGTGTTCAAAGCTCACATGTACTTTTCCAAACCAGGGAAAGAAGGCTATTTAAACATAAATAAATAAATAATAGACGGTCTTACTATTCAAAGCCTGTCAGGTTAAAACATTCCCAGAGAGACTGATCCTTTTGATAAAAAACAGGAGCAAACCTTTGTGCTGTAGCAAATGCAGCTGTGGAATAATCGCACTAATTAGCTGCTCAAGACAAGCCATTGGCTGTGATACTGGGGGAAAAAATCCTTTCAATTAACAGTAAAGCATTCTTCAGACATCTTAAATTAAAGTTACTAGGTATCAACCGCACTAAGGTTTCAGACTTTAAAGTCAACAACAATATCATTGAAAACATTTACTGGAATGTCCTATCAGGAAAAGAAATACAGATTTCTATGGCAGACGCATATAAAAAAATTAAAACCCCACTAAAGAAAATCTAACAGAGCTCAGCTGATTGATATTATTTTAATAAATCTTCTCAAGAAAATAAAAGAAAGGAAGAAAACCATGCAAAGGAAGATGTAGCCACTTCACTGCACACACTCCCTGCGGGATATTTCCATGTTAAAGATGACTCTCAGATTTTCAGCTTTACTCTCAGTCTTTCAAATATCACTTTCTCTTAGAAATAATTGAATCCGCAATTATCACCTTACAGACAAAAATGAAGATATCTACACTTCAAAATGCTAGCAGGTCAAATGAGAATAATGTTTTAGACTCAAAGTCGAGGTTTATGTGAGAACATCACCGGTGGCCAAAAGCTTATTTTTAAAATGAGGACCTGATGTTTAAACCACTAATGATAAGCGAGAAGAGTTGTCCAAATGTATTTAACTTTAAAAGCTAACTGAACTCATCCAGGGCCCAGAAAGCTCAATCTGCATTAGGTAATCCTAATTCCATCAGTCTGATTCCTTTTAATCAGATTATGTAAAGGTCATTTATTCAACAAATAGTTATTGAGTGTTTCCTCTGTGCCAGGTGCAGGGAATACCTGGTTTCTAATCTCATAGAGTTTAAAGCCAGGGTCACCTAATTTTTCTGAGATACCTCCAAATTAAGTCAATTATCTAGATTATCTGACTCTCAGCTAGTTCCACGTGGGAAGGTGTATGCCTCACCGTAAGAAATCACTCTTTGAAAGCCAACTTCGGGAGGCAAATGCCTTTACTGGCACTTGCCCAAATCACTGAAGCCAGACACACAACTTCTCTGAGAACTGGGAACTGCTCAGTGGTGACTCAAGAAGGACGGCCATCAAGGGGACACAAGTTCGAGCTCCATTACTGCTGAGCAACTGATCTTCAACAAGCCGCTCAACCTCTCTGAGCCTCTCCTACATGCACTGCAGTGGTTGAATGAGCCATCGTCAGCTAACTTAAAGTGCCCAACACACTGGCTGTAGCCATGAATGTGACCTGAGTTCCTATCTCGATGGCAGAATTTACACTTTTAGCTTTCAAAGCCTCCCCCTTCTCTGTGATGGTGTAAGTAGGTGGACACATGCTCTGAACTATCCGGTATATTCCTGAATTCAAATAGTTAATTCCACTGCCTTGATCAACCATTTAAATACATCAGAAATTCCATGGCATCCAATACTTAGCCATTCAAACATCTGCATGACCATCCCTACCTTTGACAGCGATGCAAACGCCCCTTCACTAAACCTTATCAGTCAGTCTTTGGTCTCTGTATCTTGGTCAACCAGGACATGAATCTAGCTGTCAGGTGAAATAGTTAGTTTCTAGGCTGAAAGAGCTGATAAACTTTCCCCTGCATTTCCTCTCTTCAATTTCTCAGGCAGGATCCAGCTCTGCCACTTACTAACCTGTGACTATGGCCAAGTTAGTCTCTTTGAGCTTTGGTTTTCCTTATTCATAGAGTGTTTAGTACCTCTGCCTCTCAGCACGGTGAGGAGGATTAAAATTTGTAATAGATGTAAAAAGCTTAGCATAATGACTGGAACATAGGTCGGATAAATTGGAACAAAATTCACAAATTGGCAGCAAAAAAATAATAATATGAAACCATGAACATGCTACCTCTTTTTTGGTGCAAGGAAGCAGTTTTTTGTAAGCCTATATGCAAGTTTGGACCAGAGCAGATCTGACTGTGAAGGTTTAGGCAGTCTCTGTCTGATTCAGAGGAAATGACAAAGTTCTACAGGGGTGGAGAAAGAAGACAATTTTCCCTGCAATTCTCTCATGAGATAGAAAGTAAAAATCCTAGAGTTTTTCTCCAGGAAAAAACTGATCTTCATTATAATCATTCAATTAATAGAGCTCACAGCCTAGCATTTGCCAGAACTGGATACAATGTCATTATGTCCAGCAAAGCACAATGGCTGATGTTCACATACCCAGTGGGGACATAAGAAGGCATAATAATTAACTTCATGCACAGGTGAGAAAGCCGTGTCATGGGTAGGTTAGGCTACCAGCGTTTCCAAATGCAAAAGGCTGGCTCCCCCAAAATCAGCTGAGGACTGTGTCTAAAATCAAAATGCCCAGGCTCCATCCCTAGACATTCTGATTTCAGGTTAGGGAAGGCCCAGGAATCAATATGTCTACAAAAACTCTGCAGCTGATTCGGATGCCACGTTTGGAAATTAAAACACCCAAGATCACCCATCTGTTTCAGAGGAGAGCTGGGACAGGAACCTACATCTTTGATTCTTGACCAGAACACTCTCTTCCATGTCTGAGGAAATTCACATCCCAATTCCTACCTCCAGTAACCCTGACAAGAGCTCTGATAACTGAACCCAACATGTTGAATGGAATGGAAAGGGAAGGACTACACACTCCTGCCAAATGGGCTGAAACACCAAACTAAAACAGCTGTCCAGATACCACCAATGACGGTTACAACATCTGTAAGGAACCTACAGGCTGAATCTATAAAAATTGCCCCAAACAGTTTGCTCTGTTAGCTAAAAGTCTTTAAAAAGTAAGTTCAAGTGCAAAAATCACTGAAATAAGAGTCAGTAAATGGATACATCTTTTTAAATGTCAGTCAGGGGATCTAACATTTCAGAATGATCAGTACTTCCATTATCTTAACCTTTACCTTCCTTTCAAAGTAATCACGTTTTAAGCGTAAGGATGAGTTTTTCATCATGTATGATGGAACCAAGCACCAATAAGAGAATATACTGTTACTTGTATAGAGGATATATATGTGAAATACATGGTATGTCTGATGTGTAGTATATATGATATATGATACATATGATAAATATGTATCACACTTAAAATAACTGAGAGTATAATCCATATAAATGTGAAAGTACCAGATTTCACAGTTTGGCTTAAAAAACTGAGGTCTTCTGGACTTCAGTCATCACTAACCTTGGTTTTAGGGGTCAAGAAAAAAAAATGAAAACCTGCCAAACGACTTTTTCTGGTAACATTACCAGCTCAGACAATAAATACTACAGGTTTCTGGCACAGAGAAAATAAAAAGGATTTCAAAGTGCAGCTTGTCTTTCTCCTCTTCTTTCCTTCAACAAATATTTGAACATTTTCCAAGGGCCAGGTTCTGCTAGACAAGAGGATATCATGGTGTCCAAGGCAGACGCTACGCCTGTCCTCTGGAGCTCTGTAACTTTCATTGCACAAAAGGACGAAAACATTCTAAAAAGCAAGAACCCCCAATCATACATAAGTCAAAATCTGAAATCGTTACTTTTCAAGACCTGGACCCCAATGAGTTTGAAAAAAAATGTAGACTCTCCATATATATTCAGGCTTAATTATCTTTAAACTGGTCTTTCAACAAGTGCCAGAAGAGTAATCACCATAATTGCTTAGATCAAAGAGCAAAATAATAGGGCTCCCAATATACCAATATTCTTCAAAGGAGGGTACAAAAATGATACCCTGGGGTGCAGAAAAAAAAGATGAGAACATTTGTATTGATTTTATCCATCATTTCCACTTTCTATTTTTGCGTATGGTGGATATTATAATACAGTACTAGTAAAGGGGACACATGTATATAATTTCCAAGTAAAATAAAAACATGTTGAGAGAGTTTGCTTTGAAAAAAATCTTACTTTAACTAGGAGGGATGACCAAAAATGTTTGGAAGAGCTCTGTAATATCAGACCAGTATTTTTCCAGAAATTTTTCATCACCAAATTTTCTTTAAGTTGATTATCTTCACCACTCCCAAAGAGTCTTGCACTTCTAAGCACTCCAACCGAGGAAAGTGCCGATTTCTTTAATATTAAAAGACATTTTCCAACACACATAGGAGGATGCCATTTCCTCATTTTATGACCATGACTGTCCTCCACTTCCCACTGATGGGTTTCCACACTTAACATTCACACAATGCCCTTCAAGGAAATTATTTCCGACAACCCACTATCAAAATGTTATAACGCAGATAAAGTTGAGGTGCCCCACATTCAAGCTTCCTCCTGTCTCTCCTATCAAGCTGCCTTTTACTAGACCACATTTTAGAATTCTTGTTTACTCTGTCCAACTATGGAATCTCATTCACATCTAAATGCCGTGTTTTAAAAGGCTCTGAAAAATTCATCCCCTAAAAGGTGTAAGTAATTAATATGGCATGACAAGATATCCCACTTAAGAGTATTTTAAAAGGAAGAACTTTTTATCCAAAACTATGACAATCTAATGACAGAATTCAGAAATGAATGTGAAAGTAATTGGAAGGATCTTTTTAAAGACAGAAAGCTCTTCTATCTCTACTCAAATAATTGCCCTAGTCACAGGGCATGCTCTGTCCACCTGTCCTGGCAACATCACAACAGGTCAGAGAAGATTCAAAAGCCTTAGACTGCCAGCACTTAACAATTACTGCATGTCTAGGATGTATCTACCAAAATGCAAAGTTTGCAATACTGTGTGGAAATCAAGACAAAAGGACCGATTACGGTCTCAGGAGCAGTGCATGGGTACACCTGTCATAGCTGAAGGGACAGCCTTACAAATAATGGCAATGACTTAAGGTGGTCACATGCTACTTATGCCTGCCCAGCATCCTGTCCCACTTCTTTGGCAAAGTACCCCCCAATTTCATCTTTGAAAACCAGCCTCCTCACTGTCAGTTCATGAGGTAGCTTATAGTGATGCTTCTAACTCCAGACATAGAAACACAACAGAGGCTCAACCAGTCACCATGTGTATCAAATGGGTTTGTGCTCCAAAACAGCCCAATAAGAGTCAGCCCTGTCTTTGGCTAGAATTACTGGGGTAAAAGAACTCTCTCTATACTAAGGTTTGGAAAGATGCTAGGATGTAAATCTGGAACTTCCTGGACCTGTGTGCAAAGAGAGCCAAATGAGGTGAAACAATAATGTGAATTGAAAGAGGAAACAGAGGACTGAGGAGAAGGAAGAATGAAGGCAGAGCCAGTGTTTGGATGACACCAGGCATCTGGATCAAACCATCTCTCTAGCCTTGATAACCCTGGACATTGGGAACTGACTCACAAGTGACAGTCTCCATTTTTGTTTGAGCCAGTTGGATGGGCTCTGGCCCTAGACCACAGTTCATTTTTGTGACATTTTAGAAAATATCAGTTATTCCAAAAGAAATAATCAAAGTTTCAGCCTAAGATCTACAATTCAGACAATCTAGTATCCATTCTATTTTCTCCTTGCTTCACCTGGTACACTGCCACTCACATTTCCCAACTTTCCAGGAGCTAGGTTAGCTTCATGCCTAAGTTTTGCCAATGAGACTAAAGCAGAAAGGTCATGTGGTATTTCCAAGAATTCTCCCTAAAGAGATACCCGTCTTTGCACTGCCTACTATCATGTCTCCTAGAATTTAGTTGTAATGGCTGCAGCTCCAGCAGCCACTTTTGACCATGAGGATGAGTCCCAGACTTAAGGATAGAGCTGGAATATTCCTGGCCCTTCATGACCAGAAAGAGCCAAGCTCCACAAGGGCAGAGATTTTTCTGTTTTATTCACAATAAATTCCCCAGCACCTAGAAGAATACTTACCACATAGTAGGATGAAATAAATCTCTCCCCAATTAGTAAGTTTGGTATCTCTATTCTATCAAATACCTCACCTCCTCCTAAAAGTAGGTAATGCTAGAACCTTAGTGTTGGAAGACCTTTAGTCAAACCATTTACTTCAGTTCTCCAAGGACAGAAAACACATTTTTTCCAAAAAGCTCTAAGCTCTAGAGACCTACTGTATTAACTTAATTCTAATACAAAATTTCCCTCCACATTTTAAGACTTCTCAAATCAGAACAGGTCGTATAATCAATGTATATATTTAGTAGAGTTCTCTTCTCCCCCCAACAGTTGCCTTAAAATCAGTAGTGAACTGGATACAAGGAAATACGCTTGAAAGATGCGTACTGTGGCACTGAACTCATTCTGGCCCCTCGGAGGCTCAAAGGAGTTATAGTTTGGGTAATTCAGAAATCTGGGCATTGGATTAACCAACTCAGTTAAAAGCAGAGGAAGAAAGAGCAATTCATTTAGTATCTGAGATAAGAATCCATATCACAGAACAGAGGAAAGCATAAAGCCCTGGACCCAGAGTACCTCTGCAGAAATCTCAGCTCCATCATTTCTCAGCTGTATGACTTGGACTGGATCTTTCACCTGCCCGAACCTCCATTCTGTCATCTGCAAAATGGAGGTCGGAAAAAAGTACCTTTGTCACAGAGTCATTATGAGAACTGAAAGTGTTAATGCAAGTAAGAGTCTTAGAATGGTGGCCAGCACACCATGCAGACAGTTAAGTAAAAGTTATGCAATGACTCCTGAACTGGTATCCTCTGAACATCTTAGTATCTGGTAAACTAGTGAAAACTGACAACTTATTTTCTAGAAAGCCAAATCTCTTACAATGTTGCCTTCTGCTCTGGTGGTCCTTTGCTTTCTTGGAGGAAAATACAAAAGAAACAATTAAACAGTGTGCGTCCTCCCTAAAAGAACAGGCACAAAGAGTTAATCGGCAACAGCTCAGTGCACAAGTTTTGTCAAAGATGTATGCTAAGAATTTCATTCTGAGAATCTGTCAGGGAAGCCTGCTCCTGTGGCAAGTATTTTAGTTAACCAGGGGGAAAAAAATCAAAATCAATTAAGCCAATGTAGTTGAAATTAAGAATTAATTTGGGTATAAATTCAAGGATGACATCACTACTGCCCTTATGCTGCATGAGAATGGTATGGTGCATCCATTCATGACCTCCATTAATTCGCTTTAAAATAATATTTTAAAAATTGGTAAGTTATGGAGGACATTCTTGTGGGGTATGAATCACAAAGAACAACCCTCATCTCCCTAACTGCTATCTGATTTACAAAGCAGAAATTCATAACATTTCTAACATGATGACATTTTAAATACATAATTACGTATACTCTGTTCATAAAATGTTCTATCACTTTAGAGACATGAGTAAACTGTTTTAATGACATGTACAGTGGAAAAAAAACTATAAAGGCAAACTCAATACAGCAAAAATAGCACAAGAAATCAGAAATCATTCTAAAAGCTACTGTAAAAACTTTTAAAGATATATCTACTGAATATCAGGAACTTATGCCACACTTAAATCTGTGGGAATTTTATTTTTTTAAGAATCAAGTTCTAAAAATAGTTCTGCTACGTTTAGTATTTTTCCATTATTCTTGCTGTCTTTAAACACACCTTCACAAGCTGCTGAACATAATGCTTTTCTGACTTAATCAAAACCTCTCTCATGACCCAGGAACGTTCAGTAAATAATTATTAAGCTCCAGAGGTGGCTTTTGCTTAAGTTGATTTGCTTGAATGCCTATTCACTTAGGGAAACAGCTTTTAGCATTGTTTTCAAATCTTACCACCTAACATTGAAAGAAAATGTTGGAAGAAGAGGGGAGGGGTGGGGGGGAGTTATCATCCATTTAGCATTTCTCCATTTTAATATTTCTTTGAAATGCCCATTTCAAACTTGTTCTACATTCTATGCCAGATAGAGGATTTTGAGGTTTGGATGTTTTGTTTTCCTCTTAGAGAGACCAAAAAAAAAAAAAAAAATCAATATACAGAAATGCAAATGAGATGTTTATTAATGCAACTAATCCTATTCCACAGTCAGGGGGGAAAAAGGGAGAAAGCAAAAATCCAGAGTGTTTGCAATGGGGCAATTTTGACAAATGTCACTAAGCACCCTCCTTTTCCTGAGGAAAACCCTTTTTTATTCATCACAAACCTGGGCTGCAGCCTACCTTGTAATCATAAATCAAGCTCTGTTCTCACTCAGGTTTTTCAAGCAGTCATTTTTTGGCATTATTAATTTAAGACCAACATTCCCTTTTAAACAAGAAGGCAGAGCTAATGGGCTAGCATTTTGATTCCCCCCACAAATTAGTTGTTATCCTTGTCACAGCCACCTACTAGAGGTTACAACTGAAGCCGATTAAAGCCACAGTCACAAAGTAACAGTTCCAGTATTTTTAACTACCAATAAATCTTCCCTTTCTCTGTCCTCCCCTTAAAAAAAAAAAAGAAAAAAACAAAAACAAGAACAAAACTCCTGTTAAGTGGTCCCAGGATTATTTCCAGAATAAAACTTCACTTACAGATATAAGCTTTCAAAGGAACAAGGCATGAACATCTGAACTCTAAGCGCCTCCATCTTTTTTCCTTTAAGGTGTTCTGCAAGCCCTTGGCGAAGAGTGAAAGTCAAAGTTAGTTCTGGCACTGGCTGTGTCACTAGGGGTGGCTCCTGATAAGGCCCTGGAAACTCCAATCCAAACACAGCTCGTGCTAGAACGGTGCCTGGTGTCTGTCTGCAACCGCAGACCTGTTTAATCCAGTACCTACTGTACCTGCAGGACAAAAATGCTGCCTCACTCTGCAAAGGGGGCTATGCAAGGACCCAGGCGCCGCCAGAAATCCAGCCCAGCAGCCAAGCGACACCTCGGGATGCTTGCTTAGCCCTCCCCGAGCGCAGGGACCGGTTGAGGCTTGCAGCGGCTGCGCGTTATTAGAGAACTTGAAAGGAGAGGTAATTTCACATACCGGTGAATTTTTAACACTTAAGAGAGCCACAGAACCTAGGAGGGCTGTGGGACTGCTTGTGCCCTTCTCCACTAGGGAGATCTCCGGCATCATCACACGCCTCTGGCTGCTTTGCATCCGTGCACAGGCATTTTTGGAACCGGGGCTTAATCATTGAACATACTCTCCTGCTGACAGGCTAGAGATCCGGACAGCATTCCTCACCCTCAGACCCCAAGAATATCAGGAAGGCTCTCCTTGCCCAGGACTAGTGGAAGTCAAACCCGAGCTGCTTCTAACTGCGGGCACTATCTTTTGGGACATCTTTAGGCCAGACATCTGTGTATTCTTAGACTGCCATCCATTTAAATTCTGAATGCACTGGTATACAAGAAGAGAAAAAAATAATGACAATACGTATTCTCAAAAGACACCTTACAATTCTGACGTGACAACATCAATATTATCAAATACGAATGCAGCTCCTACAGACTCAGCACACCAAACATGTTCTGCACAGTTAGTGAAATGTGTCTGTTTCTCCCTACACACAATTCAAAGGTCAGAACAAAGACATCTGACACTGACTAGCTGTGTACCCTGGGAAAGTTACTTCACCTCTCTGTGCCTCAGAGTCTGTCTCCAAAGTAAATGGCTGGAAGACAATGCAATTTCTATAAGCCACAAATCAAACTTGCATTCCATAATGTAGTAAAATTATGTTTTTTTTAATTTCCCTTTAATACAAGGAAATATCCAGCCAGGAGTCTCAGACAAACTATTTCTGTCTCCTTTTATTCTTTGCTCATTTTTAAAATTCATTCTTTCTTTTGTTGAATAAATATTTACAGAACACCTATGTCCTGGACACTGTGGAAATTCTTGGGGTTTACCGTCTAGCGGGACACATAGTAAATAATCATCCAAATATATAATGAAAAACATGATGACTGCCACAGGGAGCTGGGAAAGCATAAAATGTAATGGTCAGAAAATGCTTCCCCTAAGCATGGCCCTCTGGGCTGATAAGTGAGTTGGGGTGGCAGTCATGGGGTAAGGGTGTGGGGAGGGCAGGGAAGAAGAGTTTTCTGAGCAATGGGAACAACATATGCAAGAATCCTGAGGTGAGGAGCTGAAAGATTCATAGCAGCTGGAGGACAGAGAGTAAGTGAAATCATGGCATCTGTGAGACTAAAGCAGTGACTAGGACCAGACCATGCGGGATCTGGGAGATCAGGGAAGGGTCACTGATCTTGTTCAAAGATGAACAGGAAACCATTGAGCAGCTGTAAGCAGGGAAGAGATGGGCTCAGATCTGAGTCTTCAGAAAGGTCCCCCTGACTGCTATACTGAGAACCACCTAGAGGAGGGGCAAGACTGGCCACTGCGATGGTCCTGATAGGAAGGGATCACACTCTACTAGGGTGCGGTGGGGAGTGAGGGGAGAAGGAACAAGAGTGGAGAGAAGTGGCAAAAAGTGGCAAATAAAAGATTATTGGTAAAACTGAAGACCAATAAATGGAAGGAATAGGGGTGGGGTGGGGAATCATTCAGTCATTCATCACAATAGTTACTGAGTACTTTCCACACAATGGGCATTGTGCTGAGTGTTAAGGTAAACAGAGGACTAAGATGCCACACTATTTCCCTTACCAACTTCCTCCACACCTCTCTTTTACCTCTAGCACAATACAGCATAAAAATCAAGGATACAGGTTCTGCCACCAACGTATCCAGGTTCAAACCCCACCACTTACTAGTTCTCTGACCTTGTGCAAATTTACTCAACTTTTTGTAACCCAGTTTCTTCACACAAGAAAGGGGAAATGATAAATAGCTATCCTAAGTTACTGTTAGAACTGAAGGAGAGAATATATGCAATGTGTATGGCACACTCTCTGACATATAGCAAGCTCTCAATTAAAAAACAGCCCTTATGATGATGATTGTGGTTGGAACTGTCTATTTTGGATGCACATTAACCAATCTAGAGAACCAGTGGAAATGCAACGGAGGAAAAAAAAAAAAACACACATAGAAAAAGTGGAAGATCAAAAAAAATGGAGAAGGTAGGAAATTATTGTATCAGGACCTTTAAGGGATTACTTTTTAAAAGACCAAGCTGGACTCTCTCCCACCTTGGACACTATTTGAAGCTGCATTAAGTTACAAGGTATCCGGGTAAATTTTAGAATTGAAACCCTGATTTATTACATGCTTACACACAGGGAAAATCTGTACCCTCTGTGGGATCTCAAATGTTGACCATGAAACCAATGGTATCAATTCCAGCCATTCCATCAGGGGCACAATGTGGTGCCAAAGGCTCCCCTGGCACGTTCAGTCAATGATGTCGCCTGACATTCTGTCCTGGACAATCTAACTAACCCCAAGAAGGCTCTCCATTAACTGTTTATGTAAGTGTTTAAATAAAATCACCTTTAAGGGGTATATGTTCAACCTATTCATGGTCCTTCAGAAATATCTATATAATACTAGGCTTCTTGGGGAATCTTCCTAAACACAGCAATGAAATACCCACCAGAAAATGGAATAAAGTTTGACCTACACATCTGACACCCTCTACAAAATTCATGAAACATTACATAGATTTCCAAAATATTAACATGACTGCCCCTTGAGTCGTCACACAATTACTCAACAGACGTCTTCTGAGCAGCAGGAACTATGTCTGTTTGGTTTACCATTGTATCTTTAGAACCTAGTAGAATAAACAGTCCATGGTTGATGTTTAATAAATATGTTTAAAATGGATCAATCCATAATACATAAGCAACTCTCTCATGCACATTTGTACTATTCAGATGTGCATCCTAAGTGCGTAGACATATGCATATGTAAACACACACACACATACACATAAATCTTAAAATTTAAACACAAACTAAGAATTAGTAGCAGAGGAAAAGGAAAAATACTATATTTTTAAAAATGAAGCACTGAATGCAGACTAAAAATATCACCTGTACTGCAATACATTTCAAATCTTAATTACTACTCCTTGCCCCAAATTCCAGCAAACCGACTAGAGTCATCACAGTTCTCACTGACCTTCTTCAAAGATGACCTTAACTAAAATGGAACTTAAAACTATCAAACATCCAAGTGACAGCCGACTTTTTCTTTTCTTTCTTTTTCTTTTTTTTTCCATTGCTAAATTTGGGCCTTGGAATCTTTTTGGAAGGGAAAATTCAATCACTAGGTTGAGCAAGTTAGAGAAGAGATAAGAGCTTTTACTTGTTATCATGTCCAAAACCCAGCGGAAGAAAAGTTGAACCATTGTTTTATCACAGTCAGAATTCCTATTTTATTTTATCTGGGTATCAAATGTTGTATTGCCTCCAAAGCATACCATTTTCTTGTGCCTTTTCTTTTGATAGTCACTGCTCTTTTCAGTAAATTCACACTTCTACCCACCACCCACACAGTACTTACCATGTGAGGACTAATACGTGCCATGAACTACCTCCTATGTACAATTTAGGAAGCACCTACCCAGTCTTCAAATATTTCATTATGATCCCAGGCAATAGTTTCCAAACCTGCAATGCATCTGGGGACCCTTCTCCCCACCCCAACCCCTAAAATCAACCCAGGAGCGTTTAGAAATATAAATGTCAAGGATCTTTTCCCAGACAAGTGACTGAATGAGACTCTCCAAGGGTATGGTATTGAATTCCGTATTTTTATATATTCTCATAAAAGACTAATGTGAAGTCAAGCCTGGGAACCACTATTATATAACATAATATGTATGATTATATACAATATACTCTATGTAAATGATCTCTCCAAGAATGTAAGATCCCCTAATTTGCTGAATAAAGAAGTCTTTACTTGTACAGTTTGATTTTTTTAAATGTCCACTTGGCCTGACTATGGATATGCTTTGAATGTTAAGTGAAAGCCTTACTTATTACATGGTAGTTAACAAGCACCATGAAAGTGGTTATGAAACTCAAAAGGTACTCTCCAGAGTAACAAACACATCCTCCCTTTCCCCCCCATACCCTCATGCTCACATTCTGGGTAAAATCAGATGCCACCAAAAGGCCCTTCAGCTCATTTATTGATTCGTCCAGCATCTGAGAGGCACTTCTCAGTGCTGTGGGGAAGATACAAAAACAAGATGCAAGAGGCTCTGCTTTCCAGGGGCTCACACTGGAGAAACCCCAAATTCACACACCAGGCCCCGTGGTAAGAGAGGGGAGGGAGACCAGAATGGCTGCCCCAAGGACTCCTTCCCAGGGCTGCTCCCCCTCATCTCTCAGATGACGTCTCAGGGCTTCCGTTTCTCCCCCAAGGAGGGTGTCCCTGCCCACCCTACCTGAAGCACAAATACCCACTTCCGCGACTTGCTATCTCAGCAAATGTTTGTGTCTTTCTTTTATACAATGTAACCCAATTTTTAACCATTTTATTTGTCTGTTTCATTGTTGTTCATCCCTGAGGGCAGGGTCCTTTGTATTTATTTCATTCCCAGTGCTCAATAAAGACTTGCTAGATGAATGGATGAGTGGATGGAAGGAAGAATGGATGGATGAGTGACAAAATGAAAATACATCGGGTAAGGAAGGAGCCATGAAATATAATTTGAAGATGGCATTTAACTCATTAGGAAGGAGGTTAATAGGCGTCAACTGTGTGGGACACACAGTTGTATACTTTTCCTCTGGAAGCTTCAGTTGTTGAACACAACTCGCTTTCATGGATAAAAGCATGAGGACAAAAAGTTACCAGGAACTGGCCCAGCAGTTCTAATTTGAAACTCTCACGGTGTGACTGAAGGGAATTTTGAATGACTACCTATCTGCAGAAATAACTGTTCAGTAGCACTCAATCACACTTATCTCTTTCATCCTGTTTCTATTTTCTTCTACCACCAATAACAGATCTTCCTGTAACAATGATGGTACAGCATTTTCTGAAAGACGGCTCACTATACCGGCTCACAAAGAAGCCCTTTAAGGTTGAAAAGGAAAATGCAGACAAGACCAAGATAACCCCAGGTAAACTTGATCTAGGCTTACGTCAGCATTATGAAAGAACTGTTTAGATGCTCATACACACATCTGGAGGAAAAAAAATTATTGTTTTTTAAAAACTGTTTAGAAAATTCTGCACTGAAAATATAAATATAAATCTACCTTGAGGCATCTCAAATCCTATCTGAAACACTGAATGAAGGAAGAAGTACATGAAGTAATAGCTTGGTTTTTCTTAATGTAATAATCAATGTGAGAGATTAATTCGTTACCTTGAGTGCTCTGATATTGTCTCTGTTAGAGTTCACTTCAAAGGAAGTGACTGCCCTGCCTTAGAGGCAATTCACAGGCCGTTTCTTGGTCTCCTATAAATGGCAACAGGGTATGACCACAATCTACCACGTAAGTCAGGTTCCTGAGACAGCACAAACTTGAAGACAGAAACACTGACTGAGATTCTGCCACTTTGACGGCACTTCCTCAAAGGAGGAATTTAGTAAAATTGCAACTACTTTCCTTATGGAGGTAAATACACAGGAAAAGGTAAGGAGGTTGCCGGGGGGGGGGGGGGCGGCAAAGTTCCTCACACTAGGACTTCATAATAAATCAAGTCTTCCACTTGAGGACTTTAAAATCATGGTGTTTTTCTCTCAATTTAGTGGCTAACTCCTAACTTATTTAAAAATAAAAATGTAGACTTCTCTTTTACTGTAGTAACTCTTTTATTAAGTAATTAAAGACTGAAGAGCAAATAAGCAACACAGCAAGTCTCTGCCATCCTTCTAACGTGGTGTTGAGGACAGAAGCAGGAGAGGGCACTTCCGCCGTCATCATCAAGACATCAGTTTCATTCTTCTTTCAAGCAAGAGCCAAGATACTAAAATATTTTAAAGCAACACAATATTTGGCTATTAGAAGTGGCCTCCACAGATCACCTAGCTGAGGTCCTGGCTACTAAGGAAGGTGAATCCACCCTTCCCCAGCCTCCGTCTCTGAGTGAGACACAGCAGGGTACCAGGAGCTCAAAGAACCACCTCATCCTTTATGGTCCAAGGGGGAACTGGAAAAGGGATGAAGATAAAGAAGAAAAGGATGCTCTGCCAGTTTGACTTCCTATTCCATTCGTGAAAATTCAGTATTTGTATTTCAAAAACTGAGCTGAGGGAAGAGGAAGAGTCTTTCTCATGGACAATCACAATGCTACCGTGGAAGGTGGGACGGAAGTGCAAAAACTCTCATTTGGACAAGACACAGTAAGAATCCAGGGCAGTGGATTCAACCTGAGGGCAGCAAACCTCTGAGAGGTCCACTTTTATAAATAAGTGAATAGCTGATACGTCTCTCTTATGGGTATAAATTTAGCAACATTTTTCAACAGGAGAGAGCATAGCATGGTGGTGTTCTGCAGACACACACACATATACCACACACTGTGTTCATCTCGTAGCTTTATTTTGGGCAACTCATTTCATTTCTGAGTCTCAAAGGTCTGCATCTGTAAAATGGGGATTATTTATATCACCTACTTAATAGATTAATGTGATTAAATGAGGTAAGGTATGAAAAGGACCTAGGACAGTGCCTGTAAAAAATAGCACTCAAGTGTTGTGCAGGGGAAAAGGACTATTTCAGAACAGAGTAGGGCATGAGAAGTCAGCCCTTATAGCCTCAGAGAACTTCAAGTCCCAGGACAAATAAAATTATTAGGAGACAACAGTGAAAATGCTTTTGAAACTGGATGTTTGAAGAGGTTGTGCAGATTGAAAATAAATGTAAGCTCAGGAAAGGTCTAGAGATATCTGTGAACAACATATTCATTCATAATGAATAACTGAAAACTAGGATGTTGATGGTGATGTGGAACTTCTTCTGATAATGGACAACTCCCAATGGCTTTTCAATGGTTGTCTTAGCTACAGGCACAATTTCCAGCCCAGGAACCTTCAGCTCTGACTCAATGTGTCAATTACATTTTAAATTTGCATTTTTAGTATATAAATATATTCAGAAGTCAAGCAGGAAATAATGCACTCAAATAAGCAAAACTGTAACAAATCAAACTTCTTTGTGTACAGCTCACTGGATGCTAAATTTATGTCAATAGTCAAATTTCCCGAACTTCTAAAGCATCGCAATACTCACACTTATACTAATGACATCCTGTTTCAGTTATGCTGAGCAAACAAGATTTGAAATGAGAAAAATAATATTTGCACAGAAATCCTTCCTGTCTGTTGATTAAATCCAATCAATCAAAATAAACTCAATACACATTAGCGTTCTGTATCTGATTTACACTCTAGGGAGTCTTGCCTATAATCCAAGTGTATATTTATGTTGATAGTAAAATGTTAAAATCACCAATATTTTAAATTAATAGCCTGTGTAATTTCAAGTAATACTGCCATGAAGTGACATAAAAGAAGTATTAAATCTTGGCTTGAAAAAAATTAAGTCATGTGCCCTTAAAAAAAAAAATAGTGCCTAACAAAGCTACCTAATTCTCTCTTTGACATTTACCAAGTATTTATTACCTGCCAGGTTTTACAGATGAGGCCGGTGATGTAGATACAGAGAATCATCACCATTCCCACTCAAGCTTATTGGGCTCCTAATATTAAATAGCACTGTTTTTTTTTTAACTGAAGTATAGTTGAAATATCAATGTTGTGTTAGTTTCTGGTGTACAGCATACTGATTCGGGTATACACACACACACACACATATATATATATCTTTTTCATAATAGGTTATCACATTGTTTCATTTTTAAGAGATACACGACAAAATCATGAATAAAAGACAGAAAAATCAAAATATCCTTATTAAAACTCATTCATTCAACAAATATTTACCGAGCACCCACTATGTTCCAGGCACTGTTCAATATGCTTGAGACACATCAATGATACACCACGGACCTTCGATTCTGAAGAGACAAATGCTTTGGAGTAACTCTGAACGTTCCAAATCATTCATTAATTTAGACAATTAGGAAATTGTGTGAATTTGTGATCTTTAAGCGCCGTCCACAATGATATTCCTGTTGACAGGGATGTTTGCTTTCTAATACTGGATCAAGGATTAATGTGTTTTCATTTCCTAGTGTGCCAGGAAAGAAATTAGAAAATCTGAAAAAATAATGAGATTGCGTCTCTGCCTCATTTTGGGGGGCAAAAAAAAAAGGAAGGAGGAAGAAGACAGGGAATTCATCATATGGTCACAGTGATAACTGTACCTTAATTTTTGCATATCAAACCTTATGTTTATTTAATCTCTTTTCATTTAAATTGAGAAGCAGAGGGACAGGGAGTGAGGTGAGTAACTTGCCCAAAGTCAAGACATTAATGGGTTGCAGATCTGGGGTTTGAAACTCCAGAGCCCACGCACCTCTCACTACGGTTCTCTGTTCCAAGTTTCTGTGAGTCACTCAACAAACACAGAAGCCAACTAATTCTAAAATTAGAACCTTGCACTGGAGTCGCCTCCTTACTTGTCTGTTCCCCACACCCCACACTAAATTCTGAATTCCATGAAGGCATAAACCATGTCTGTGTAGTTTACCTCTTCACTTTTTAACCAGGCACAATTCCAGACCCAGAGAAGGTACCCAATAACTATGCGTCAATGGGTTAAATGATTAATTAATTGACCATGGTGCTTTTTCTGGTCACTTTCTGACTATGATCTACCTTTAAAAAAAAAAAACAGGAATAAAGCTGGCATCCCTGAGTATTTATACCAAGCATGAATTAAATTAATGGCATTCACTAGAAACATAAAGAAACACACAATGTTTGTCCTCAAATAGTTGAAAAAGAGAGTGAGAAAATGTGAAACATCGGCACAGTTTCTACTTGTTAACAAGAGAAGTACAGAAGTGCTCAGAGGAAAAAGAATTATTCAAAAAGGCTTTCAAGGGCAAGAGGGGAGAATGCTAAACTTCCTTTGGCAAAGATGGTAAACATGGAGTGAAGTTTCCCAAAATGTGGGATACAGAATGATCTCAGATGGAGACACACAGACTCCACATTAAATGACCATGGAATTACAAAGTGAGAAAGGCCCTTTCACATCTCTTTCATCCCAGGAAAAGTCTCCGTTTGATGCTAATATGTGTTCAACCTCGCAACACTTGCCCTTTGTAACCAAAAAAGCTCTGATCTCAGGCTCGGGCCCTTCCAGACAACACACCTAGTGAGGATCTAACAATTCTTTTTCCCAGTTTCATTACATTCATGATACACATATATCCATCTGTCATTGCCATTTATTATGCATTTCCTTTCAAATATATTTTTAATTTATTTAAGCCTCCCTATAGAATATGTGGGCAAAGGTTAGTATGAGAATGGCTCAAATTTGGGAGCTCTGATGGACAGAGATGAAGAATGTGCCAGAATCCTTCAGCGGACACATGATTAAATACAGCCCAGAGATAGTGACTACTCTATTGCACTGAGAAGCTAACAGCTACAAAGAATTCCAGTCTGATAAAGAAAACCGTGTAGTCCACGGGCCTAGCCCTCAACGCTTCCTAACTGTGGAAAGTGAGCATGACTGTTAGATAGGATTCCATACAGAAAAAGTGGGGGCCAGGCCAAGTAGTACTGAGACTATCACAATGGAAGTGATACGCCACGTTTGCTGATAATGCTGTAAACAGGACCTCTGTCCAGAAAGAAAAAAAAAACATAATAATAAAGGCCGGGCTGTTAGAACAAAATGTTTGGCGAGCTTGATGTTGGTGTTTCAATGTACAATGACCTCTTCTCTCACGCTGTGAAGGTCATTTCTGCCTGTGTTATCTCCTGAACTTACAGTCCAGTTTTGCTCTGGTTTGGCTTTTTCTAATTTCATAATGAAGTACCCAAAGAGAACCCTAGTGTAGAGGATTTTTTCTCCCCTTAGCTGTATAATACTTTCACACACTAGATGGAGCCAACTTTGTAATGCTTTGGGATTCATGTACAGGTTTGCGTTGCACGTGAAAAAAAATCCATCCACAAGGTTATGGGAGAGACATGTACCACCTAAGTAGATTTTAACTTCAATTTTGAAGATCAAAATTTTAATTTTTAAAGATCAAAAGGTCCCCTCAGTTTACCATTCTGCAGATTTTCTGTAACGCCTAACCTCCAATTAATATCAAACTATCATTAATGCTTTAAAAATGTGTGTTTGAAATATATCCATCTTATAGTTCACTGGCATTTTTAACTTTGGTTTATTAACATGTATTTATTACAGTTTTTTAAACTAAGAATTTCAAAAAATACATTTTTTCCTTTGCTTTGGGAGAAATGGAAGTAATTTATAAGTACAATTAGCATGATCCTCTCATCAGACCCATAAAAGTAAAGACTACCTCTAGGGTAGGAGAGATCAGAGCAAAGAGAGTTGCAGGTAGGTAGAATATAGAACATGTATGTAGGATATACAGAATATAGGTCCACAAGCACATAGAGAAAAGTCACCCACAGGAGATGAAGCTGCTAAGGCGCACAGGAGATGAAGCTGCTAAGGCGCTTGCTAGAGGACATGGCTGATCTCCAGGACCAGGAAGGTCCGCTGCCAGAGACAAGAATATGCCACTGCTCCAGTGCCACTAACCTGGGGCTGGCGTGGGGCAGCAGGGACGTAAGAGGAATGTTACAGTAATGATTCTCTCACATCAGTCATATTAACTCAATGCCTTTTCATTGACTTCTAATCCTTTAAAGTTGTGGTTCTCAACCAGAGATAATTTTGTCCCCAGGGGACATCTACCCATGTCTAAAGACACTTTCGGTTGTTACAAACAGGGAGGCCGGTGCTACCAGCAACTAAGAAGCAGAGACCAAGGATGCTGTTAAATATATTACAAGACCCAGCAGAGCCTTCACAACAGAAACAATCTGGCCGCAAATGTTCAACAGAGCTGAGGCTAAGAAACTCTATTTTTAAAGTAAGCAGCTCTCCCATACAGGAGACAAAGTGGTTCCAACTCGTTGTAAGCATTAAAGAATTAAGCAAAAACTTCCGTGTGTTTATCAGACAGCTTTTCAAGCCTGGGGGACACAGTACATTGATGTACTTGAGTCAAATATGTAACAGTAGTTTGGTCAATGTGCAAAAATTATTTTGATTAAAGCCGTAACACAGAGAGAAAAGATTAAGGAGAAAAAAATCAATAAATTGAGGATTATGGACACAATGAATTAATACACAAGGGTGAAAATGAATGAACTGCCACTATATGCGTCCACATGGATGAAATTTTTTTAAATGTTCCCAAAAGGCAAGTCACATAGAACAAGGCCATATGGTTCCACTGTTTAAAGTTCAAAGTCTAGTTTAGACATGCATTCATAGTAAATATATAATGAAAAGCATATAATGAAAAGCAAAGGAATGATTAGCATAAAATCCAGGGCGGGGGTTAACTCAGTGGGGGGTGTGACAGAGAGGAGGATATAATCAAAGGTGAAGCCTCCACAGAGTGTTTTATATCACAGGATGAACAGTAGGTACAAGCTTATCCATCTTACTGTCCTTTACTAAACCAATAGCTTTAGACACTCTTCTATATGTATGATATATTCAACATTTTTTAAGCATTCAAGAGAAGCATAAGGAAAGTGAAGGTACAGAGACAGCAAATACAGGTCACTCACTAGGAAAGATAACAGTAAATCTGGACCTGTCTGGCTAAGGTACTCCCAGGTCAGAGGCATCTCTCACTCTCCTCTGCCCTTAACCCTCCACTTTCTGGTCACTCATCACATCTTACCTGTCCACACCAAATCGTATCTCCTCTGCCCTCACAGTTACTCTGCCACGATCCAGCTCTGGCCTGAACTGCTAAATCATCCTCCCCACTCCCCGCAATACATTCTACACCCGCTGCTAGATAACTCCTCCTAATGCAGGGCTTTGCTGTTTTCATGCTACTACCTTAATAAAATCACTAGTTCATCAACACAGAATGAATGAATTCCAAATGTCTTTCTTAGACTGGCAATCAAGGCCAGCTCACCTTTCTAGTCTTAACTACTGTTAAGTAGTGCAACCAACATAAACAACATACAGCAGCAACACCCCCCGGCTTTTTTATCCATGGAAGATAAGTTCCAAGACCCCAGGGGATGTCTAAAACCGAGAATAGTAGTGAACCCTATATGTACTATGCTTTTTCTTATACATACATATTTACGATGAAGTTCAATTTACAAATCAGGCGCAGCAAGAGAATATTGGAATTGCCAGCATCACTACTCTTGGGCTTTGAGGCCATTATTAAAATAAAGGTGCCCTGAACATGATAGATGGTCTGATGACCTAGATGGCTACTAAGTTACTAATGGATTGGATATGCTGGACAAAGCGACACTTCACTTTCGGAGCAGGACGGAGCATGGCAGTGTGAGATCTCGTCACGCTGCTCAGAATGGCGTGCAACTTGTGACTTCTGAATTGTTTATTTCTGGAGTCTTCTTTTTAATATTTTTGATGGTGATTGACTATGGGTAACAGAAACCACGCAGAAGAGGGGACCAAAGTACTCATCCTCCAACCCTAGCTGTATGCTCTTGACTGGACCATTCCTCTTGCCTGGAGGACCCTTCATGCACTCACCATCCCTTTCTACCAAAAATCCAACACAATTCTTAAGTAAAATGAAATAGAAACATATCACCAAATGCTGGTGAGGAATGGTGCAACCGGAACACGCAGGTGCTGCTGCTGGGGATGCAAAGTGGCACAAAGGCTTTGGACATGGTGTGCAGTATCTACCAAAAGTAAACACTTTATGACCAACAATGCTACTCCTCAGCACACAGCAAACAGACACATAAATGTATGTTCACCAAAAAGTATACAGCAATAATGTTCATAGCAGCACCACTGGTAAGAGGGCAAAACTGTATGCAAACCAAATGCCCATCAACTGCAGAAGAGATAAATAGTGATACAGTCATACAACGGAACATTCCATGGGAACAAACTACTGCCATATACAACAACGGGGACAAATCTCACACTCACAATGTTGGGCAAAGGAATATGGACATGGGGGTACAGCCTGCGTGGCTCCATTTGTATAAAGTTAAATAACTCCCAGACAGTATTAACCTATGGTGTCAGAAGTCAGGATAGTGCTGATACTTGGGGGAAGGGTTGACGAGCAAAAGGAACAAACAAGGATGCTGGTGATAGTCTGTTGCAGAGACTGGACGCTGATTACTTGGTGACAGGTCATCAGGCAGTACACATAAGAAGGGTATACTTTTCTGCAGCCACATTAGACTTCAATTAAAAGTTTATTTAAAAACTACCCATTCTTCAAGAGTGTACCTTGATAAATCTCCCTCAATTTAATAAAAAATCATCCATGATCTCCTCTAAATTCTCATAATATAATCATAACCTTAAAATTACCTTTTATTTTTTTGTGCATGTTTACCGAAGTCAATTGTTACACCACTGAGCCCGTAGACCAGTGTTTTCCTTTATGATTTCCTATAAAGCACTGCCTTGTAGTAGTTAAAATAAAACCTATTCATGAGATTTTAATGACATGTGTGATCCCTCTCTAAGCAAGTCCACAATTCTCTCTGAGTGTGTCGGGTACATGCTGTCACCCTTTTAAAAAATTATTTTATTTTTATTTATGTAACATTAAAATTCACCTTTTTTGGTGTACAGTTGTGTAAGTTTTGAAATGCGTAGATTCGTGTAACCACCAACCATCACAGTCAAGACACAGAACACCTCCATCATCTCAAACACTCACCAGGCTGCCCCTCTCAAGTAAAAACATCACCCACTCCCTGACCCCCAGAAACGACTTGTTCTTATTCCTGTAGCTTTGTCTTTTTCAAAATGTCACATAAATGGAATCATATACTACATAAACTTTTGAGTGTGGCTCCTTCCCCTTAGCAACTGTACTTGAGATCCACCCATGCTGCTGCAGGGACCAGTACCGATTTGCTAATTAGTATTCCACTGTATGGATGAACCACGGCTTATTTATCCTTTCACCAACGAAAGGACATTTGGGCTGCTTCGAGTTATTGGTAATTGTGTATAAAGCTGCTATCCTTTTCTAAGATATTTTTAAAATGAATATTTGCAAATGACTCACCCAAGGTCATACAGATACCAGTGATAAAAAGGAACGGTATATACTTTATCATACTAAGTGAAGTAAGTCAGATATCATGGTATCACTTACATGTGGAATCTAAAAAAAAAAATACACACAAACTTATTTATAAAACATAAACAGTCTCACAGACATACAAAACAAACTTACGGTTACCAAAGGGGAAACAGGGTGGGGGGTAAATTGGGAGTTTGGGATTTGCAGACACCAACTACACATAAAACAGAACAACAAGGTCCTACTATATAGCACAGGGAACTATATTTAATAACTTATGATAAACTATATTGAAAAAGAATATATATATATATATATATATATATATATATATATATAAAACTGAATCACTATGCTGTACACCAGAAACTAATGCAACACTGTAAATCAACTGTACTTTTAATTAAAAAAAAATCCAAGTGCAATCTTTAAAAAAAAAAAACAACTGACTATGGGAAAATTAGGAGTCGACAATTTTTCCCCTTATATCAATGAATCCAGCTCACAATATATTTTCTATAAAGAGATTTCAAGCTACCTTTTCTATATTTAGTGTGCATTAATGGGCCAGAGTTCATAAGTGTCCAACTAAAGCACTTTTCTAAAGTCTGCTTCTTGCCAATGTGACCCTAAGGCTGCACTATTATAAATAACATGTATGTCTTGATCTGTGTACAGCTATTCATCAGGGCTACGTAAATAAGTGATTATGTCCTGCCCGCCTCTGCCTTTCATCTGACCTACTGGACTCACCTGTGATGCACAGAGGGGACAGTAAGTGACAGGCCTGGCACTCAGGGGCTCCAAGAACGTGCAAGGAAAAGGGCTACTTCAACGATTATGCAGAGGGGTGGCTACAGCTGCACTCTTTTTCTGTTGATTTAGACACAAAAAGCATATGTCCAAATCCTCTGGGGCAGAATGCCCACATCACAAAATTTCCATTAGCTGGCACTTTCAGGTGTACGTCTGTAGAGCCTGAGCCACGCATGGCCAGGGGCGAGGCCACGGGGAAAGGAAATGTCCAAGAACAACATTTCAGGGGGGTCTCCGAGCTGCACCTGCCACCCTGGCTAGAGAAACATGTTGGTTCTAAGATTTTAAAACTCAAAGTGGCATGATAACTCTTTTTCTAATGTCTCCATGACAGTCACTAGTAAAATCAGAACCTCATCCTCCCGCCCCTTTCAAAAGTTCTTGAGTAATAATAATCATAACAGCAGCTAATTGTGGGAGGTATGCTATGCAATCCTGTGTTAAGCATTCTGCATGCTGTACCTCGTATTACTCTTCAGTAACAACCCTCTAACTTAAATACTATTAAGATGCCCCTTTTATCAGTGAGAAAAGAGAGGCTTTGAAAGATTGTATCACTTACTAAAGAGCTGGCAGAGAAGGAATTCAATCCAAAACACGGCCTGGTTCTGGATCCTATGTTTTTAAGCCACAGGCTATGCACTACCCCATGGCCCTACTTCTATATACATTCATTTATCCAGGTAATCAAAAAATATTGTATTATTATATTTACCCAAGGAAATAAATGTCCATATGACAAGCTCATCCCTTCTACTTAGGTCATTACTTGGAGGAGGATGGAGAATCCTAGAAATAATACCTTAACTTTTTTGGTCAACTACTTTTCTGAGAATCGTATGAAAACTACAGACTGTCTCCAGAAAAAAAATTCACACCAATATAGACACATAAAACTCATTGAGTGCTGGGACCAGAGTCTAGGAATCCTTGGAATACTTAAGTAGCTGACTATTAGCTGCAAAGGATTTTGATTAAGAGAGGAGCAAAGTATTGGGAGAACTCAAAGAAGAAAGCTCAGAGTACAGAAGTCCTGAAGATTGAGAAAAACTCACTAGGCAAAGAAGGAAGGAAGGGGGACTTCAGTGAAGAGGTACGTGCTTCAGAAAGCTGGTGGCAGGAAAAAGACCTAGAGAGGAAAGAAGAGGGAAGCAGGGAAATAGGTACCAGATCACTAAAATATTCCAGACAAGACTTCCTCTTCCTAGGAAGGATGTGGTGAGAATGAGGGGTGAGTCCAGGCTCTGGGGTCAGAAAGAACTGGCTTCACATCTTGCGGTCTGTATACATATCGAGATACTACTCAGCCATTAAAAAAAAAAAAAAAGATGAAATCTGGCCATTTTTGACAACTTGGATGGACCTTGAGAATATTATGTGAAGTAAAAGAAGTTAGATGGAGAAAGACAGATACTGTATGATTTCATTCATATGTGAAATTTTTTGGAAAAATGAACAAATCACATCAAACACATACACACAGATACAGAGAACAGAGTAGTATTTCCCAGCAGGGAAAGAGGTGAGAGGCAGGCGAAACGGGTAAAGAGGGTCCACAGTATGGGGACGAATGGAAACTAAAGTTTTGGTAGTGAGGACACTGTAGTGTATACAGAAGCCCAAATATAATATTGTACATATGAAACTTATATGTTATAAACCAATAAAAGATACATAAACACAGGCACACCTTAGTGATACTGTGGGTTCGGTTCCTGACCACCACAATGAAGCAAATATTACAATAAAGCAAATCACAAAATTCTTGGTTTCCCAGTGCCTATAAAAATTATGTTTATACTACACTATAGTCTATTTAGTGTGCAATAGTACTGTATCTAAAAATATATATATGCACGTTAGCTACAAAATACTGTTAAAAAATGCTGGCCATCATATGAAACTTCAGTGAGCCGTAGTCTTTTTGCCATAGTAACATCAAAGATCACTGATCATAGATCACCATAACAAATATAAAAATGATGAAAAAGTGTGAAATATCACAAGAATTACCAAATATGACACATAGACACAAAGTGAGCTAATGTCGTTGGAAAAATGGTGCCGATAGATATGCTTGATGCAAGTTTGCCACAAATCTTCAATTTGTTAAAAAGGCGGTAGCTGTGAAGTGCAATAAATCAAACCATGGTAAAATGAGATGTGCCTGTAAAGTCTTCTGCAATGAGAAAAAGAGAGGGAGGGAGAGAGAAAGGAAGGAAGGAAAGAACTGAGTTCAAATCCAGCTCTTCCCTATCTCAATAGCTTTAAGCCCAGGGGAGAATTGAGCCCCTCTAAGCTTCAGTTTCTCTGTCAAATGGGGACAAGAAGAGCCCCAACTTCACAGGCTGTTGGGAGGCAATCCAAGGAACAATGCATAACATGTACTTTGCACGGAATCTGAAACAGTGTCAACATTCAATACAGTGTAGCCATTATTATTAACAACTCCGTCCTCACTGCCACCATCCTCACCCGGCCTGATGCTAATCATACGGCCTTCCCAAAAGAACTCCTCCAAAACTGCACCAGAAGTTAACTCCCTGGTTCAGGTTTGGGCCAACCTGCTGCATTCTTAGACCCAAGAGGTGCTGTAGAAGGAGCTTTGCCCAAGTAAAGGCCCAGTGCAGAAAGCCACCTCTCCTCTGAAAATATTCCCTGTGTAAACAACTTGTACACTCACACCCAGTGAATTATTCTCACTAACCACGTAAACATGTGAGAAGTACACTGCAGAGCAGGAGGAGAAACAAATCATGGCAATCCTTGGGGTATCTGTGGTGGGCTTGGTTTGTATTTTTAATATTATCAGCATCTGCTCTTTTCTCCACTGAGAACAGACACTATCAAGAGCTACACAGATGTTACATATTATTGTCAATAACATCACGGTCGTAACAAGAGTCTGAAGACATAAATTCTTGCAAAGCCCTTCGGCACCTGGTTTGTCTAAGTTACCGTTCCTGGCTTGGCGTTACTGTGTAGAAAAAAGGAAAACGGTACAAAATATTCTACCCAAATCTTCTCAATCATGGTGCTTTCAGTAACAATTTATTTTAAATTCTTCACATGGTCCAGGAGCTAGCAGACAGGTAACATACTGCAGCCCACCCATGAATGCTCGAGGAAATGTGTGGAGAGTGTTTTGTTTTGATTCCTCGGCCATGGTAATAGACAGAACATTCATGAAATCCTTGCACTGAAAAATGTTCCATGGCCAGCCAATATCTGCCAGAATGACACTGCCATACAGTCAGAGCTGGAAAAATAAAGTCATGAGAAAACACAATCATGCAGCTCCTCTTCCCCAGAAAGCTGGAAGGGATACCTGCTTCCCTCGGCCACCGAGGCTGAAACCAGCTACAAAAATCACAGCGTTCCCCTCACCTGAAAGGAAAATGGAAGGATTCCAGTGACCCTCCCTGAACACTACAGACTGTTAGAAACTCATCAAGGTTCCTTTCACGTTTAAGTTTGTTCTCCTGCAAAAGCACAGTAGTAAATGAGTTCAGGCCGTCAAAAATGGAAATAAGTGGTAGGAAAACCCAACTGTCCTAGAACAGGACGTAGAAACGCTTGTCCATGAGTTGGGGACATGAGCTGGGGACAGAAGGGAGGAATTGAGGCTGACAAGAAGATAATGTTGCTGGCATGTCATTGAACGTGGCTGTGATGGCAAGGGCTGATAGGCTGTGAAGCATGTGGAACGTGATCTGGCATTTAGAAATCACCCACGTCTTAAGCAAAGTCGAAACAAGGATTCATGTCAGGAAGGGGTTTCCAAATGGTTTTCACAAACCCTGAACAATTCTCAAGAAACTGAACCAAAGCAATCTTGGAGGTGGACAAAAGAAAACTTGAGAAGTGTGAGTTACGAAGCAGACCTTTCTCTCCATCTGAAACCTGTCCATCATGTGTGATAGAAATGTCTGCCAACATTAATGACCATCAGTTACCAATGCCACGAACACAGTCCATTTAGCTGAAGTGAATTCTTTTCATACTTCTGTTTCTATATCCAATAGTTATTTTTCCCAATAAGCAACACATCCTAGGATGTTAAGAACACAACCCCTGGACTTAAACTCCCTGGATTTGCCACGAGCTCTAAGCCTCCATTTCCCCAAATGTAAATGAGATAATAACTGAATGAGTTAAAGGAAGTAAGACACGTAACACGTTGCATGGCCTTGATGCCATTTTAATCTTTTTAATCTTCTCTAGTCCTAATGCGTCCTTCTTGGGAAGAAAAGAGGCAGAAGGCATATCTCTGCAGTGTGACTCCAACACTGCTTTATGAAAGAGTTGAACATGTACACTTGCTTTGATTTTATTCACTCACTAACAAAGATTTATTGAGTTGCTACTATGAGCCCAGAGGTACTATGCTAGAAGCTGGGACATACCGATGAACAACGAACACAACAAAGAAGACACAGTCCACGTCCCTTTCCTCCATCATACATTCCTCAGCTTTGCCATGCAGATGTAACTTGCTGAGCACGGAGAATGTGCAGTCACCACTAAAGAAAAATTCCTGGTACATACGCTTCAGAGCTGGCCATGTTCAGTCATTAATCTGCGGGACTGTGACATACACGTAACTAAGATCCTGCTTTTGGAACCCTTTAAATGCTTCTATAACTATTTATATGGCCATCTGTTAACTGCATATATGTTTACTGAACACTTAACAACAGCCAAAGACCAGACTTGACCTTAAGGAGAGACAAGTGATAAAGGCATGGTCTTTCTCCAATGTAGAACCTCACATTTTAATGTAATATTTTTTAATCAAAGTGTAGGTGATTTACAAAATTGATGTCAGATTCAGGAATACAGCACAGTGATTTTTTTTTTTTTCAATTTATATTCCATTATCAGCTATTACAAGATACTGGGTTTAAATCCTGTGCTATACAGTAAGTCCTTGTCGCTTACCTATTTTATATATAGTAGTTTGTATCTGTTAATCCATTTTATTTCATTTCATTTCATTTTATATCTTGCATTTTAGACATGAGTTCACAGACATGGTCCAGAGGGCACCAGAATGCCAACTGACCCTAATTCATACCACAACGAGGAGCAGCAATGAAATAAAAACCACACCTAACGCCAAATGCAAGCATGTTCCCTCCTCAGGGATTTTACTCTTGCTGCTGACCCCTCGGCCTACAATGCTTTTCCCCGGACAGCTGCACAGCTCACTCCTCGGTAGTTAATTCACATCTTTGTTCAAAAGGAGCCACAGAAGAGAGTTCTGACCTATCAGCCTCAAATGAAATAGCAACCCCTCCCGCCTTTATTCTTCTTCATAGCACCGACCACCCCCTACCGGAACGTAAAGTCCAGCAGGGCACGGATCTCTGCCTGTTTTACTCTTTGCTCTATCCCCAGCACAGGAACAGCACCTGAAGAGGGCAGGTACCCAATAAATATCTGCCACATGAATGAGCACAGGGTTCTTTCTACCTACACTCATGCACAGCCAGGATGTTCCTGCTGAGGAAGCTTACAACCCCCTGAGACTGGGGAGAAGAGGGACGATGACAAAAATCCAGTTCATTAAACTGGAGGGGGCGTGCTATGGGAAGAGCAGAGAGGCTGGGAGGTGACTACAGCAGTTAGAGAACACGGCCGAGTCTGGCTGAGGGTAACCAGCGAGAGGAGTCAGGGTGGTGCACCCACACGGCACGCGGTATCAACAGGTTAACAGCGAGAACAGGTAGGGACGCAGGACAAAATGCATTCAGCCTCAGTGTCATGGAGACAACTGGTGGTGGCAGGGGATGTGAACTGGACACAAACCCATCCAAGGACAAATGCTGGCCAATGTTTGTTATGTCTTCAGATTTTTCAAAGGAATATGGAAATCCTGAAGAGTGTATCAAAATTAATGATGCCACATTTTGATCAGTTCAGAGCTGTTTTAAACACTACTCAGGCTACACTCACATTCAACAGCCAGATTCAGAGCAGAAGGTCCCCATACCAGCAGCAACTATTATCTCCTCTGATCATGTCCCCAGGATTCACAGCAGTGCCACACGTAGGACACTGAATGACACCTCCTTGGGGCCTTCATAGTTGGCAGATAACCTCTTGGAAGGTTCGTGGTGTCCTAATCTTCTCTCTTAGAACTCAATGAGCAAATCTTCCAACTTACTTAACTTTTCAGTTCTTAAGGCAAAATCATGGGAAGCCAACGACTCTTAGGTACAAAACAATGTTTTCTCAGACCCCCTATGGAGAATTACCAAAACTAAACCCAACAAAACCAAGCAAAACCGCAGCAAAGAATCTCAGAGCTCTGAATGGTGCCAGAATCAGGTAGACTCTAAAATAGGTCAGAGAAAGAGCTGAAATTGTTTTAAGTTCTTACCAGGCAAAAAATAAAAATAAAATGATCTGACAGGAAAAAGTCACTCTCCTATTTTTATGTATTTATACCTTGTTTCTTACCCCCCCCAAAAAAACTTAAAGCAGGTTATGTAAAAGCATACAACACCCCAAGTGAAGCAACAACAGAAACCTAATGTGTGTGGGTAAAGAAAACAGGATGAAAGAGAACTGAAGAAAAAAATATTAACTGACCCTAGGAATGAGATTAATTCACAAAAGGCAAATAAGCGCCCATATGTCTTCTAAAGGTGAGTCACAAAGGGCTTTCTAAGCCACAGGGCACAGAGTCCAATGTCTACAAGGGCCAGGCAGTTCAAGGAAAGAGGTAAAACAAAGTGAAGAGTGCCCGCTCTGCTTTAATGAAAATGGAGACATGTGATTCCACTGTTCCCAGATCTGATTTTTCAATGGATGCTGGAAATTCAAACACATGGGTGCGAATTCTCAATTTCCAACGCTGGCAAACTAGTTTGTCTTTTGGTTTAAAAAAAAAAAAAAAAAGTCTGGGTAAAGAAAACATGCCTGTGGCCGTAAAGAGGAAGAAGACACGATCAGTTACATGACTAACTGTATCCATAAAATTAAAACCCAAAGTTGAGGAGAAGTACAGTCATTTGTGGTATCAAAACCATAGCTACTTCGCCCAAGAATCTTCATGAAGAGGGCACTGTAACAGCCACAAGATAGGCACCCCGCACAATTAAGATTCACGGGGCTCTATCTCATAATGACCTTCAAGGGGTGCAAAGAGCATAAAACTAAGTGTAACGTAATAAAAATAGTCAGTGGAGTTTCCAAATTCTCAAGTTTGGAAATTTCTGCTGGTCTGGATTATTTCAGGTATAGTTTTTTTTTTTTTAAATCGAAGCATAGTCAGTTTACAATGTGTTAATTTCTGGTATACAGCATAGTGATTCAGTTAAACATACATATATATACATTCCTTTTCATGTTCTTTTTCATTATAGGTTATTACAAGATATTGAATGTAGTTCCTTCTGCTATACAATAGGACCTTGTTATTTATTTTATACATAGTAGTTAGCATCTGCAAATCCTGAATTCCCAATTTATCTCTCCAACCCACCTTTCCCCTCCTGGTAATCACAAGTTTGTTTTCTATTTCTGTGAGTCTGTTTCTGTTTTGTAAATAAGTTCATTTGTGGGTTTTTTTGTTTGTTTGTTTTGTTTTTAGATTCCACATACAAGTGATATTATATGGTAGTTTTCTTTCTCTTTCTGGCTTACTTCACTTAGTATGATGATCTCCAGGTCCATCCATGTTGCTGCCATTGGGATTATTTTATTCTCTTTTATGGCTGAATGATATTCCATCATATATATATATGATAGATAGACAGACAGATATGTCTCACAACTTCTTTATCTAATCATCTGTCAATAGACATTTAGGTTGCTTCCATGTCTTGGCTATTGTTAGATTTTTACATTAGATTTCCCTTAACTATTTTTTAACCAATGATCCCTTTGGTAAGTGTAAAACCCTCACACCTTTCTTAAAGGTTATTTGACAAATCAAAGTAAAAGCTACCTTGGAAAAAGGTTTTTGAAATGACATTCCCTTCCCTTCTCGTTGTTTGAGAGTACTCAGAGAAACAGACAAACATTTTACACTTCAGACTGTAATCCATAAACACTGTATGTTACAGCAGCATTTGAGAAGTATTGCATAGTACCGTGTGAGAGGTCAGATTCCCTGATGAGAACCTAGAGTCGGGTATTCCATGGGGCCATTAAGTTCAAGGCTGTTCACTTTACTGGACAGTCCATCTGGCAGTAGGACTGAACTTTATAAATGCTGAAGAACCTGGCATGCCTCCAGTCACCAGCCAAGGAAGGCTACAAAGGTAGGATCAAATGTCTCCACAAAAAAACACAAAACATTGTTCTGTATCTGTTCCAGGTCACTAAGCAAAGGACAAGCAAGCCCTACATCACACAGAGATGGTCCCTGGGGCCCCTGGGACGGTGAAGGGCAGTTGGGTCCCAAACTGGGCTCTTGACGTACCTAGAACGAGTGCAGCTTTACTTCATCTGTCTCATATATAGTTAGTTCTGCTATAATGCTTGTTCTGAAAATGCAAATTTGTTCAAACATGACTGAAACATTTAGGGGACCATGTGAGCATAACTCACAGGAATTTTGGATTCCCGATGGATGATTTTGTCCAAAAGAAACACTAGGTGAACACAGAAAACCACACCCAGCTGAATCAGGCAGTGGAGAATTACACAAAACATACACACCTCAAACATCTGCCCGCTACCCCAGTTTACCTGTTAAGTATCAAAACCACCCATATCTGGGGCTACAACTTTCCACCTGATTTCAGAAGAGCCTCCTTCCAACACGTCATTGTTTACAAGCTGCAAACCTTCCCACACCCACTTCCACAAGCAAATACTAGGTCTTTTCAGGGCAAAGTGCCAAGTTTATATTGTATTTGCCTAGTGCTTAACCACTGAACAAGTGTAGAACTCCACTGTTTCTCTAAGGTTCCCATCTTTCCTTTTTTTTTTTTTTGGATTCCCTGAGGCACTGATGAAGTTTTTGAGTATGGTGCCCCTAGGTCCACTCTTCCCAAACACTCCATGGTATCTACTGCCTGATTTTGCAGAATCTGGTGATGTTTTTTAGAAAAGCATATGTTGTGTTAGAGCAGAATTGATGATACTGGGATACTATATAAAACGTTATTTAAAAAAAAATTGATTTCACTCAAACGTAAGTCCTACTTGAAGCTACTATGCTGCCCAACTCCAGGGACAGCATTCACATCATATATGACATGTGTCGTTTTTATTATAAATTAATGAACTCGACATTTAACAGATCATTATGTGTAGCCTAACATGTGTCATGAAAGTAATGTGTTTCATAGAATGCATGGGCTCCCTTTGGAAAAGTAAAGGAAAACAAAAAAAAAAAAGTATAAAAAATAAAAATCATTCATCATCATCACACGCGAGCATTTTGATGTTCTTCTTCTCAGTCTTTTCTCTTTGTACATAATACACCACTATCCCTGCCATGTGCCTGTTTTGCCTGACCTATTTATCTTGACTTTAAAATTGACCTGCCACTTCTAAATCAAATATGCTTACGTTTCTAAAAAAAATGTTTAAGGGTTGCCCAATTGACTTAATCAAGTACACACTATCTGCTTAGCACTATGCTCTGTGACATACAAATCAGAATATTCAATAGGCTGGGTTTAACTACTGAGAGAATTTCTTAAAGTTTCCAAATTTGGCATAGTTGCAACGTTTCTTGCCCTTAAGATTAATTACTGTTTTCATTCTAGTTCTAAGATTTGTTAAAAATATAAATTATATAAATAGCACATTTGGAAAAGAAAATGGACTGGTATTATCAGCCTCCTGCAAATTACAGCTTCAAGTACTGCATTCTGCCCTTTTATCTGTCACCTTTTCAAATACTGTGCCACCAAAATTAACGACACAAAACAAAGCTGTATTTGAATATTTCTAAGTAATAAATACACACATTAAAGTGTCATGAAGACTGCCTACTAATTTTCCCTCTTTATTTCTTCTAGCAGGGTTATTTTAAGATTTCATTTTGTGCATGTGTGTGTGTGATTACGGATTTAAGAGTTTAGTACATTCCATGGAAGGTATAGATAGATATAGATCAGAAACATACAAGTGTGTGTATGTATCCAAGACTAAGTTCAAACATGTATATTCCTGAATTTTCTTTCCCACAAAATGAGAAATGTATGTGTCATTCTATATATTTAAGTTAAATTCCCTAACAAACAACCAGACATAAAAAGCTACAGGGGGTTGCATCTTCTCCTGTCCTTTGATGAGATGCTGAGAAATGTTGAGAAATGAGGGCAAAAAGGACAAAATCAAAAGAGGCTAGATAATTCAAACACAAAATAAAGTGCTCTGAAATCACCGATAATTGATTTTACTCTTCTCTTAAAAAAAAAAAAAAAAAAAAGAAAAGAAAAGAAAAGAAAGCTGCTTAGGTAAGTCATTATTCAGGTTCCAAAGCAGGGAGGGAGGGAACACTGGAAAAGGTCACAGGGTTACATCTTCAGGTGCCATTCAGGTGCCAGGCTCCACTACATTTTATGCTTCTCCCTCTCGCAGGGAAAAAGACCGCTGTCTTATTATGATAAAAATTTCCATGTGGTAGCTAAGCCTTCAGTCGAGATTCCTGTCCCTTTCAAAGTACCTGTGTGTGTGACATGGTGGATTAAGTGTCCAGGTCACCCAGGGCAATAGCTTTTCTCAAACCTCACAGCAACTCACCCTTTTCTATTCATAGAAGTCTTCTCAGAAAGATTGCATTTGAGAAGGGGCGAAAGCAAACCCCATAACTTTTCCACCAAAGCACATCTCAGCAGAGGAGACACCCTTGCTTGCAAGGAGCACATGGTCTGAATTCACCGTCAGCAAGGGAGATGTCTCTTTGCTGCCTCACATTTTATCTCACACCCTAACCTGTAATATACCCTTGCTTTATCAACAGGAAACAGTTCCTAAATTACTGACCAGTTGGATTACTGAAAGTTTGCCCCCTTCTCTCAAATATTCAAGAATTACTGATGCTCTAGAAAGATGAACCACATTAATCTCCAACTTCACACAGCTCTTGGCCCAGGGCGTCAGACCCTGGGGGATACAAATATTTTTAGGTGATACATATACTAAGAACATGAGGGCTTTGATTTCTAAATGATTTTCATTTAAAAAGAAATCAACTGAAATTCCCTACTCTTTTTAATCTATCAGTCTTGCTTGAGGTAGGACTGCATTTAGAGCAGATCAGTTTTCTCCTTGGTGGGTACTGAGCACTAATGAACGGAAATCTTGACCCAAGTTCCCTTCTGAGACCACAGAGATGTTACCGCCACTCAGTAAAACTATCAGCCACCAACATGTCCCAGCCCTCACATTACAGTGACCTCCATCAGCCTGAGAGCTGGAGAGGGAGGGAGAGGGCATTATATCCACAGCTGGCAGACGATGCCGTTAGGTTCCTCCAGCCCCTTGAGCCCCTCCAGCCCCTCCAGCCCAGGCTCCTGCTCATCCCCTTCTGTTCAGAGAGCTTCTCAGAACCCCTTATTCACCAGTGTCCTAAAAAGATACAAGAAGACAAAGTCCTCAACTGCGCTAGACACTGGAAGAAAAAAAAGCAGCCACAAAATGAAAACTGCCCTTTAAAAGTAGCTATGGTTAAACATTAAAAAAAAAAAAAAATCACATGATTTTGCTCTCCATACTATAGCTAATGAAAAGGGGCATTTAACATCTAGTGGGAAAAGCAATGTTTTATAATATCATCAGCAATTACCACAAAGCTCATTTGTGAGAACTTGGCGAATCCTCACTTTTTCTGACCTCAAGAACCAACATTCTCTGAGGTCAGAAGCCAGGGACTTATTCTAATGTTGAATGTTCCCCTGAGTCTCTTTAAAAAGAAAAGAAAAGAAAAAAACTTCACATTGACTGATGCATGACGTTGTTTTAACACCCCCCCCCCTCAAAGTGCCAGTTGAAACCATTATAACATGTCATAAAGCATCAGTAATGGCCACTCAGCAAGATCTAAACCATTTTTAAGGTCATAAACAAGCACGTAAGCGCACTACACTCATTTATTAGAAACATCCTCTTTAAAAGAAAGGGTCACAGAGGGCTGTGGGCAATCACAGGGCTCTCTGCACGCCAGCCGCAGAACTTACTTATGACCTTTGCAATTCCCCTTGCAAATCCTTTCAGCACTCAGACATTTCACTTTAAAAATTAGGGGCAGGTGAGGCAAAGCTATAAAAATCAGTAGCAGGAACCCCAGGATAGGCTGGAATAAGATAAATGTCTTTCTCACAGAAGAAATGCAGGCACAATTAAGCACAGAATCCAATGCAAAAGGCAACTAGTCAGATCTCCTTGACCACATAGATTTTTAAACTCAGAAAAGCAAAATCAGACTTACCCTGGGAAGCCATCCTATAGGCTGACTCACAAAAGTAGCCTGTTGACAAGCCAAAAACAGCTACAAACCAGGGCTCCAAAAACTCACTGTGTTTAATGCTCTCATCCACCTACTAACCCCTGCTACTACGTCTGCATCTGGCTTTTGGTAAAGCACTTCTCCAAATGTACAGAGGATGAGTAATCGTCCAGACTTCGTAAAACAAGCCAAACCCATCACTAGTAACAGGAGTTGCATTTACTCATGATATTTTTGAGTGCCTTGATTTTATTTTTTTAAGTGAAATTGGTGTTTTTGCTGATGCAAATTCCCTGCCACCAGAGCACGCACATTATCCAAGAGGCAAGAAGCTGCTGGTGTGTGTTTAACGTTTTCTGGGTCCTTGTCAGCAGTCAGTAATGTTGAACTAGGATGTGAAGGCAGAGCCTGCTTGATAAATTGTCTTTTAACGTTACTATTACCACTATTTTCCTACATGCAATAAAACCTCCAGCCAATTCTCCTCATTTCTTTCATTGAAAAAGGCAATCATCTTATAATAATAATTAGGAATACTGAAGAATAAGAATAAGAAGAAATATGGGAGCATAAATTCATCTCTCACTGTCTCCCCCATCCAATCCCTTCTCTTAGAGGTAATCGTTGCTGACAATTTTCAAGGTATCATTCCAGAAATTTCTATGTACAGAGTATGCATGTGTGTAAACACACACACACACACTTCAAAAAAAACAAAACTTTGGTGACTGATGGGTCTTAGATATCAGAATTTTCTAGATTTTGTAACAATAACAAAGTATATACACAAAATAATATCCCTAGTGTGATCAGGGCAGTAGCTAGTAATCAACTGCATTAATATTTCTGCAGAAAACATGAATATTCAACTAAGAGGGATAATAAAGACTATAAATAGCCTCATGTCATTTCAGGTCAGGTAATTCTGCCAAATGAGAGTCAAAAAAAAAAAAATTAACATTCAAAGACTTCAAAATTTTGGGAGTGTGGATAAGGGATTTCAGCACAATAGCATTTCTCCCAGTTACTTACCAAGTTTTGAAAACTTAATTTTTTATTACAAATGTTCATAACAGGAGGTTTTTAAAATATATATGAATATAGTTAAAGTCAGCGGTAAAATCTCACCACACAGAATTGAGCTTTTATTCACTCGTGTACTGAGTACCTCCTGTGAGTACAGGCTCAATTCTCTGGGCACACTAAAAAAAAACTAAAGCAAACACTAGGCTGTGCACAACACTGTAAATCAACCATACCTCAATAAAAAATACATAAATAAATTTTTTTTAATTTAAAGCAAATATAAATCCTATTTTCAAACAAGGTAGAAAGTAATGCCTGTTTTAAAAAATTAGAAGGGATCATACTACCAAAGTTCAAAGGAGCTGTTAGGAGAACACGTACTATATTTTAGGCTACCTAGCACCTTTCAAGACACTTTGTGCATTTGGAGAATTCCCATCCTTATGAGTTTAGAAGGAGACAGAGACAGCTTTGATCTTGGAAGCCAAACGTTCACTATCCCAGACTCCCTTGCAGCTAGGATGCAGATGTGACTCCAGTTCTGCCAATCAGATACGCCGGGGCCAGACTGTGCAGAACTGTGTACACTGACAAGGAAAGAAGTAGCTACGTCTGGAAGGCCTCAGGGCTAGGGCTGCACAGCCAAAGGGCCATGTAGTTTAATGGTCTGTGTTAGTGGGATCAGCGATGGCAGTATCTGGGCCCAGAGACGGCAACCTCATTATTCCACTGGATCAGTGCTCGTGTGTTGGGACATGGCTCCAAGCTGCTCTGCCTCAGGTGTGCTCCTCTGGCCTCCCAGGCACCCTGAGCTCCTGAAAATCCTTTAATAAACTCTCTGTTTAAATTCAAGACAGTTTAGTTTTCTGTTGATACAGTGAAGAAATAAGACTGCTACGAGGAGGAAATTTCCTTTAACAAGGTGAGGCAGCATGAGGCAGTGAAAAGAATCAAAGATAACTGAAAAGAGCAGCTTTCAAAATGGGCCTCTTACCTCCACCCTGTCCCAAATGTCTCTAGGCCCATGGACAGACTTACTAAATTATTTGAATATCAATTTCCCTATCTTTAAAATAATAATATCCACCTTGCAGAACTGTTCATGAAAAAGATATGAGCTCCTTCATTTCCTCATTCACTGATTCAAATATTTACTGAGCTTCTATTATGTGCCACACACTGTGCTAAATATCAGGTACCTGGGTAGCCAGATGTAGCAAATAAAACTCAATTTAAATTTGAGCTTCAAATAAACCACAAATATTTCAGTATAGCATGTCTCGCATTTGAGACATACATTTTAGATTTTAATTATTTGAGATACATTTGTTAAAGTCCCATACTTGAGACACATTTATACTAAAATATTATTGGTTTTGATCTGAAATTCAAATTTCAGTGGGTGCCCTAAATTTCATGTGGCAACACTACTTGGTAAACAGCAGTGCATGAGGGAGGCAGAGTCCCTGTTGTCATGAACCCTCAGTCTCATGCTCGGGGGTGGAGGAAGGCAGGTGGACAGGTAATAAACTACACATAGTGTGCAAACAGAGAAGAGAGCTAGGGAGCCAATAAATGGAGCAATAAGATGGAAATAAAGAAGACGGTGTATTCAAATACAGGGTTGTTAAGGAAAGGTTTGTTTAGGAAGCTAACTTTGAAGGGAAGATCATACTGAAGGAAATAAAAACCTTATATAATAGAAGAACATCTTGCACAAGGTCTATCCCACAAGAGATGCTCAATAAATGTTCATTTCATTCCTTGGCAGGGCCAGGACTTCCACATCTCTTGGCTTGCCCCAGTCTGGCCCTGTGCCTTGGGATGGAGAAAGACAGTAAGATGGGGTATATATTGACCACCAATGGTACCCTCTTTCAGAAGGTCTGGCAGCCACCAACTGTCTACAACCTCATGAGAGGTCCTGCGCCAGAACTTCCCAGCACAGCCCCACTGAATGCCTGACCCACAGAAACCATGATTGATAGTAAAATGATAGTTACTGTTTTCAAACACTAATTTGAGTATGACTGGTTATACAGCATCAGTAACCAAGTGTTGGCAAGAACGGGGACCATGCAGAACTCTCAGGCACTGCTGGTGGAAATGGAAACCGAGGCAAATGCTCTGGGAGACTGTTGGCCCTACCCAGGAAAGCCAGACACCTGGATACCCTGAGCATCACCCCAGCTTCCATTCCAACCAGCGCTGCTACACTTCCGGTTCCTGCCATTTCCCACAATCCAGCCCCCGCTCTCTTCTCTGCTGGGTTTGCAACACCCTCTCCACCAACGACCCACATAGTCCCCAGACTGATCCTTCTACAGCTCACCTTTCACCAGGCCATTATGCTGCTCCAAAAGTCTTCTGCATATAAACTTAATAAACATTTGCTGATTGATTATCTGTAAGATTCAAATCTGAGGCTTTCACTAACTTGGCCCTGAGGAGGAAAGGACGGAAAGCAAATAACCGAGGCATTCAGAGATTTTACAAGGCAGCTCCTTGAAACGCCTTCCAAAAAAAAAAAAGAAAAAGAAACCATTGCCAGAAATCGTGATTGTTGTAAAATACATATGTGGAAAGACATCTCAAGGACCTACTGCTATCCATTCAAACAGAACGTCACAAAAAAAAAAAAAAGAAAGAAAAAAGACTGAGTACCATGATCATGGTGACAACTGGGATCAGATTTGCACAGCAAAAAATGAATTTCAAACTTGAAATTCATTCCATTACAAGGAAAGAGAAACCGTGCATGGAAAGAGGAAGAAAAGAGGAAGAGAAAGAAGGACAACCCTCAACCTTCTCTAGAATGTTCTGTTAATGCCCTACTCTCTGGGGACTGTCTGGGACCATGTCATTAGAGGTGGGAATCATGGGAGAGAAAAATATAATTGTAACAATGGCCATTTACTCTGTGTCTGCCACATGCAGACATTATGCTGAGCCATAAGGTACTTTTATTGTCAGGAGGGAAGGTCTAGCTCAGGGGTAGAGAGCATGCTTAGCATGCATGAGGTCTTAGGTTCAATCCCCAGTACTTCCAGTAAAATAAATAATACCTAATTACCTTCCCCCAGAAATATTTTTTAAAAAGATACTTTTGCTGCCATCAGCATTAACACAACCAGTATATTCATGCCAGGCACTGTGCCATCATCCACCTTACAATTATCATCTTATTTCACCTTCACAGTAATCTTGCAAGGTCATATACTATTATTATTATTATTATTCCCATTTTACAGATGAAGAAACTGAGGAATGGAGAGGCCAGCTAACTTGCCTAAAGTCTTATACATGAACCCTTCGAGGGTCTAGGGTAAAGTAAAATCCAACAAACTGTGAAAAACAGCAAGAAAAAATGAAAGTGCCTCATAGGAATATTTGAAGCATGGAAAGAAAAACAAGGAGGTCTAGTGAAAGCCGATTTATGGCAACATAAGAACTGAGATTCATGAAACCATGACCAGTAGGATGGAATACACACAAAGCAACGTGAGGAATCTTAGCTAAAGTGGCAGAATTTAAGCTCCATGTGGTACACTTTGAAAGTGTCAGATTCCCATATTCGATCATTTATTCATTTATCCACTCATGAAATATTTATTGAACACCTATTATGTGTCGGATACTGGTTGAGGCAGCTGGGGATACAGCAATGAACAAAGAGACAAAAATCTCTATTTCTGCGGAGTATCAGGGTGAGAAGGGGAATATGGACAATAAACTTGATAAATAACTAAGCCATCTAAGATGTTAAAGGTAGCAAGTGCTAGGGGTAAAAACAAAGCAGCAAGGACCCAGACAGGGGCAGGAGAGGGATGCTGCTGTAAAGTAGCTGGGGTAAGGCTGGAGGGTGATGGAGCGAAGGCTTAAAGGACGTGAGGAGATGAGCTCTGTGGGTGGCTGGAGGTCGGGCATCCCAGGTGGGACCACATGTGGCACGCTGGAGAAAGAGCGAGCAGGCAGGTCTAGCTAAGGCAGGGAAGCCCAAGGGACAAAGCAGGAGGAGCTAAAACCAGACGAAATAATAGAGGACAAAAGCCTCTTTGGCTACCGAACAGCAAAGATTCTTTAGCGTTCAGGGTCATGAGCTACTTGCACAAGCTGATGAAAACTAGGAGCCCTCACCCCAGAAAGTACACACGCACACAACACTGTCCTAATTTCAGAGGACTGACAGTTCCCTCCTAGATTCTCAGGATCTGAACAACATCCTACTGGAGCCACAGTCCCTCTGGCTGAACCAAAGAAACACCCCGGAACTAACTCTGTATTTAACAACATCCCAGGGGGCAGCAGTTCAGGACGGTGGATACGAAGGTTACTCCCCCAGTCTCTGAGGCTCCACTGGTTCCACCGTCCTCACCAGTCTAGGGAAGCCATGCTCAAACACCAGTGGCCCTGAGGGAAGCCACCAACACTTGTCACCTGGGCACTCTGGGCTAGTCACAGGGTTCAGCACAAAACCACATCAAAGGTGACCTTAACATCCACCGAGCAGAGGAGCGCATACAGGCATGGCCCAAGTGGAACTGGACAACACTGGAGCCAAAACACCACCATGCGGTTCATTCATCTGTGTATGTACACATGTGTGTATACATATGTTTACATATTTTAACTCTTTCCATATAAGTTAAAAGAGAACAGGGGATTGTTTTTGGTTTGGTTTGGTGACTGCTGAATTTCCAGTGCTTAGAACAGTGTGGGCAAACAGTCAAATGCTCAATAAACAAATAACAGCTGAATGAAGGAATAAATCCAAAGAATTACTTTTTTGCAAATCATTCTAGGAAATCAGTGGATTGAAATGTCACAATTAAATAGGCAGAATAGATATGTTAGAAAGATTACGGGATATGGTTAACGAGGGATTAGGAAAACTCAATGCAAAACACAGCACGAGCCACAGTATTCCGCATCGTAAATCACGTCTTTGGAAGATGAGAAATTACACTGTCTGTCTCGGTAATATGAGTTTCTCACCAACGCTTCTCAAACCATTTGTGATTTGTGGTTTGCACCAGTCTGTCTATTTTTTTTTTAATTTCAAATCCAATACAGATCAATCCTTTGGTAAACTATAATAAAAATGAATTCTTAGACAAATGAAATGAAAAACAAAACAGATACACAAATATGCAAGCCCAAATTTACATTTAATTCAAGAGACCTACAATAACTCTGTCCAACTGCTATAAAGGTTTTTGAACACTCAGTTTCTGTCTGTACCTCACTGCAGACAGACAGACAGTTCATGAACCAGTCTAGTCCACGGACCATACTTGGAGTAGCACAACTCTAACATCATAAACACAAACACACATATGTTGGAGATTTCCATTTTCAATTCAGATGCCAATGCTTTTGCTTTTCAGCTGATGAGAAAAATGGTGTTCTGTTTCTTATGACATTTCTGTCAGACGCTTATTTCAACTATCTAGGGATAAAATTATCAAGTCCATGATGCTCATAATATCATACTCCAAGAATACATTAATATATTGACTGTGCCTCACTTCAAATTACCCCAAGATTTAAACATACAAATTAGGAACAGATTTTTCATTTTATAACAAATACTACATTTTGTAGAATGATTATAATGAGATCCATTTTATGTATCTAAATACGATGATTTCATATTATTCCATTTATAAAATATAATCTCTATGTATTTATCTCCTATATTTATGCATCTGCAGCTTTACAGAAATGTATTTACTGTGCAAACTAGTATGAAGAAGTTTTAAAAATGCTACTAAAATGATGCATGATTGGTCCACAACTGTTTTCTTTTACCTCTTCTGATCTGCTAATATTACCTACTTGAAATTTATCATATATCCAACCTAAATAAAAGTAGATTAAACATAATTTATAAACAAAACTGACATATGACTCTTCTAAGAAGCAAACAGGTTGCCCTTTTCTCTTTTTTCCTTTTCATTAAAATAGCTCCAGATTAATGAAGGATGCTAGCTAATCTTATTAAATTATCCTTTATCTCAATATTCAACCTTTGAAACTATACAAACATAATCCTGAAATCTCTAGTCATTTACAGAGCTTCCTTAGGTTGGGATGAGTTAATGATTTTCCTGAAAGTCCAACTAAATGTGCATTCCAGAGGAAAGCCTGCTTGAGGCTGAACACAGAGTCAATACTCACTGACTGACTTATTAGCTGGCACCCAGGCAAGTAATCTGAGCTTTGGGCCGATTATAAATAAAGGCGAGTATGTTACTGATGGTACTTATAACATGTATTTTCTAGAGGCAGGATTTGACTGTTGCCTTTAAGCCCCACACAGCTTCCACCACACCATCTGGCGGAAGGAGTAAACAGTTATTGAATTACAGAATGAAACTGTTGATTCCTCATTTTTCACAGGTTGCCCAGGTCACTGAGGTGCAGGCATACAAACCCCTTATTGTAAGGATTCTACATCTTTGGGCAAAGCAAAGTGAAACAAGGTGAGCTGATGAAGGCAAAATAAGAAAAAAACAGTAAGCAAATCGTGTTATCATGGTGAGCCTACAAGGCAAAAACTGAGAAGAAAACTCAAGAATGATGTCTGGTAAAAACTTCTCTTCAGTCCCTGCCCCCAACCTGGATTACAACAGGCAAGTAATAAGTGTAGCATAGGGGAAGGGAGAGGGGAGAAAGGATGATTCAAATAAAGCATGGGCAAGCTCTGAAAAAAAGAAAAAAACAAAACAAAACCCGAAAACACTGTGTACAAGCAACAGAAAGAAACGGTAAATTATGCTGGTGCTTTGCTACTATTTATAAAAGCTTAATTTGAAAAATAGCAACTTCCATCCTTTGAGAACTTACAATGTGTCAAATACAACGTAGAGCACCTATGATGTCACACAAGTTTTTCCAAAACCCTGCAAGACTGGAATTAGCACGCCCATTCCAAATCAGGAGAAGGCTCAAGGATGTAAACAACTTGACTTAAGATCAAAGTTAATGTGTTTGTCTAATTCCAAGCTTGTGCCCTTGGCCTCATGTTTCCCTATCTCTTAATGCCCAAACATTAAAAAATAATTGCAGAGACAAATGATCACAGCTGCACTGTTGGTAAATGCCCCAAACTAGAAAACTCCCTAAATGCCCATCAACAAGAGAACAGATAAATACACTGCAGTTAGATTTATTCCGTGAAATACCATATAACAATGAAAATGAATCAACTACAATCACCCACAGCAACACAGATGAATGTCTCAGATGTGATTATGATCAACAGATGCCAGCATAGGCAAGGGCCTACTGTATGACTGTATGACTGATTCCATTTCTATAAAGCAGGAAGCAGGCACACTTTCATCTATGCTGTTAGGAGTCAGGACGGTGGCCACTCTTGGGAGCGGGGAACGATTAAAGGGCCCAAGAAGGGAGCATCTGGGGTACAGATATCATTTGACTGATTGATCTCAGAGCTGAATAACAGGAGTCTAGTTTCTAAAAAATTCATCTTGCTCTGCACTTACAAGTGAGTGCCCTTTCCTCAGAATAGATTACACTTCAATAAAATATTTTTAATCAAAAAACAATGCACCTACTCAAGGCATTTTCTGCTTTATCTTTTTAATGTATTCAGACTCAAATATTCTTTAATAAAGCACATATTGTATTTTTGGAGGCTTCAAGTACAAATGTAAGAAAATAGGGGGAGGACATAGCTTAAGTGGCAGAGTGCAAGGTCCTGGGGTCAATCCCCAGTACCTCCATTAAAATAAATAATAAACAAATAAACCCCAAAAAGAAAATAAATCATTACAGGTTTGAAAGTAAATAGATTGGAAGTGGGAAAAAAAACTGACTAGGAATAAAAAAAAAAATGTATCTTGGTGTATTCTTCTGTTCTCTAACTAGATGCATACTCCTGAGAGGAAGGCATTTAACCTCACCTGTGGTCAGTTTGCTCATCCCAAAATGGGAGGAATCAGCCCTGATAATCCTCAGGGCACCTTAGTCTAGTCTACTCTTTTTTCCTGAGTCCTACACTTGCTGCTATCACACTGCTGCAGCACTCACACAGAAAAGGGGAACAAAAGAGCAACTGCTTGCAACCCTATCACATGCTACAAGGGTAGAAGGAAACACACTTGACATGGACATTTAATCAACTTCAGATTATCAGTGTAGATATCACAGCTCTGCAGACAATCCCCAGGAACTGAATTGTACCACTTACCGCTGGGTCCCACAGCAGCCTCGTCCACACATCCTGAAGCTCTCACAGAAAGCAGAACGTTCAGTTTGTCAGACACCATCTTCTGTGGAACTGTTTACTCTCGGCTCATCAGAACCATGAACCTCCTCCTTTACTACAGATAATTGCAGATTTCCAGTTTTTCCTAAGACTTGGTCATTCAACCAGAAGAACACAAAGAAATGTATACGAGCATATACATTCTTATTTCATGCTCCTTTGTACAAATCCTTTAGACTCTGTTACCTACTTACTTCTTGTAAGAACAGAACCTAATTCTGCTGATGGGACCCTGTATCCTTCTGGGTCCAGTCAGGAGAGGGGAACCACACAGCAGTACTTTGAATGGGGAAAGTTTAATATAAGGAATTATTAACTATAACAGCTAGTAAGAAGTAAATAGAACCTTAAAGAATATACAAATGGCAGGTATAAGGAGCAGAAGCCAGGTAAGCGCACACACCTGCTGCAGGAAGGAGACCGCCTTCCTCTTGTAATGTCTCTCCAGGGCCCTCACCTGACAAAGCTCAATATCAGGCCAGTCGGCACAGGAAAAACATTCAGAATCCAGATCCATTGTCACACAGCAGGTAACAGAGGGTGAATAAACCTGAGAGACAATAAATTGATAACTAACCACACACCCTATAGGAAGCAATTGCCGTAAATTCTAATAAGCCAACATCCTACATGCGTGCTACAGATATTAACTTCATCCTGGGAGTACTACCCTGGTTAAAGGTAACAAAACTGACTTGGAGAGAAATTCTTGTTAAGAGGCAAGCAAGCCTGATAGCAGCAGGAATAACAGAACTACTTCCGAGGCAGGTGCAGGGCTCTAATTTCCTGGGATACATCTAAACTGTCTTCTTTTTACGCCTTTTTTTCCCCTGAGTTTGTCGCAAATCACTTTTTAACGGTCCTTAGCCTGGCACAGCACTAATAATACCAATGTTCTGACAAACGATGACGGAGTTCAAATATCAAATCGCTCACTGAGCCATAAATAACGTTGCTCATATTCTGACCTTTGCTTAGCTGTTCACACGCATGTGGTGACTGTTCTGTAAGAGGATAATTCCAGGCCTGTGTGTCTGTCCTTCGTGGCCTTCTGTCCAAGCTCTGGTCCTTCTGCGAACCAGAGTGCAGGCCGGGGAGGGCATCTTCGGAACCAGAACAGAAATCACACTCCACTACTCACATGCTCAGGAGAGCAGGATTAATGGTCAGGTAGTGCCACAAAGGATTCCAGCAACAGGACAGATTCAAAATAAAACCAACAGTGGTTAATTAAACTCGCTAAGGAGCAAATCACCAAATGCAGGCTTTTCAGAGAGCATCAGGTCTGGGGAAGGGCCTTGATGCTAGAAGAAGTAAAACAAATCGTGACCCCTATTTCCAGAAGAGAGGGGGGTAGGAAGCATAAAAGACTTAGGTTCAAAACCCAACTATATGCTACATACAAGCAACTAGCCTTAAGTAGAAGGACACAGAAAAGCTGACTGAAAGGGAAGGATGGAAATAAGTATTCCTGGTGAAGACCAACCTAATTTAGGACTCAGTGAGCTTGAGTTGAAATCATGAATTTCAGTTGGGGCTAAAAGAGATCTGGGGAAAGAAATAACATAGAAAATAAGGAAATCACAGGGAAAAGCAAACAACGTTTTGTGCTTATGTGTGGGCGGAGGGGGATGGGGGTGAACGCAAAGTCTGGGAAATAACTTAGTCACCGTTTCACAGCACGGCCCACGGAAGGAGGAGGAGAGGGCGAGGCACACAGCTCCCTCTGTTGTGCCCCATCTCACACTCAGCCGCTCTGTCCGCCCGGGACTTAATCTTCCAGTTTCCTATTTCCACTGGGTGTGCTCAGGTTTGGTCTTTCTTCCTCCACAGGAAGGTAAGCTTTGTGAAGACAGGAATATCTTTATTTTTTTTAACTTTATTCCCTAGTATCTAGAACAGTGCTAGGAACAGAACAAATACTCAAGAAATATTTTTTGGGTGAATTAATCAAATCCAAGAAAAGAAGTTTTACTTGATTATACATCAAGTTATCATGTTATCTAGCAAGCACATTCTAAACCAAGGGCAGTAAATATTTTAGGCTTTGTGAGAGCCATACGGTCTCTGGTGTATGGTTTTTATTTTTGTTTTTACCTTAAATGGTTGAAAACAACTACTAATTGCAAAAGCCACTCTTGGTTCTATGGCTATACATGTACACACACACACACACACACACACACACACACACACACACACACACACACGCCATCAAGACAATGTGGCTTGTACTTTGCTTTCATGGATAGATTTTTTTTCTTTCCTATTCTACATGGAGAATTCAGGAGCTAATATTAGCCTTGTTGCTATACACTTATGTTTCTTTTAATTTTTTCAATCTAAGTCTAATTTCTATTGAAGGAAAACCATGGATTCAAGGGCCTGAAACAATTTAATGGAAAGCGAGTAAGTTGCAGGACTGCAGCAGAGCGGCCACCTCGAGTCCGAGCACCAGGTTTCTGCCATCTCTCACTGTTCCCCAGACATCCTGCCCATTCGATTTTAGGTTTCAGCAACTTCATTAGTTTTCTGGGCTTTATGACTCAAGCTTAGAGGGTGGGGGAGAGGGCAGCGACCCATAAAACAAAGGCTTCAATGTCTCCAGAAGCTGAGAAAATCCCAGCATTGTTAGGGCAGGCACTATTTATAACCCGCTTCATGTGCACGCTCCTGAATGCATTTTCTACGGCGAGTAACTGACCTACCCTCTGCGTTCCCGGCTTTCGCAATGGTGAAGAGGGCAAGGCGCTAAAAGTCTGACGACTGAAGGGGACAAAAATGAACTCGCTAGCACTGCTTTGTAACATCCGGCGTCATGGGACAGAATTAAAAGGTTCCCGTTTTTGACTCACCTTTGACAAGAAAGTGCCTCATTGCTATGAGCTTTGAGCTGAAGTTACTGGAAAAATGTAGGGCCGGAAAATATCCTACAATGAGGCTTTAAGGAAAAAAAAAAGTTATGGAAAACCTCATCTAACTTTTTTCCAGAAAAACGCACACGCACAGGGACAGATGCCAAGCAGTCTTACTGAATGTGTGTATGTATGCCCTCTAATTACACGTTCCTATTTCTATGTTTTCGCTTTTAATCTCCTGCACCCGGGTAGGGTTCCTTGGAAAGACGTCTTGATGCGCTGCTGTCCAAAGTGCAGGGGATGGGCCGCCCAGCCTCCCCGCAGAAGCTCTGCGCTGGCTTATGACAATGGACTCTGCAAGCCCTGCACATTCACGGAGCCCAAGTTCATTTTCTCCTGTGCCAGTTCCATCACATCCCCTGGGCTCACAAAGAGGTTTTACCAGGCCATCGGAACCCAAGAGGGGGTGAACATTTTTGTCCTGGTAGAAACTTAAAATAGGGCTTAAAAATAAAACAATGGGAATGAATTTTTAGCTCTGCAAAGTTCTTAGTTTCTAAAACTTCTTTCACAACTGAAACAAAAAAAAATCCTACTCTTGCTTTTATTCCTACATTTAAACTGCAAGTTCTTAAGAAACTAATTTACAAACTCCAAGGTTTTAGATACACATTACTATATATAAAATAGATAAACAACAAGGATCTTCTGTGTAGCACAGGCAACTGTATTCAATTTCTTGTAATAACATATAATGGAAAAGAATCTGAAAAGAAAAAAAAAGTATGTATGTATATATACAAAACAGAATTGCTTTGCTATATACCTAAAACATTGTAAATCAACTACACTTCAATAAAAAAATTTTTAAAAGGTTTTAAAAATTCCAAGGTCTTAATTCCATATCTGAGCTGACATATTTCAAAGTGCACAGTCATGTCAAAGTGACAGTGGGACCAAGTTTCATGTACATCCCCAGGGAAGATTCTCCCCAAAACAGCACTTTTTACTGAAAATATAAAGCAAGCCACATACATAAATTTAAATTTTCTAGTAGCCGTATTAAAAAAAGAGAAACAGGTGAAATTAATTTTACCTTATTTAACCCAGTGAGCCCCAAATATTATTTCAACATTAATCAAAATTAAAAATTATTAATGAAAGTTTTTTTATACAAAATCTGGTGTGCCTTTTATACTTAGAGCATATCTCATCTTGGACGAGTCACATTTCCTGTGCCCACAGCCACATGTAGCCAGTGCTACCATATTGGACAACACAGCTCTAAAGGCTTCTCTCAGGCATCATGGAGTTCACTCTTCCAACCCAGAAAGTCCTAGTTGCAATGACAAGGCTATCATTGGGAGAAGAAGATATTCTGAGAACTGCCTCAACTTCTTGGACAAGTTCACACTCGGGCCTCACTCTCTGGCACGTCCACACTTCGGGCCATCTGTTACAATGGAACAATGCCCACCCGAAAGAGGTTACCAGCTCCTAGAACCAGACCTGCAACCACAGCAAGAAGAAATATCCTAGCTTAAGCAGTTCCAAATCCTGAACTTCTGAACTTCCATTTTCCCAGGTGCTGCATCTGGACATTTAGCAGGGCTTAAATTAGTACCATTTTTGAGATGCTGTCTTTGATGGAGGGGAAAAAAACAAGGCTGAATCTTTTTTAGGATGGGCCTTTAAGGAATGAAGGTTAAAAGAAACACAAGCTAACAATGCAAGAGACACTGAGCCTTTTACACGGCGTTTAAAAAAAAAACAAATCACGACTTAGAAAGTCTCTTCAGTGTGAACCTTCATTTCCATCACACCCTCAACTGCACAACTGCAGGTGCTTTTCCTAAACCATTATAGTGTTCTTATGTACATACATAGATATCTTTTTCCTCTTCAAGGTGAATCTTACTAAAAGTTCAACCTATTAATGACTCAGGATTAGGAACAGAGGAGCCAACAAATGCCACTTTTCATTTGAAACACTCAGACTTCTTTGATTTTTTCCAAGCCATGTGCTACTTGTAAGAAAAATTTAAATCAATTTGTAAAAGAAAATGAACCTATTTCAATGCCCACAGACTCTAACATTACTTCTCTGACTTTAAAATATACCTTTTACAATGAGGTACCACCTCACACCAGTCAGAATGGTCATCATTCAAAAGTTCATAAATGATAAATACTGGAGAGGCTGTGGAGAAAAAGAAACCTTCCTACAATATTGGTGAGAGTGTAGTTTGGTGCAGCTGTTACAGAAAACAGCATGGAGATTCCTCAAAAGACTAAAAATAGATTTACCATATGATCCAGCAATCCCACTCCTGGGCATATATCCAGAGGGAACCTTAATTCAAAAAGACACATACACCCCAACGTTCATAGCAGCACTATTTGCAATAGCCAAGACATGGAAACAACCCAAATGTCCATCGACAGATGACTGGATACAGAAGTTGTGGTATATTTATAGAATGGAATACTACTCAACCATAAAAAATAATAAAATGCTGCCATTTGCAGCAACATGGATGGACCTGGAGATTGTCATTCTAAGTGAAGTAAGTCAGAAAGAGAAAGACTAAAACTATATGATATCACTCATATGTGGAATCTTTAAAAAAAAAAAGATAAACAAACTCATTTACAAAACAGAAGGAGATTCACAGACATAGAAAACAAACTTATGGTTACTGAGGGAGAAGGAGGTGGGAAGGGATAAACTGAGAGTTTGAGATTTACAGATACTAACCAATATATATATATAATAGATAAACAACAAGTTCCTATTATATAGCACAGGGAACTATATTCAGTAACTTGTAGTAACCTATGGTGAAAAAGAATATGAAAATGAATATATGTATGTTCATGTATGACTGAAGCATTGTGCTGTACACAAGAAATTGACACAACACTGTAAACTGACTATACTTCAATTAAAAAAAAAATATATATATATATACACACACACACACACACACAGAGCAGCATTCTGGACTCTTGAGCGTAACTTTATATTCTGGAACAGTCTTGGGGTAAGACACAATAACTGAATTTTATAATCACATTCCCAGAAACATCCCCAAAAGCCTTGATTTAACATGAACCAAGGCACTAAAGCAAAGAGCTTTTGTTCCAACTTGAACACTGTTGTTATTCTATTTGTTTTTAAGATATGTATCAAACATACAGAGAAGAATCTAACAAAACCCCTCATAAGCATCATCCAGATCTTAAGATGTTATTCCAAATATCTAATTTGATTTTTTCAGAAATAAAATATCAGATTCAATTTAAGACCGTTTAGTATTCCTGCCTGTTCTCTCTCCCACCCATTTCTCTCCTCAGAAAAGAAATGCTTTTCTGAAATTGCTGTTTCTTTCCAAACCACGTTTTTCATACATGACATACACACACATGTTCATTACGAGTATAGGTATATGGTAACATTCTACACATATTTTAAAACTTGACCTAAGTGAGAGCTATCCTATCCATCATATCGCAATTTATATAATTAATTTAATAGTTTTTTTTAAACATGCACATCAGGATTATTTGAAGGGGTAAGACAGCTGTTTACAGTTATGGAACATTTCAGGTGTACCAAAAAGAATGAGGACAAATATAATAAATACACCCGTCACACAGCCTAAGAAATAAAACATTAAAGATATAATCAGGTTGATTTTTCAAAGGCATTTTGCACAAAGTCTTTGGGAGTTTTGTGTCCCTCAAGGCTGTGTGAGTAATCTCAGAACAAGCATCAACTCTTCCAGCCGCCACGGCTAGAAGTCATTAATGACTTTTTCTGTAACTTCTCTGACAATCTTACAAGCAGAGAAAAGGAAAATGTCTATGTTCTCCTTGATTCTGTCACACGTCGGAGACAATTCATTGCCATAACACTTGTAGCACCTTGACTTTCTAATATAACAGCATTTTTTCCCAGTAACACCCTCACTTAATGATGCAAACAGAGCCCAGTACCACCACCCTCATTACCATCATCATCATCATCATCATCAAAGAATAAGCCTTAATATATGTCACAAGTTACACTAAGCATTTTACTTGCACTATTAAAACTAGTGCTCATAAAACCCTGTGAATTAGATATTTTTATGTCCATTCTGCAGATAAGGCAACTAAGTGAGAGAGACGTTAACAAACCTCCAAAGATGAAAAAGAGTAAATGCTGGAGACTAACTCTGAACTTTGATTCTCATCCCCTGATCTTAACCACTACATAAAAATTACATCAGGAAAAAATTACACTTTCAATCATGCAGAGTAACTGGTACCAGATGACCTCTCCCCACTGTAACTAACTAGAAAATCAGAAAAAAAATACATGAAACAACAGTTTTCAGTCACTAAACAACAGGCATTTCATGACTGTGAATCCGAAGGAAGAGAAACAAAAGAAACGAGCAACAGAGCTAGCTAATCAGCATTCTGTCTAGAAGTACTTTCCAGATTGTGAGGCAGAGGGAGAAGCTGAGCAGAGCAGAGCAACCCCAATGAGTTGAGAAGAAAAGGTTGGAATTCGGGGAGAATGAGGTGACTGGAATCTGTAGGACAGAGTACAAGAAAGGAATGAGCTATGTAAAAAGAGAAATCTAGAAATCTTTGTATGGGTCTCCCTATATCTTTAGCTAAAGAGCAATATACCTAAGCAGAGGGTGAGATTCTGCAAAGCTGGGCAAAGACAAACACCAGAGGAAAATAACTACCAGGAAAAAAACCTCTACTGGGAAGCCCTCCACTGAACAGCTTTCAGAGCTCACAAAGGGCTGGGGGCAGTCAAGGTCCAACCTGCCAAAGTGCAGACTTCATTAAACACATATGGCATTTAGTAGACACTCCAGAAAGGCCATACCTTGAGAGCCAGGGATAAACCAAGCCTACAATAAGGATACCCAAGATCCTCTGTCACAAAGACTAAAAATAACCTCAAAAGAATCAAGCTGATTCCCCAAGTAAATTAACTGCCTGCCAGGACATAATGCAATACTTCTTAAAAGAGGTAACAAAATCCAGAGACACCACAGTGTAACACTCACAGTGACCAGCATCTAACAAAATATTACTAGACACGTGGGCAGGAAAGACTGACCTCAGCAGGCCTGGGTTGCTCAAACCCCGCACTTTCCAAAGGAAGGCCTCTCTTCAGGATGGACATTCACTGGCTTCTAGGAGATAACCTCTGAGCCCTTGGAATATTCTGCTTGGTAAGAGTGTTTTTGTAGGTCTGAGGTCTTGAGTCACATCGTCTTGTGGTGAACATCTCTCTTTGTATGCCTGAGGCCTTGGGCCATACTATACCAATTTACTACAAAACTTTATCCTAGAAAAGTTTTCCTCCCTTTTGTTCCCTCTTTAAACTTTTTTTCTAACTTTTCCTAACTTTTGTGATTTAGGGTGCATACTTGTTTTTGCTGGGGTAGGGAGAGCGGGGAGTGGAGTACAGTCTGAGTAGCTGAGATCAGTCACACGGGCCTGGCATGACCTCCAAAAAGATTTCCAGACACCAAGGCTCAGGTGAACATCTTTGGTTGGCAATACTTTGCATGTGTTACTACACACTGTTGCTGGAAAATTAAGTGAATCTCGATGTGACTCCATTGAGAAGGGACTGTTACTACACACTGTTGCTGGAAAATTAAGTGAATCTCGATGTGACTCCATTGAGAGGGGACACCTGAAAGTATTACTGTATCTTGTTCCTAAACGCACCAATAGATTAATAGCTGGCCCATCTCTTTGGATATAAAGATACCAAAATTTCAGACTACACAGAAAAATGGTAGTAAAATTGACAGGTTAAAAATACAGAATGGGAAAAGACTTACTGAATGAGTCAATGAATCAAAACTTAAGTTATACTTTATAATAAACAACACTACAAAGCCAGGTCATCAGACACTGTGAATGCATCAAACTATAAATCAAAAAATAAATAATTAATCAATTAATTTAAAAATAGATAAATAACAAGGTCCTACTGTATAGCACAGGGAACTATATTCAGTACCTTGTAATGACCTATAATGAAAAAGAATATAAGAAGGAATATATATATTTTTATATTATACACACACATATATGTATAAATGAATGAATATGCTGTACATCAGAAATTAACACAACATTGTAAGATCAACTATACTTCAATTAAAAAAAAAAAAAGGTCAATGGAGAATTGATTTTTCGAGAGGGATATCAAGAAGCTATCCTGTCACACAGTGACCTGACCAAAGGTATGTAACTCTTCTACTAGTTTCTGTGAGGCAATCATATACCATTTAACCCACAGACAGAAGGTCAGACAAAACAATACTCAACCACAATGTTAAGTATCTAGTATCTTCCAGGGACACTTAACACCCAATGGCCCTCCATTAAATTTCTGTAGTTAATGTGTCCCTAGAAAATAATGGACTAGCAATCCTCTTTCAGTGCCCTGTTACAGTATTTTATCTATGATCCTTAAGTATTTTCACTTTTTGTTCAAAACACCAACCAAAAAAAAAATAATAATAATAAAAATAAAATAAAGACACCCTCTGAAAATTACTGATTCTCCACTGAACTTAATTCTATAAACCCTAATCAACTTGTCAGTAAATTTCTTAAAAGAAGACTATTGCATCCTCCATCCATACATCACTGGAAATAATAAACCTCATGCCTTTTAAAGAAATCTTAAATATTTGGCAGTAAGGTAACTCCATAGAAGCTGCTAATGATTCAAGCAACATGTGGTCCAATGTCAGATCTATGAGCAGCATTTGATGACCTTCCTTTTCCACTAAAGTAAGAGAAAACAATTTGGAATACAAGGAAAAATAACCTAGGTCTTTCTGGTGGTAAAATCTACAAAAATCCTTATACTTTTGCCTCTGATATAAAATGAATTTGTAAGTGGCTCCAAATAAAGGAATGATATTGAAGTCCAAATATATTGGGAAATGTAACAGCACTTCCACGACAGAGAATTATTCCACTTGGTGTAAATGAACGCATAAATGATAGCAAAGACCTATGACCAATCTAATCTTCCTTTCATTTTTTTTAACCTTATCTTTCTCAGTTTCTCAACTGTGTCAATGAAAAGTTATCTTGTAGAGTAAGGTAGAAAGATGAGGAAATCCTGTCTGAGTCAGGTTTCCAAATGTTCACTGCAGGGCCAATTTCCCTCAGCCCTGAACTCTGGACACCCTTACAATTCCCATCATAAACCTCTCCCATTGTCTCCCCAGCCCACTGAGTGGCAGACAACAAAATGATTTTAGGATGTGCCAACAGAGAACAAGAAGGAAACCAACCAGCTAAATTGTTTGCATGCATGACCCAATTCTTGCTCCTCACTGAACCCAGAGAAAAATAGTAACTTTTGTTATTAACTTAATAATACACAGAACTCTTTTACCCATGTTTGCAACAGAACCTCATGAAAAATATTGAACTGTATCTAAAAGTATTAGAAAAAACCCTATGAGATAAGTTAGACAAGAAATAATTAGAAATTCTAAGGATGAAATAATAAGCAGTGAAAGAAAAATCAAGCTGTGGAAATTTAAAATGGACAGAAGGAAAGAAATACTTTATTTAGAGTTAAATCAATACTTTAAAACTTTGTCCTTCAGGCATATTTTATCATTCAGCCTCTTTTCTCTACTATCTCTTTCTCTGAGAGCTAACATCTCAAAACTTGCCTTCTCCAAATCTCAGTTAACAAGGCAATCCCCTCACTGACATGCCCTTTTACCTTTTCAAAGCATTTCCACAACTGTAATCTAACTTTTCACTACACCATCCCTAGGAGATTGCACCATTCCCGTTTTAGACCAGCCCACTAGTGTCAAGCACCTTGGAGAAGGTCACTGAGCTATTCTGGGACAGAGCTGAGACTCTAACTTACTACCCTCATTCCTTCCACAACATGGCACTATTCTGCTCATTCTACCTACCCCATTTCTAATTTTATCATTGCCCCATTTGTTTCCCCAAAGTTTCTACTAACCTAATGTTCTACTCAAAGCATACGAGGTCGCAAAGGACAGAAACTCATTGAGGGGAGCACGAGGAAGAAGAGATGATAAAGACACAGCAGGCCACATCACAGGTGTCTGAGGACAGAAATTGCACAGCCAGGGCCCTGGGGACGGGAACTGAGATGAGGTCAGAGACAAAGCCCTCCTTGCTGTCTGTCTCATGGATCATCTAGGTGCATTCTCATGAAATCTGTGCCCCATCTTGCACATCTGCTCTATGAGGTTCTCTTTACACAGTTGGCTTCAGTCCATACGTGGTCCAAGGTTATCATCAAGCTCCCCACCCAGTCCTCATCCTTCCATGCTTCATGGACTATAGTCATGTTTGTATCTTATTCAAACTCCCTCAAGAGTGAGTTAGCTGTCTGTTGGCCAGATCATGGTCTGGCAGGCTTCAGCTGGATGTCCACCACTGGTTTGATCTGCTACGGGGAAGGTGAAGAACAAGACAGCAGGTCAGGAAACCATCCTGGTAACAGGTAACTTACAGACTGGGCACTAAAATCATAGATTATAGCAGAGCAAAAGGCTGGTACTGACATTTAACTGTATCCCTCATTCTAAGGATGAGAATACCAAGCTCTGCACGGTAAAGTGACAAGGGGACCCAGACACACTGCGGCAGCCACGCCTACAGTCCACATCACTGGTCCTCTGAAGCCACGTATTTTATTCTGAAACTGATCACTGAAATTGTTCAATCCACAGTTAATGACAGAGCTCCTCTCACATCAAGCCATATATCCTGATACACAAATAGCAAATCTATCATTAACCATAATCTGTAAATACTCACCAAAGATTCCTACCTTTAAAACTACATCTCAACCACAGCTGCCCATTAGAATTACCTGAGGAGCTTTTTTAAAAATACCAGTGCTGCTGTCTCCCACTAGACCAACTGTATCAGAATCTCTGAGGACAGCCTCCTGACACTGGTAATGAGTTTTTTTAAAGGTTCCCCCAGTCATTCTTATGTGCAGTCAGAGTTCAGAATCACTGCTTTAGAATCTTAAAATTAATGTGCAATTATACCTACAGAAATTCTTCAACATCTCTAATTTAACTCAAATTCAAAATCTGGAAAATTCTCAAATAAGTTAACAACATATTTTAGATTACAAGTTTGAGGCAAATGTTGGATAGCAACAATTAGAACTACTGATTTATTGACCATCTATAATGTGCTTTACAAATAGGAAGTAGAACATAAGCCCCATGAGGGTAAGGAATTCATGCTGTTCTCTGTCACATCCCCAGCGTCTAACACAGTGCCTTGTACACTGCAGATGCTTAATATTTGTTAAACAAATAAATGAATGAATGATCTTACTTATCTCTCACAGTGACCTGTGAAGGTAGGCTTTATTATTTCCTTGTCAGTAATAAGGATTTTTAAGCTAAGAAGACTCTAATAAACTTAAAGTAACACATGGGCTGCACTTATCATACAGATAATGTTGAAATTACATGTCTTTTCAGGGAATTAAAACTGATCTTTTGATCCGAGATCAAAAAATGGTACATTAAAAAAGTTACTTTTTAAAACATACTTTAAATAATAGAGTTACCTGCTCTGTAATTTAATTTCAAAAACTGAGCATATTGCCACCAAACAGATCTTTTTGGTCTGTCCAAATGCATCCTGGACAGCAAGCCAAGGAACCCTGCTTATGGCAAACACAGTTTAAACTTAAGCCACATATCTAACTCAATGTGTATAAAGTTTCAAGAACTCAATGGAAAAAAATTAACCACACTTAACCTACATTATGATTCAATGCTTAGTCAAGTAGTGAGTTGGCAAGTAGCAGTCAAAGCCACCTGAATTATTCCTGAACACTGGTCTCAGTCATTCCCAGTATCAAATCCTGCAATGTGGTATCAAAATCTGTACTAAGCTTTTGAAACATAATATCCAAAATTTTCTGACTAGCTAATGCCAGGCTGGGGATGAAAGACCAAAGTTAGATAAATATGCTCAGAACACTCAACTTTACAAATTAAAAAAAAGAAAAGAAAATTTCTAACAACATCATTCTTCACCTCTGGTCAAGCAAGAAAAAAAAAAAAAGACTGCTAATGGAAACTGGATCTCTCTATATAAACTGGGGTAGAAATGTCACAATTTGCTGAGATCAAAGAGCCAAGCAAAAGCAGCAAAGAGAAATCTGTCAAAAACCCTGTGCTGCTTCTTATTTCACTGAAACAATAGTTTTAGAAGAACATTCAAGGTACCATCTCAAGAATTTTAGGATGCCACAAAATTGGTATTTAATATCCAAGGAGTAACCAGCATGTTCCTTATGTCAATGTAAATGTTGATGTTCTCAGCATAGCATCTGAACTAAGATTGCAAGATAGCCCCAGAGACAGGCCTGGTTCAGCTGTTGCTACAAAGTGTGCCCACGTGTCAGCAGTAAAGGCAGAACGAACGAAACACAACCCAGAGTGTAGACGGGGAAGCAAACTACTACGAACAACTACTATTTCGTCACTAGGCAAATATGTAAATAACAGTGTCAGCCTGATGCTACAGCACGTGCAAAAGCAAAAGTCTTCTACCCATAACATCATGGCCTACAAAGAAAGATATACTTAGTTCCCTGTTGTTTCTGCACAGTCACGTGACCCTGTGGGTTTTTATTTTTAATTCGTAAGCTCTCTTACATCATACTTTAATATGAGCAACGGCCTTATAAAAGAGCCATGGAATAAACTAGTTGGGTCCAATGTCTAAGATGCACCTTGACCATAGATGAAGCATCTGGAAATCCTTACCTTCACTCCTTCAGTGCACTAGGGTATTATTTAGAAAATTATTGTTCTAACGTCCTAAATGATACCTTGGTCATGGCTAATTGAGGAGAGATCAGGGTAAGAAGTCAATGACACAGCAATACTGGTTGGGATCCTACTATTTAGTTCAACTCTTGCATAAGGATGTACAAAGCTGTACTCTGCCTCCCCGGACACACTTCATTCTTTGTGGGATACTTCCGCCATGCGCTACATAGTACGCTGTTGATACCAAACAATTAAGATAGTTTCTGAGTTTCTGACTTCTCATGAACTATCTCCAGTCACTCAGGGACGATCTCAGAAGTCAGTGTGGCTAGCTCTATCTGTTCTATGATTTCTGCCCAGTGCTCCCATTTTTAACGTATAAAACAGGCTGACTGGACACAAGAAAACCATACACTCTTATAGGTGGGCACAAAAGAATTTTAAATCCCCTTCATTCCCTATAAGACTCTGTTTCCAAGTCCCTTTGAGTTTTGCTTCTAAATACCTCTCAAGTCCAATCATTTGCTCCAACTCCACTGTTACCACCCTAGTTAAAGTCACCATAGTCTCTGGGTTGGACTAACACAAAAACTATCTCACCACTCTCCCCAGGTTTCCTTCTGCCCCAGCCCTGCTTTATCACACTCATCCCTGCTCAATCTCTTCCTCACTGGAGCCCAAGAGATCTTTTCAAAAACCAAACTTGATCACGTGACCCATCCACCTAGTTAACCCCCTCCCTACTTTAAATTCTGTAATGGCTTCCCATTTTGGTTCAGGGGGACACCTAAATCCTTCCCAGGGCAGTCCAGGCCCTGCGTGGTGTGCTTCCACCAAGCTTCCGGGCCTCACCCAGCACATGCCCCGCACCGAGGCCCATGCCTGAGTCACTCTTGTCTTACCATTCCCGGAACACAGCATACTCCCCACCCTAACACCTTCTGCACTTGCTTTTTCCTTCTGAAATATGCTATTAGAACTCAGCACAAAACTTACCTCCTTAGAAAGGCCTTCCCTAACCCCATGACCAGGTCAAATTCCCTTATTATATGGTCTTGTACAATTTTTTACAGCTATAAACTGGTATTTGTTATCTGATTATTGGATTAACCTCCATCTCTTCCACTGACTGTGAGCTCCATGAGGACAAAGACCATGCCTGTTTTCACTAAAGTGACCCCTAAGTCCCAGATTTGCTGAAACAGCCTCAGTTTACACTTGGTGTCATAGAATAATGACTAAATGTGCTACCTTTGCCTCCCAAAGGTATCTGATTAGACTAAAATTTATATGGTTATCCTCGCTTGATTCATCACTGACTCTCCAGTAGCAGCCATATAAAATAATCAGTAAATACTGATTGAACTACTACTGAGTATAAAACCCAATATAATCTTGATATATATTGACATCAAGGGGGAAAAAAAATCTACCACATAGCTTTCCAATATACCAAACTGCTAAGCAGAGAGAACCATCAAATACACAGCCAAGTCTTAATAGTCTTTGGCGTTGAGAATAACTATGCTTAGGTACTAAATACACAATACTTCAGATTAACTCCAGAGAAGCACCATTGTGTGCACGCTGTTCAGAAACGGGTCACTGGAAGACTGACTGCTTTGATGAGGTCAGTACCTCAAAGGCTGTATAAAGAACATTTTGACCCATATCAAGGTATCAAAGTGGTTTATCCGCCACAGAAGTGCAGCAAAAAGTGTTCTGCCTTAATTATTGCACTCAGTACACGAAAGTGTTGCCTGTATGTACACCAGTGTAGACAACCAAGACTTACCACACTCAACCACAGGTGAGGAAGAAATTAAACTACATATCCATTTATTAATTGGCTCTAATCAATATAAAAGGCCTTTGTTGAACAACTACCTTTGACAAGGGAAATGTAAAATTAAGCACAGTTCGTGATCTGCTTTGAATACTAGCCAACATTTGATCATTAATTCCATCAAAGCCATAATGGTTTCGGTGAACTGTCTCCTCACTATAGCTCCAAATCCCCCATTAGTCAGACTGAAGAGGTGAGAGATCCACAGACTAAGGTGATAACATTCCATCCAAGCTCCTCAGGCCTGAGGTGTGCTGTCATCTCTATCATGGCTCCAGAGAACTGCAATGCACCATAGGGATTTTAAAGCAAAGAGAAGTCAGGCGGTAAGACCACCCACCCACAAGCTGGGGGAAGTCATGGAAGTTAAGAGAGAATCCGGCCCAGCTAGAAATACCTTCCTGGGGAGCTTCCCCAAGGAAAGGTAAAGCACTTCAATGGCTTTTCTTTTATGTTGAAAACTCAGAATAATCTATATGCAGACACGATAAAAATCTTCAACGGAGAACTAGACAAGGGATGAAATGTGTAAAACGCTTTTCAAAAGGGAGCTGGGCGTCACAATTTCCATTCATTACTCATTTTACTGGCTGGTATTTTTTCCTGTCTTAATTACACATGGAACCAACCTAACAATAACTGCGGTTTTGATTACAAGTCCATAGGTTCACAGGGCTTTAAGGAAAAGAGCTCTGTCTTTAAACTACCAGAGGTTTGTTCTTTACACAGAGCTTGAGAGAGAAGAGCCTGAGTTCTCAGCAAATGGGTTCAAGGGTCCACCTATAAAGGTCCATAAATCTTATTGCTGTGTGCACAAATTTTTAATGGGCTACATTAATATATTTTTCCAAGAAGGGATCCTTAACTTCAAAGTATAAGTTGGCTCTTGGCCCTCAGTGTTAACAAACATTTTATTATCAGATGAACTCCTCACTAAAAAAAAAAAAACTCTCAGTTTAAAGAACAGTAAAATGAATCCCTCAGTTAAAAAAATAGTAAGTTTATTAGTACTGTAAACAGATACCCTGCACCCAAAATTTGTTTTTGCAAGGTAGTTTTCCCACATAGCTTGTTTACATTAGATGGGCTGAATTATAGTAACTCTATATCCATTCTTCTAAAAATGCATCTACTCACTCACCAAATATTTATTGTCTATTATATATCATGAATGTTTGCAGTATTGAGGTACAGTGAACAAAATTAACATTAATCCTGCCCTTACAGCATGTATAGTCTAGCGGAAGAGATGACAATAAACAAGTAAATAAGTAAATGATTAAAATATATGGTTAAAGATGTTCTTAGTCACTATGAAGGAAACCAACAGGTAGCTACGATTTAATGTAACACCAGGTACTCAGGGAAGGCCTCACCTTTTCCCCTCCACCCCAGAAAAAGAAAACAAATCTTTAAATAATCAGAGCTAGTGGGGACTGTATACAGCTTCTTGTTTTTAGCTGAGAGTACCTTTAAAATACCAAGTTACCTTTAAAATTCTAGGGGAAATAGTGAATATTTGTTAAAATATTGATTACTTTTAGATTCTAGTTTCTATCTGATCAAGAACAAAAAAACTGCAAATGGGGAAGAAATAGAGCGGACATTAAGAAACATGTGGCAACAGATGGGTTATTTTTCCCATCTACACTGGTTAGCTGAGAAGGCACAAGGAAATTATAAGGTCAGAAAAAGCTACAAGATGAAATTATGTCATTTTATAGACTCCGTTTCTTGTTGGTTTAAGCAGAACAAGCTTGAAAAGTCAGAGAGTGATTCCTGTAACATCTGTCCCAAGAACACATCCAGAAGATGGCAAGCTTTATTTGAAACCTAGAGTTAAATTCCTAGCAGTACCTGTGCACTAGAGAAGTGGGACCTGCACGTATATCCCAGCATGGTCCCATTGTTCTAACAGGCAGAACAGATTGTTTCAGGGCTTTGCAAATTCAAGGGACAAGATGTGCATGGGAAGGTCTTAGGACTGTGCTGGCCTTGCACAGGATAGACAACACCCCATGGTTTCCTTGCACTCAAAACTCCCTCCCTGGCTGAGGAAGGTCTCTGCCCCTTGGGGCCCCTCTGAGAGCCTTCAGAGGCTCCAGAAAAGCAGAAGAGAAAGAATTTGAAAGTACACGCGTTAGGGCCAAATGAAAAAACTTGCCCTCACATGTTACAGAAGCAAATCACATTTTGAAACTATCCCTTCTTAATTGTGTTTGTGTACGTAAACTTTCCAAAATTCCATTTGAAAGAATACACACAAGAATAATGTCAAGGGCTAATGTGTCTTTTTTAAAGAGACATAACCATAAATAAAAGTATTCAATGTTGGACATGGAAGAATCATAGAGAAAAAAAGTAAAGGATAAATAACAGGGAAAGGGTGAGGGGAGCCAGAATTTTTTTTTTTTTTTTTCAAAAAGAGGTCTCAATGCCAGGAGTGTGCAGAGGGTTCAAAGAAATTAACTGCCGACATGGGGGGGCCAAGGAGTTGGGGGTGGGGGGTACAAACCAAACTGACAAAATTGATCAAGAAACAAAGTATGATACTACAGGTCATAACAATGATTTACATATTTTTGGAACTTCAGAAAGATGGTAGAGTTGGCCATCCCATAGTGAAGAATTAAGTCACTCAGGGTAGTACGTAGATTTCAACTGTTGAAACAGCTTGGACGACACAAGAGTGACCAGTGGAACCGCTCTGTGGTGCTGACTCAGTGCTTCCTCCTGGACAGCGCAGGGTCCGTCTGCCTCACAGAGTCTTTCTTCTATTTCGATTAGAACAGAACCAGACAGAAAAATAAGCCTAGCTCATCCATGATGAATCTACACTTCTAAGGGACTTCCCAGCATCAAGGAAACTGTTGGCCTCTTCCTCACTAGGGGAAAATTTGTGGTTAACTTAAAAAAAAAAAAAAAAAAAAAAGACCGAGCTATTGGGTCAATGAAGTTCATAATGACAATAAGAAGAGTAATAATTCTTGCGTTTTCATGGGATAGAAGTACAAACTGTTGAGCATCAAGGCCTTTGATTTATCTTTTTGAAGGTGTGTGTGTGCGAGCACACGTGCACACTTGCTTCATGTCATTAAAGGAATCTATCAGAATAGAGACATTTTTAAAAAACAGAATTGCTTTATTCCAATCTTTTTTTATAAGGCAAGCATTTATTTTATTTTGAGGGAAATTAGGTCTTTTATGATACTTCCCACAAAACCCAGCAATCTATTTCATACTAAAATAATTAAGAGTAAACCACAGAGCTCAGTCAATATCCAAGGAAGATTCCTCCTTCCCCAAGCATTAACCTCAATTCAAAAAGTCATCTGAAACACAGACCAATACATCTCCTGTTTCTAGAAAGATTTTTACTGGTAATGAGAATGATAAAACTGTAAGTCCTTTCTGAGGGTTATACAAGGATTTATGGGAAACCAAAGAGAAGATGGATTTCCTTGAGTGTACAGTGCCAGGACCAAACACAGTTCTTAGCAAGGAGATGCCAGTGGCATAAATGTATCTGAGAAGTCAATGAATCAACAAAGGTTAATGTGAGGGTTCAAACGAGACAACTTCATTAACTGGGATTTTCATAGACTAAATCTTCTTTCTTTCACTTCTTACGCTACATTTCAGAAATGGTCTCTTCCACTTCTGAGAGATCGCTGGCTAGAGGAAGAGAAGCTGTATGAGAAAGAATACGGACCATCAATGACCACAGAGTCAGTGCTCACTAAGTGTTTGGAGAATTAACGATCAACACATGAATATCAAATCAATACACGAACGAATGAATGGGAAAAGAATAAGTGGATGGCGTTCCCTCCCACATCACCTCAGTTTCTCTGGACTTGGTCTGTCACCCTCTCCATGAAGCTGTAGTTGAGTCCCAAGCCATGAGACCATCTTAAATGGGCTTGCAAAACTCACTTTATTTCACTCCTTGGATTCTCAGGAAGAAATGAAATGGTTTCAAGAGGAAAAATATAAATGTATGACTCAGAAAAGTTGGTTCAAATCCTCCTCCTCTACCTAGAAAGTCCATGACTCTTGGCCAGGGTTTCTCAGTCTTGGCACTACTGACAGTGTGGGCTGGATAATTCACTGTTGCAGAGGCTGTCCTGTGCGGTGTAGAATGTTTTGCAGCATCCTTGGCCTCTACTCAGTAGATATCAGTATCACCCTGCACCCCAAGTTGTGACAACCAAGGACATCTCTCTAGACATTGCCAATGTCTCTTGGGGGGCCAAAACCATCCCCCAGTAAGAACCACTGCTGTAGGAAAATTTTTTGATAATCTAAGCCTCATTTTTTTCTTATTTAAAAATGTGTGTAATACCACTTCCCATAAGCAATGATTGTAATAATTAAATTTAAAATAACTGTAATTACAAACAATTCTGACAAGAAGACTATAAATGTTATTTGAATGCCCATTAGTGCCAGGCACCAAATAGAGGAGTTATTCAATTTGATTCCCTCCAACCCTCACGACACCCATATGGATTGTGGGTACTCTCATTTTCACCATAAATGCATAAGTAAGAGTTGTTACAGCCAAGGTTCAAATTGAAGCCATCCGACTCCAAGAGACCCAGCTCTCATCCACCATACCCTACAATCAACCTCCGAGCACAACTTGTCATCCAGGAGACCGTCAACAAATATTTGTCTCCTTCCAATATTTTTCTTATTTTCTTAACCCAGAAATTATCAGTTCGGGGGTGTGTTTCCCTATTGCATGATGTCTGTATGAATCTGAAAATGATGTTTTAAAATTCCCATGTCAATTATATCATAGTTGCCTCTTCCATCCTTAAAATTACTGATCTCCTCCTGCCTGATATGTGCTGAAAATGCTTTACATTCACGGTATTGACTGGCATCAATGCTCTCCGTATTCAACTGTAAGTTCCTGAAGATCAGAGACCAATTTCCATACATAACAGAAATACTCATTACACGTCTATGGGTGATGCTGGTGATCTTATACCAGACAGTAACAAAAATAGACTGCTTTTGATTTGGACATTGTCAAAGTTTACAATGAAAAGCCATATACAGAATTTTAGAAAGGGTTAAGACAGCTGAACTGCAACTGAAATTGAGCAATTTTATTTCTTTAAATACTAAATCACATCTAATGAATGGGAGGAAAAAGAATGTATAATTGTTTAAGCTTTCAATGCTGGGCCCTGAGCCATGATGTTTCCACTTGAAAAAACAAAATAAAAACGGGGTTGGCTAGTGTTAGCAGAGCTTTTTCTACAGGATTTAAAAGATTTTACAAGATTCATCTACAAATGAATAATCATCATGGTAACAGCATATGAAGAATAAGTATTGAGTTTTAAAAAAAAAGTTAAACACAGAAAAGAAACCAAACCACAGAGGGACACAAATTTTTATTACAAAATTTCTTTTTGACTTTTTTCATATAATGATAGGTTTCTATAATTTATACATGAGAATATTTACTTGAGGCTCAGAGTAAATCCTAACTTGTAAGCCATAGCTGCTATTTTCCAGTTCAGTTAGTTTCTCTAAGCATGTTGCTTTCCAATCATAAAGTAGTATTTCAAATACTATTCAAGATTCCCTGAGTCCTAGAAAAGGCTCATTTCAGAATCTAGTTCTAATAAAAATGAAAAGAACAATATCCACTTTTTTTTACAGAAGAAAGGAGGGTTTTGGGGTGGAGGGAAAGAACTAATCAAATCCCATCAGAAACCAGGTCAGACATAATGACCACTTCACATGCCCCAGAATGGTTTTAATAAAAAAAACAAAAAACTGAAAATAACAAGTGTTGGCAACAATATGGAGAAACTAGGAACTGGAGCCTTAGGACATTTCCAGTGGGAACATAAAATAGTACAGATGCTGTGGGAAACAGTCTAAAAGTTTCTTAAAAGGTTGAACACAGAGTTTACATGATATGACCCAGAAATTCCACTCCTAGGTAACTAGCTGAGAAAAAAAAAAAAAACACATTCCTACATAAAAACTTACACACAAATGTTCATAGCAGCATTATTCACAATAGCCAAAAAGTGGAGGCAACTCATATGTCCATCAACCAAGGAATGAATGAACAAAGGATGGTCGATCCCTACAATAGAATATTATCTGGCCATAGAAAGGAACAAAGTACCGACACATGCTTCAACAAGGAGGAACCCTGAAAACTTGAAGCAGTGATGACTTCACAAGATAGTCAATAAACTAAAAACTATGGAAGTGTATACGTTAAAATGGTGACTCTGATGTTATGTGCATTATATCTTAACACAACACTAGAAGAAAAACTTAAGAGACTAAAAAAAGAAAAACACTCAACTGAGAGACTTCCAGTTAGTTCCACATCAGCTCCAACCACAGAGCAGCTGACAGTGGTCTCAGCAGAGCTTTGTGCCCTGAAAAATCTCCCCCTTCATGACAGACAGTGACACAAACAGCTGAAATGAGAAACCAATACTGAAGCTTTAAACATAAGAAATGGGAAGGGAAGCATAGGAAGTAGCTTTAAATCTGCTTCAGAGTCAAGAACCACAAGAAAATAAAAGTTTACTTTTGACAGAAGAAATAATAAGGCAAGGAAGGAAACTGACAAAGGGGCAGGAGAGCCTGTCCTAGGAAGGGTGGTCAACATCAGGGCTACCTCGCCACTGTTCTCTGCTCATTTTTGGTGTATAAATTGGTCTATGTAAATAAATGGACATGGCATCCTAGGGGTGGGGTGGGAGAGAATACTGCGAAATCAGACTTGAAAAAAAAAAAAAACCAAAACCCAAAGGTGTCAAACGCACAAACCAGAAAAATAAGAACTACAAGAGAGGAAATAAATGCACAGTTTTCTATCAAGTCACTTCTCAGTTATTTCCTCTTTCCAATCCGCCAACAACTATTTCCTGCTAAGCATCTTCCTTCCTCCCTGCATTTCTTCATTTGCACAGTTTTTCCTCCTGCATAAACACACCACTCTTCCTCCATGGCATGCCAGACCATGAGCTAACCCTAACCCGCCTTCATTCTCTGAATTCCCCAGGGACGACCCTCACACCCCACCCACTACCTCCTCTATTTCCTCAAACGTTGCCCAGTTATTTTCTCTTCCCATCTCAGTCATGCATCCAGGCAGTCACTCCCTCCCACAACAAACGAGTGTGGAGGGGAACTAAGTGAAGACACAGTGGTGATCCAACTCTGACAGTATCTCTGCTCTTTCAGAGCCTACAGTCTGCAGGGGAATTAATTAAGTGAGCACACAAAAAACATAAAATGACAAGTGACTTAAAGAATTGAGTACAAGGACCTCTGAGGGCATTTAGTAAGGGGATGAGGAGGGAAGGGAAGAGGTAGAAGGGATGGGGAAAAGAGGTCAGGACTATCCCAAGGAGAAAAACAAAAACAGCATATGCAAAGGCCCTGTGGAGGGAAGGAGGATAACACATAGGAAGAAATGAAGAAAGTCTGTGGTGGCCCCCGAGGTACAGAAAGAACTATGGGAAAGCGATGGGGGAAAACGGGGGCGGGGTGGGGAGGGTGCAGCAAAGGCCAGACCATGATGTAGGATCTTTATGCCCACATGGGGAGAAGGGTTAAAGGCCTATTACAATGATCCAGGGAGAAGTAACAGTGGCTGGGTTATGGAAGCGGCAGCAGAAATTTTGCAACATAGACATGTAGTCAAATAATAATAAAAATGATAATAATGACACCCATAATAATAACAGCAGCTATCATCTGCTGAATGCTTCTGATGCGCCAAGACCCAAGCTATGTACTATAAATATATTATCTTTTTCCTTCACGACTCTGAACGGTAAATATTAGGATTCCTCTGTTACAATCGAGGAAACTGAAACTCAGAAGCAGTTAAGTGATGTGGCCGAGACCCCATGCAGCTGATATGTGATAAAACAGGAACTGAATCAAGCCTGCTTGGCTTACGCTAATACAACACAGTTTTCTTACCATAAAAAATTATAAAAATATCAACGATTATGGAGCCAGGAAAAGTCACAGACCTGGGATTCGAACACCATAAAGAAAGTAAAAGTTCTTGAGGGTCCTTCCTTTTCAGTCAAGATACAGATGGCTTAAAAACTAAAACTATGAGTCACCACTTTATCTGTCATCTGTTTAAAGCCCTCTGGAAAATCTAAAATGCTTGCTGCTTCTGAAATCCACATTCGTATTTTTATTGTAATCTCTGACCCACAGCATTGGGAGTCCCAGATCTGTATCGCTACAGATGTCACCACACCACTGACAGCTCATAAAGATTAAGATAACCTTGGTTAGATGAAAAAATACAGGGTTTTTCCACCAAGATGGGCAGAAGAAATGACTTTGACAATCAACTCATCTATGTGGAGTTACATTATTTTTCTCTAAACATACAGTGAAAGGTATCAGCACTTCAAAATCAAGACTGAAAATAAATGTCACTTAAAATCAAAGAGGACAATATTAGATCATGAGAATTTAAGAAAACAGAGAAGAGTGAAGGAGGCTCCCTGAATTTCCAATTACTCAACTACTATGACCTGTACCCCTTCAAATACATAAATCTGCAACAGGATTTATTTTTTTCCTCCCACTGAATCCAAGAAAATAGAAAACCTTTCCTGTTTGGCCAAAAAGAATCTTTTTTTTTTCTTTCTGTAACCTAGTCACTCCCCAAAATTACTGAACGAATGATTTTTAGTATAATAGCAGATGCTATAACAAACGTTCATTTATATGATCTGCAGATACTGTCAACCAGGCAACCTCTGTGAATATGAAGAATTTGAGAACATGGGTTAAAAAAACACCTACTGCTTAGGCATAGAGATTGGCATTGTATGTTTCCCTGTATCAGCCTAACCTCCAGCTACTGCGACAGATCCAACCCAGTTTTCATTCACATGTGTCACTAAATTACTTTGATGAAAGCCAAATAAGAGGTATACCCTTTGGACTAAAATACAGTGCGAATTGCTGCATATTGCTGTTAAAAATAATGTGTAAACTTAGAGCAGGAGAATTTCTCTTTGCTAATGCATTTAGCTTACACTAGAGACAGAAAACCTACAATGAAAATCTCCTATGAAGTGGATACTGAATACATGTATGTATATGCAAGACTGGGACATTGAGGGTCCTTCCTTCTGGTGCTGTACACCAGAAACTGATACATTGTAATTGACTATACTTCAATAAAAAATAAAATAAAATAAAACAAAACAAAATAAAATAAAATAAAATAAAATAAAATAAAATAAAATAAAATAAAATAAAATAAAATAAAATAGAAAAAAAAAGTGGCTACTGTTTCTGCAACCTTTATCATCTAAACGTGGTCCTGGTGCTTCTGCTTTAACGGCATAACCCCCGGGCATCACTTGTTTGTGGCATCTGCCCAAGTATTTTGAAATGTTTAGTTTGTCGTCAAGGCAACAGATGTGGACAAAGTAACAAGTCAGTCTGTCCCAGGTTTTGTTTCACAACTATCCCAAAGAGATGTTGCTTGTCAGCCTCACAAACTACAGTGCATCCAAATGACATTAAAAGATTTACTACCTGGAAAACGATTTCAAAAGATTCCTCACAGGCCCTGAAAGAAAGAATCCCGACAGGTCATATTCCCTTTTTCCATCAAAAAGGACAATTGCCACATTCTTCAAAGGAATACCAACTAAACCCAACCTTCAAAAATAACAACAGAAATGAACACAGTGCTTCATACCAAAGGATTTTATGTGATTTATGATGTAAGGGACCCTGTTCTATATAATCTGGTACGGTATGGCCATGAGCAAAAATAAAGAGAAATCACAGATAAACTAAAAATGTGTATCGTATACATAATTTCATGTGCATTTGAAAATATGTAAGATTGATTTAATATACTTGCTATGTACAAACATTTCAACTTTATGAAGAGATTGATTTTTTTAAATGAGATAAGAAAACTCATTATCTATTTTAAAAATCAAAGGTGATCTTTTTACCATATGAAGAGTGATTACTGATTACATAATTTTCTTTTTCTTTTTTTTTTTTTTAATTGAAAGTGTTCTAGATCAGGCTTTCTTAAAAAGAGGCAAAGGAACAAATACAAATGATTCCATATGAAGTTCAAAAATAGGTAAAACTAAGTCAGAGGGATAGAGGCCAGACTGATGCTTTTTCTTTTTGGGGATGGTTACTGGCTGAGGGGGACACAGAAGAACCTTCTGCAGTCCTGGAAACGCTCCAGTTTTTGATCTGGGTAGTAGCTATATGGGTGTGTGGGGGGGGTGCATAAACAAATAAATAAGTAAATCACAATTGCAAAGCATATAAATTTTAATGTTTGCCTATTACTGTCACAAAAAAAAAGTTAGTGCAACGAAAATGCCAACAAAGGACATGACAACAAATCTCAGTCATCTTAGCTCATTATTAAGGTCAAAAGAAGGGAGATGAACATGGCTTATTCCCCAGCCTATAATCACCTATCTGAAAAAGGCGCTAAGTCAGACCAACACCAGATCATCTGAGTTTGGTTAAAAAAAAAAAACCCACACACTCATAAAAAGCCTGATGGTCCAGCTTTGTTCAGATATGATAATAGACACCCTTTTAATTAAATAAATCACCCATAAATAGTCATATAAAACGGGAAGCTACTTAAAGCATTACACAATTCATCTTTTTGCAGAGAAAAGCTACAGAATATGCGGAAAGTGGGGAACCTCCATGATCCTCCCAAGCGGGGTTATTCTGCCCAAGGTCCAAGGTTGGGGAGACTCTGTAGAAGAGAGGCAAGGAGAGGCAGCAGGTGGTTGGCTCCCTGGGTGCCACCTCCTACACACTTGAAATATCTGGAGTGCCATAGGCAGGACTTTGTGCACTGCAAAAATAGCAAACTAGAAAACTGAAAGACTTAAGCTCATAAAACTAGATAAAATTGTAAAGTAAATAAATAAATGCACAATGAAAAATAAAAAGCCCTTTAACCTTCCTTTTCAAATATTACACAGGGGAAAGAAAGGCTTTTCTTTTTTTTTAATTAATTAATTATTTTTAAAATTGAAGTACAGTCAATTACAATGTGTCAATTTGGGAAAGGCTTTTCAAAAAAATACGCAGTTAAAATAAGCAGCACTGTATGTTTAAGTGGGAGGAATCTGTAAACAATCAGAATCAACCAATAGGGGATTATGTGAATAAATTATGATAAAATCATACAATGAAATATTCTACAGCATTAAAAAAATAACATTTTTAAGCTAATGGTACTGATTTGCAGAGATGTCCACAAAATAGTGCCAGGAGAATAAAGTTACAGGGCAATGAACACAGCAAGAGTCTGTTTTTGTAAGAATTGAAACAAACAAGTTTCTCTGTATATAGAACATATCTGCATAAACAGGGGAATGACTGCTGATAACAAACAAATTATTCATATTGATTTCTGTAGGAGGGCAGGATTTGGAATGGTGAGGAGGAAGATTAACAAGTTTTTCTTTATGTTATTACTCTTTTGGAATTTAAAAAAAGATGATAAAGAAAAGTCAGCTTAGGAAAGGAGGGAAGGCAAGGAGGATCAAAGAAAGTAAAGAAGAGGAGAAGGGAGGGGAAGGAAGAGAGAGTATCACCAACAGCTGACAGCAAAGCTTGAGTGTGTCGTTCCCGTTTTTACCAGTGAGTGCTGCTGTTGACCAATGGACAAAAGCAGTGAAATAAAATTCGAGAAAGCAACTCCAGACGCCTGTCACTTCGTTCACTTTCTGGTCCCTTCAGCTAGCAAAGCACAGTCTGGTTCAACTGGCTTGTTTGGTTTGGTTTCTCTGATCTGCTGCTCATCTTCAAAAATTCTGCACCAGGCAGTGATGGAATCAACTACAGATATCTCCTTGCAGTAACAGAGACACCAACTCCGCTAGATGACAGCCTCACAGCTGCCAAGCACAGATAAGGATTCCGCGCTTCAGGCTCCCCTTTGAGGAGTAACTCTCAGGGCACAGCCAACTTAATTAACCGACTTTCAGCACCCAGAAAGTTATCCAAATGCCTCTACTCCACCAGCACTGGAAACAAAGGCGCTCTCTGCGGTTGGTCACTATCATTCAATGCACGCAACTGCATTTTCCAAGTTCTACTGCACAGATGAAACAGACCCAGCATGAAACATACAGGCATTTCTAATAACACTTCATGCAAACACACTTACACACATACACGAATGTCACGCAGTGTGAAGCTTTGAAAAATATTTGAAAGTGCTGCTTCTCCAGTATTTCACCCCTACTTACAATGGACACTGTTAGCCCTATCTTGAAAGACTAAATAATAATAAGATTTAAAAGATACAAGGATGAAAAATTGGGCCAGTGTGAACTTTCAAAAGGCCAAGATTTTTATATTTTGCACGAGTAACAATTTTTAACATATCAAAAGGCTGGCCCTTGGGTCTCTGGATTTCTTTCTATAGACTGGCACTTAACTGATGGCACAAAAAAAAATCAGAAAACACAATTTGTTTTTGCTCACAAAAATGATTTATCACCGTACTATTAATCTAGCACTAGTAAAATCAACTAAGGAACATGTATTTTTCTTTTCTAAGTTGTGACACTTGATGAACCACCGCACGGTTAAGAAGAAAAACAACCGGGAGAACTCTTCAGGGGTCAGGGAGCTTCTTTCAACTCCGAGCTGAATCACAGTGGCGATGGTGGATTTCACAATCCCTCCAGGGTCTGTAAACACTGGTGCCAATCACAGCATTTGCCCTGATTAACAAACTGGCTTGAGACCCATCAAAAACTTTCACCTTTGAAATTTAACACATCTATACTTAGAACATGATTCGTAGGACAACATTTGCTGCAGGCAAAACAGCAAAATAAACAAAAAAGGGGGGAAAAAAGCTGAGGCTATATATTTGTTCTTACAGAAAGGACAGTGATCAGAACTCCCAGACCTGAAAGAGCATAGGCTAATTAGAGTGCAGGACCAGCAGAGCATCCACAGGTCACTATTAGCAGTGATAAGGCATTAGGAGTTAAGGAGTTAAATACTTGTGGAAAATACTGTGGCCAGGAAGTTAGGATATATACAGTTGACCCTTGAACAACATAATTTTAAACTGCATGGGTCCACTTATACATGGAATTTTTTTTTCAATAGTAAATACTATAGTACTAGACAAGCTGTAGCTCCATAAATCCCCTGATGCAAAGAGCCAGTTATAAATTATACGTGGATTTTCCATGGCATGAAGAGGGTGGATGCTCTAACCCCTGCACTGTTCAATGGTCAACTGTACATGAGGCCCTGGACCTGACACAAGAAATTAGGGAATGGGAAAGATGTGGTGTGAGTCTCATGCCCAGTCTAAAAAGAGATTGGCTATTTCTCAGTTTCAGTCATTCGTTGACTGGACAAAAGTTGGCCCCGTGTCCGGATTTTCCAGTCTTCCAAGAGAAGCTAGAAGTAGAGATTTTAATGCAAAATTTCCTAATTTTTTTAAGAAAAGTTGACCACTAATTCATGTTTTGTCAAAAAAAGATCACGAGTCCATTTGAATATGTCTGTGGGCCACATTCAGCGTGTAGCCTCAGGGTTTGCAACTTCAAGCAAGATGTTCGAGTGTCTCAATTAAGTAAATTAGTACCAGGAAACAAATAACAATATTTTTTCAATTCTAGTTTAAAAAAAAAATACCTATCATAAAACTTACCATCTTTTAAGTGTTCAGTTCAGTGATGTTAAGTACATTCACGTTGTTATGCAACCAATCTCCAAAGCTTTCTCATCTTGCAAAACTGAAACTCAATACCCTCTAAAAAAAAAAACTCCCCTTTTCCCCCTTCCCCAATCCCTGGCAACCACCCTTCTACTTTCTGTTTCTAAGAATCTGACTAGTCTAGATACCTCATGTAAGTGGAATCACACAGAATGTGTCTTTCCACGACTGGCTCATTTCACATACCATAATGTCCTCAAGATTCACCCATGTCGTAGCATCTAAGACTTCCTTTTTAAGGCCAAATAATATTCCATGCCATGTATATATCAAATTTTGTTTATCCATTCATCCATAAATAGACATGAGAGTCGCTTCCACCTCTTGGCTATCGTGAGTAGTGCTGCTAAGAACATGGGTGTGAAAATATCTCCTCAAGATCCAGCTTTCAATTATTTTGGACACAGACCCAGAGGTGCAATCGCTGAATCATATGGTAGTTCTATTTTTAACTTTTTGAGGAACCACCACACTGTTTTCTATAGGATTTGTGCCACCTTACAATCCCTTCTAACAGTGCACAAGGCTTCCAGTTTCTTCACATCCTTGTCAACACTTGTTATTTTCTGGGTGGGTTGGTTGGTTGGTGTTTGACTGGCTGGGTGGGTTGTGTATTTTTGCTTTTATTTTTGTTTGTTTTTGTTTTAATACTAGCCATCCTATTAGGGGTGAGGTGGTATCCCTTTGTGGCTTTCATTTTCATTTCTTTTATGATTAGCAATGCTGAACATCTGATCCCATCCTTGTTGGTCATTTGTATATCATCTACGGAGAAATCTCTCTTCAAGCCCTTAGCCTATTTTTCAATTGGGTTGATTTTTTTTATTGAGTTGTAGGAGTTCTTTACATATTCTGGATAGTGACCCCTTATCAGATACATGATTTGCTATTATTTTCCATCATTCCACAGCTCACCTTTTCACTCTGTCGATTATGTCATTTGATGCACAAAAGTTTCTAGGTTTGATGTAGTCCCACTTGTCTAGCATTCCTTCTACTGCTTGTGCCTTTAGCATCACATCAAAGAAATCATTGCCAAGTCCAATGTCATGAAGCTTCTCCTCCAGGTTTTCCTTTAGTTGTATAGTGTGGGGTCTTATACTTAGATCTTAATCTATTTTGAGCTAATTTTTGTATATGGTGTAAGACAAGGGTCCAACTTCATTCTTTTGTATGTGGATATCTCCTAGCACCATTGGTTAAAGAGACTGTCCTGTCCCCACTGTGTGGTCTTGGCACTCCTCTCAAAGATCTTCTGAGGATACATGTGAGAGATTATCTCTGAGCTCTCTTTTCTTTTCGACGGGGATATGTGTGTGTCTTAATGCCAGGACCATACTCTTTAAATTACTGTGGCTTTGTAATATGCTTTGATATCAGGAAGGATGGAGTACTGCAGCTTTGTTTTTCTTTTTCAAAACTGTTTTGGCCATCAGAGAAAATGCACATTTTTCCATGAAAGGCTCAGGTTTTTCCAAGACCCATTCTAGTTAATGCACTTTTTCAATACTCTACCACTACTAGTGCATAAAAGCACTAACTTCAGGAGGGTTTAAAGACATAAAGCAACTTCTCGGGAATTCCAAATACTAAAAGGAGTAGACCCAAAGTATTCCTGGTTTTGATAGTGTAGGGAATAGTGATTAAAAGGACAAGGCCCAGAGCCAAAGAGATCTCTGTATTTTGGCTCCACAATTTCCTGTCCATGCAATCTTGTGCTTATTACTTAATCTCAGTCTTCCCGTCTATAAAATGGAGGTAATGACAGCACCTCCCAGGGCTGCTGTGATAAACAAACTGAACAACACAGATAAAGCACTCAGCACAGTGCTTTCCTGTCACAAAGTCAGCACTCAGTCCAACTGTAACCACTACAGGAAAATCTTAAGAACTTAGACCTCTCAGTATTAATGATTTTTTTTTAATCATGGTGTCATTTTTACAGAATAAAATGTCACGTCAGGCATCTAGGAGACCCATGTGGAAACCGATATCCTTTATTCAGTAGAACATGAAGTTTGAAGTCAGAAGCAAGGAGCAGTCACGGTGAGATCAATACGAAGGAGAGAGTAATAAACCTAGGGTAATTTATACGGCCTTAATGAAACTTCAGACTCACTCATCCAAAAGGCATCTGGTACAGAAAACCACTGGCCCCACCAGAGACTCAACTTAATGCTTTCCAAATTCAAAACCAAAACACCAAGACTCTTCAATAAGCTAAAAGGGAGAGAATTCCTGAATGTGGCATAGTGTGGAGTGTACTACTGAGAAAGAGAGCAGCTTAAAACTAAATCCTTCAGAAGTTAAGTCACGATCTAGGCCTCTTGTTCATTAACTGGCCAGTTTCTCCTGTAACTGTTAATATAAGCATATGAGAGAAACCCGTCAGGTGAATTGTGTCATGAGTCTCAACAGTTTAAATCTCCATCCATTCTCACTTACTCTGGAAACCACCCGACTTTCCATACCTTCTCTGCAAAGCTCAGGCCTCCTTAGAATCCAGGAGTGGAACATGGCACCACTGTCTATACCAATCAGCCTAATAAACCCATTTCCTCATCAGAGGCACTGGCTCATAAATGGGAACATGATTTAAGTCTGGCCAATATGAAAGGTTTGATCTTCTTCCTTGCGATTCTCAAAGAGCTTCCAGAATATGCCTAATCTCTCAATCTCTCTCCCTCACTAGGAATGAGCCCTTCAATCTCAGTCCCTCTCTCCCGCTCTCCCTCCCCCCCTGGATGTGGAAGAAGGAGTAGGTAGCCTCAGGAATATCTGGTGGACATCTGGACATGAAGTAAAACCAAAAATAGACTAAAGGTGATATGTCACCATGAAAGCAGAGTGAATTGGATCAGAAACCAGACGCATGATAGTAAAACCAGGCCTCTCAGTCAAAACAATCCTGAAGTTCAAACCAACCCTGCACTCTTCACCTCAATGAACCAATAAATCTCCTTTTTTGCTTTAGCTGGATTTTATGTCATTTATAACTGAATGGGTTTTTCCCTGATACAGTAATCAAACTGTAATGTTAAAACAAAACTTTGAAAATAGCATACACTGTCAAGGATGTATGCCCTGATGTATGCATTTGGGTTTCTGGCCTCAGATACTTGGACCTCAAAGGTTAAGACCACACAAACAAACACATGGCCCCCAGTCTTACAGGGAACTCAACATTAACGTTACTCAAGTGTCATGAGCAGTCATCTCAGGGCCACCTACAGGAGCCTGAAGATTCGCCTCCAGGGAGCAGTAAACATTTTCTAGATATCTCTCCTTTCCTCCCCTAAATAAGCTATTCAATCTGTCCTGCTAGGATTCACATTCATTTCTCAGTGTTAGCCAAAATGAAGGCACTCTGGGTATTTGACAGGACAGTATGGAGACCTAGGACTTCAAGAGCTTCTTTCTTCTAAGAAGCTCAAGGAGCTTTACAGTCATTTACTGTCAACATTCCCACAAAGTAGACAGAAGCAGGTACTCCTGCCCCTGGCGGCAGCAAGACGGAGCCCTGATGAAGGTCACTAGACACTGGGCAGTTACAGAATGAAGTCAGACCCTCAGGGAGTCTCTGCTTTGGTTTGAAAATACATCATGTCTCAAACCTACGTTTGAGGGGAAGCAAAGTCAGAATAAAATGATTCTGTCATTTGTTATTCCCCCAAGCACATGGAGACAGTCTCCCTTCACCCCTCCTCTCCTCCAAAGGCAGGAAAGGTCTGCATCAAGGAAGTCTGTGAAGCACTGGACAAAGATAAACAAGTCTGCTGACTGCTGGAACTTTCAGAACCTTTACTAGGTTGATGCACATTATGACACTTGAGATGGTTAAAGAAGTAAACACAAATACACCTGAGACCTGAGACTGGGGCCTGGCACATATATGTGTGCTGAGTAGATGATTCCAGAAGAGGTAACAGTAGCTAAGAGTCCAGTGTTGTCTAGGGCCAGACTGCTTGGGTTAGGATCCCAGCTCTCCCACACAGTAACGGGATGACCTTTCTCCATCTGTGTAACTGGGATCAAAATAATACCCACCTTGCAGTGTTGGCACATCTAAAGTGCTTCAAGTGCACGCAGGAAGCGCTCAGTAAGTGTTAGGTGCTATGGGTGCTTTGGTTGCTGCAGCCCTGAGATGAGTATCAGAATGTAGTTTTACCAAATTTATTTGATCACAGAACCTTTTTTTTTTTTTTAACATAAAGCATCCTATGGTGTTACTACTTGGCTGATCTCTGACCTCTAGTTCTTAAATTATCTTCAATATCCTCCTTCTCCTCTCAGAAGATAGAAATCACCCTGGATGTGTCCACCTGTCTGCCTCTTTCTCTCTTACCCAACCCTCCCAACCTCTCCCCCTACAAGATTCCTTTTATCCCTCAGCCACTCAGTAAATGGACACGGTCTCAGGCCAAAGGCCATGCTGTTTCCCAAGGCTGGACTTTCTCATGTCGTATTTACCCTCTCACTCAAAACCTAAACTCATTAAAAAAATAAGAAAACAGAGACTTCGGGAGCATGGATTACTTGGTAAAAATGACTGTAGAAACTGACTAGGATGTGATTTAAGGGGGGAGGGGGAAAGTTGGCGATGGTGTGTACTTCAGTCAGAGAGCGCGTAGTGTTGTTAAAGGCATGCACTTGGGAATCCAAGAGATCAGAGTTCAAGTTCCACTTCTACTTCTTACTGCTTGCCTGTTTTTGAGATGATTATCTATAGAATGCAGATAAAAGATAGTGCTTAGCTCCTGGGACTGGTGCCAATTTAAATGAGATAACGCATGGAAGGCACTCAGCAGGGTGCCCGGCACGTTGGAAGCATCAGTAAATGCCTGGCTGGCTACTGCTGTTAAACTGTTGTTACTGCAGCCGCCGCGGTTATTCCAGGACACAACTGCCCCAGCACGCAGTGACTCACAGCCACTCAGCTGGCCTGCTCAGCCCTCATGAGGAGCGCACCAGCCCCTTGCAGGATAGCCTGAATGATACTCAGTGCCACGTCCATCAGCCCAGCTCTACAGGATTCTCTGTCAATACAAAGTTCTTGTGGAAGAAACGCAGCGGGAAGATAACAGATTTGTACCATTAAAAACAGAAGAAAATCCAACTGCAGCACTTAGGAAAAATAACAGGCGCTCTCACTTGTATGAAGTAGCCCAAACAGAAACCAGACAGTTCGGTGCTGCAGCCCAGTATTTCCAGATTGCAGTATGGGACCCTTGAGATTGATTTGAGAGTCTCCAAGAGAAAACACACCTTGGAGCCCACACTTCGGAAGAAATCACCACAAGTTTCTTAACTTTGTAACACTTAAGTTACCACTTTCCTAGGCTAAAAAAGTCCTCTTATAGGTTGGGAGGGTATAGCTCAAGTGGTAGAGTGCAGGCTTTAGCATGCATGAGGCTCTGGGTTCAATCCCCAGTATCTCCTCTAAACAACAAATAAATAAATAAGCAAAGCCTAATTACCTCCCCCTCAAAAGAATTTTTTTAAAAATTCAATTTAAAAAAAAAAGTCCTTTTGTAAAGAAGAATCTGCCTCTAAAACCATTGTCTGGATTAATATACCTTTAGGCATATCCATCCACGGCACCTGGAAAATTCCTAATCTCCTGGAATCCAACTAGCCATTTACCATGGATTAAAGTGGAGCTGGCTAGTTCAGCTCCTCAACAAAGGAATTTCTCTAATGTCGGGGAGAGGGGAAGGAATTCTTCTGTCAAGAATACTTTTTTTTGGTTAAAAACTTCCTATTTTTTGAAAATCCATGAAAACCTTTAGTTTTGTGACTATTTCCTACACTTATAGACCTCAAAGTCCTCAACACAGCATGCTGAGGGAGTCTTTACCACCTGTTCTGAGATCCCATAAAACCGTCGAAATGATTTCTCAAAGATTTGATTCCTTTCTCTCACCCCATAATATAGTAACCTCTAGAAACTTTAGAAATGTCTGCACTAAATTCCAGGATTTATAAAAAGGAAGAGTCACAAATTGCTGAAAAGCATTGATTACAACACCCATTATCAAAGAGAGCGTGGGTCATCCTGAGAAAAGAACAAACAACATTTTGTTCCTTCCTGGAGATTTGCTGTGGAGAATAGAGGGTATTCAAAAAAGAAAAATTCTTCCCCAACGGCTCCCTTGATACAGACCACAAAGGAAAAGATGGAACTGTATACTCCTAACATGAACAGTAAAAAATATATGCCATTAGAGTAACCCTTGAAATAGTTTTAATTTATTTGAGGGAAGAGGGGGAAGAGAGACAGACAAGAGGAAAGTGAACCAAAAAAGAGATAATTGAACTGAATTTCATCCTCCTGTTTATACATTTGAGAGTGCTCAAACAGTGGTGTGCCGAAGAATCACACAGGAGCTGAGGAAAATACAGTTTCCTGGAAACCTCGAATCAGTAGGGCTGGCGACCCAGGACCCCAAAATTCATATTTTTAACGTGCTCCCAGATGATTTAGAACACAGTGACCCTCAGACTACACTTTGTGAAACACTGCTTTTAGACATACAGGGAAAAAAGAAATACATTCTAGAGTACTTAAAACATCCTTTATTAGAACTTTGCATATAAGTAGAAAAAAGTATCCCACAGCTCCTGCCAAATGCTTCAAGTAGGGTGGGAAAATCTTTCATTTTTACAGTGCTGAAAGCAACAAAACCTGACGTTCTGTTGTTACAAAGGCTGTGTGTGTGTGCGTGTGTGTGTGTGTGTGTACATGTATATGTATGTGTGTCTGTATGTATACTTGACTAAGTATTCTGTGGTCAAATAAAGCACCTTATCTTTCTTTCCTACTTGCCCTACATAAACTATTAGTTAAGAATAACCAGGATTTTTAGAAAGATGACTATCATTAACTCCATCATCCTGTCTGCAATCTCATACTGTACCGAGGGGCAAGAGAGACAAGAAGCATCCAAGCAAAAGATAATTTCTGGCATCTGCACTTGTCCATAATCCATCAGAGGGTACTCAGCCTCTGCTTCCAAACCAGCGCTGTGCTCACACCTGGAAAAGAACCTGTCTGTTCACATGCATGAATTTGACTGGACTGTCACTCTAACGCAGAAAGAGAATCCTAGTTTCTACCTGGGAAAGAAGGAACAAAGCAAAAAGCTGTCTTTCAAGAGAATCGGTCTCTCCATTCTTTATACTGAAAGCATTGTAAACCAGCAAAGAGTCAATTTCCTTATCACTGTAGGAAATTCTCTGCTGATGTTTTAGGGCTCTGTTCTCTGTGTCAAGGAAATAAGTTAACTTTTATGTTCTCTTAAAAGTCTGTAAAACACATAGCTCGAATAGAATTCTATTTACCATTTGTAATTTCAATTAACTCAGGTTGCACATTCCTAGATTTATAGAAGTGGATAGCAATAAAGCCTATGGAAGGCCTGGTGGTTACTTGGAAAAGATGAAAGAATCCTGAGAGAAATAAACCTGGGTGGAGAACATTTAATTAGGGAAGGATCTAGGAAAAAAAAGAAAAGACCCATGGTGAAACAGGCTTTGAATGGTGAATTGTTATATGCAAGCATTCCTCTAAAAACACAGTGCACACCCTATGCAATATTGCTTGGGTTTGGAAACCAGACAGCACTGGATTCGAATCTCAGCTTGTCACTTAATTAGCTGCGTAACTATGGGTACATCACATAACCATACTTGATCTCAGTGTCCTCATCTGTTAAATGCAAAAATAACAGTAACTATCTAATAGAGTTGTTATGAAGATAAAATTAGATAATGCATGCAGAGTTCTTAGCACATAATAAGCATTCAATAAATGTTAGCTTATTATTATTCTATAATAAGGGTCAGGAGTGTGGGTGTGAGGGTAATTTGACCTTGGCATCCACTGACTGATGGGGATGATTAAAAAAAATTTAAGAGCTTATGATGCTACACGTCAAGGGCCCAAACAAGTAATTCAAAGTGGCTCAAGTATTATAAAAAAAACCCAGCTCCACAAACACCTCTCTAAATAATTACAGCAGACTGAGATTCTTACAGGGCAAGTCCTCCATGCAGGGCCACTTGGGCTGTGCAGTGAACAATGCCAAGGCTGCCATTCCTAGACCACAGTCTGAAAACACCCCTTATATGGGTTGAACTGTCTGTCCCCCAAATTTTATGGTGACGTCCCAACCCTTGCTACCTCAGAATGTAACCTTATTTAGAAACAGGATCATTGCAGATACAATTAGTTATGATGAAGTCATAATGGAGTAGAATGGGCCACTAATCCAATGTGACTGGTGTCCTTATAAAAAGGGAAAATTTGAACATAAACACACATGCAGAGAGGCCACATGAACACTGGAGTTATGCTGCCACAAGCTAACGAACCACCAGAAGACAGGAGGGAGGCCTGGAACAGATCACTCCCTAGGGCTTTCAGAGGGAACGCAGCCCTGCCGATGTCTTGACTCCAGACTTACAGCCTCCAGAACTGTGAGACAATACACTTCTGTTGTTTAAGCCACTCAGTTTGTGGTACTTTGTTTTGGCAGCCCTAATAAACCCCGTGAAGTCAGGCAACATGGCAGCCTTATCTAGAGTCCACCAACTGCCTTCCAGAGATGTTGATCCCCAGATCCCTAGCATGATGAATGATGCTAATGTCTGTTCCAAATGAGTTTAAATGCCCATCCACTGGACAGGCGATCTGTTCTGTATGCTTCAGAAACAGAGTTCAGTAAAAAGGGAGCAAGTACATTCAGGAGAAGACCTGTCAAACACTCAGCAACGCATACCATCCCCAGTGTTGGGGCCACTGGAAGTCAGGAAGCCGGATGGCAGAGTGTTCAGCCTGATGCTTGCCAAGACCAGCTGCTGTGGCCAAAAAGTAGACTGCCTGCTTGGGAACACAGACCTTTTCCAACACAAAACTGTCACCTTTTCTAATTTGTGTAAGCAGTTCTTCGAAAACTTTCCTGGGTGTCTATATCAAATGAGAATTTGATTCTAGAGTCAATGGCCCTCTAATGGAAAAACATACTTTACCCCAACATTGCCCACATTTCCAAGGGTCTAAACAGGGTCAGCCTGATGGGTGTGTGACATGCAGTGAACAGGGCTCGGGCTTGGTTTCATGCTCTGCTGTCACCAGCTTGAAATTCTTACTTTTAAAATAAGGGGTCCCACATTTTCATGGTGTATGGGGCCCTGAAAATTATATAATTATTATAGAGCTGGTTCTAGGTCTCAGGAATACAAAAGTGCCATGATAATGGACATCTGCACCTCTTTGGGGCCAGTAAAAATTCAGAATTCTTATGCAACAAACTTTATGTGAGGGCTTCTTTCCTAAAAGGATACAAGATTAGGAACCAAAGATTAATTAACAACCTGGTCACATATTTGAAAAATACACACTCACCAAAACCAGGGGTAATCTGTCTTGTCACTTAACAGTAGCACTTTCTAAAAGAACTAGAAAGCAAATAACTACCAATGAGTTATGTTTCCAAAGGAAATCATTGTATTAAAAATTAAATCTTCTCTAGAATCACAGCTACCATAAAAATAAAAATAAAAAAACTTTGTATTAGGCAGGTCTCACAAACTTCAGAGTAACATGGGCTGATAAGCAGAAGTATTTGCCCCGCCTTCCCACCTTATCTTGATAAACACCACCACCAATAACTGGACATCCAGACTTCAGTCGTAGGCAGCCTCCAAAGATGGCCATCAATGAGCCAAACCAGGACTCCCCCTATTCACGCCCATGTGTAATTTCCTCCCCCCCACCCCCCACATACAATAAATCCGGGCTGGCCTGTGACTTGCATTAACTAAAAGAAGGTGGCAAGAGTGATGCTTTGACAATTCTAGACCCACCTTAAGGGGGATGTTAGTTAGCTTCCTTCCACCTAGTCTCTCCTGGAACATTCACTTCAGAGAGCTCTGAGCCACCATGTGAGAAATCTAGTTACCCTACTAGAGAGACCACATGGAGAGGCCACCAGAGGCCATGAAACTCTATGTAGGAAGAGAAAGTCCCAACTGTCTCAGGGCCGAGACGGATCTCCAGATTTCTCTATCCCTGGTCATCATCCACCTATGACTCTACCTACATGAAGGACTCCAAGGAAGACCAGGAGAAGAACTATCCACTTGAGCCCAGTCAACCTCCAGAAATGAGAGATGTAATAAAAGAGTTACTGTTTTAATCTGCTAAGTTTGGAGCGACTTGTTACACAGCAGTGGATAACTGAAACAAGCTCTCAATATTCCACTGAGAAAACAGAGGCTAGGAACCAGTAATTATGAGGTGATTCTAGGCCACAGATGAGAGTTAACTGGTGTGCATCTTTTTTTTTTTTTAAGTTGTATTCAGGAACATTTAAAAATTGGGAGGTCTCACATAAAATTCTAGATTCCTGGCTTCTGAGAAATCAGAATACCAGCCACACTTGATCTCCATTCTCACATGGTCATAACCAGCAGCAGCAGAACAGCAGTTACCCCCTCTACAAAAGGCTCACAGTCTTTTCCAGCGTCACATAGCTTTACTGGGCCCACCTCCCCTCAGTCACACTGCCTGGTCCCTGTCAAATCATCTTGTAACTCCTACAATGTCTGGCAGAGTGACTGTCACACAGCTGGTCCTCAATACCTACTTGCTGAGCTAATGCGCAAAGCATCAAATGCTCTTATCATCTCGGATGATAGCCCAATCCTATTATTACTACCTTGGGTATCCCCTCCTGCCCAAACCTATTACCATGGTCTTCATGTCCTTCTTAGATCATTGCAAGAACCTCCTAAGGGTCTCCTAGCCTCCAGCCCACTCCAGTCCACCCCACGAGGATCACCCATTTAAAACACAGACTCGGGCATGATGGACCCCTCTTGAAAGTCTCCAGTTGATTTCTGGTTGTGATACTGTACTAGATGTTACCATTGGGAGAAACTGGCCAAGTACTTGGTATCTCTCGGTACTATTTCTTAAAACCACATGTTTTAGAAATCTACCATTATCTCAAAACAAAAAGTTTAATTTTTAAAATCTACAAAAATTTTAAATGTACATATTTGTTGACCCATAAAATCCACTTCTATTAACATTATATTTGTATGAATTTTTAAAGTGTCTTTGGTTGCTCCCCATCACCTATAAAATGAAGTTCAAACTCACTCAGCCGGACTTTTGAGGCTCTCCTCACTGTGTCCTTTACTGAAAACAATACATCTCTGAAACCCTCAAACACACCCTGCACACTATGTGCCTGTGCTCAGCCTGGGGTCATTCTCTATCAGCCTGTAAATCCTCTGCATTCTCCAACACGGGGTTCAAACCCTCCAAAACACCTTTCTAGAGTCACCCAGCAGAAGTTAATCTCTCCTTATCCTACAGCCCTCTATATTTCACTTGCATCTTCAGTGTGCCCCTGATACCTTTGTTTCAGAGATATTTTTGTATATGAATGTGGTAGGGACCATAAAACCACTGCCTGCTCTTATCCCAACTTCAGGAAAAGACAAGTTCAGAGAAGGTAAGTAATATTCCCAAGATCACACAGCACAGTGGTAGGCTTGAATGCCCCCTTCCAAGATCCCTGCTCCTTCTGCTCAACCTCAGGGACTGAAACATGATTTATCTTCACAACCACTCTCGGCTAAAACAGTCACTGAGAGAATCCTGCATATATTAGGTGGTGAGACTCTCTTGAATTAAACTGGAATAGAGGACAAATATTTGCATTTTATGATACCGTGAATAACGTTACCTTCAAAAAGAGTGAACAAACATTTCCCCTCTCTGGTTTTAAACACAGAATAATTACATCCTTCACAGATACCATCATGCACCCCCTGCTTCTACTTTCATGTCAGTAACTGAACACCAAATGGAATTTTCCTCATTTGCTCTAAACCCAAAGAGGTCATCTACTGAGAGAGCTTAGGAATAAAGAGAATTTGGAATAAATTTGAGAAAAACGTCTTCTACAGCTTGAGAATTTTAATCAGACAGGGGGAAAAAAGATGTTTGATGTATTTTAAAGACAATTAGGAGTTATATGTGTTTGAAAGTAACAAGCAAAAATATAGTTGAAGTTTAAACACAGTTCATAATTTATACGTTAATAAGAAATGACAGCTTGGAGCTGACTACAGAGTTGAGAGGAAATGTGTCCATTGAAATTTCTCATCCATGTGGTTAAACTTTTCCATGTCCTCAAACATTTCAAACCCCTTCATCCCATACCAGAAACCTGACTGAGGCAAACCAGGCAACTATCTGCATATAGAAGTTCCACTTCCCTTGCTTCCTACTAACAGAACCATAATTTGCCCAGGACAGCAATGTGCCCAGTAAAGAGCTACTATGTGCCACAGTTCTGACCAGTGAGATGCAAGGAGACATCCACAGGGAGTTTCTAGAAAGACCTGTGTTGTTCTGCTACAGGTGTTTCCCCTTTCTTAAAGCAGATGTGATGCCTGGAGGAGCAGCAGCCACGTTGCAGTCACAAGGTGAAAAGCATCAGAAAAAAGCCAAGGCAAATCACTGCAAGGACGGTCCGACATCATGGAAACACTCAAAGAATGGCAGTGGTCACAGACCCCTGGGCTTCTTGTATGGGAGACAAATGGATCCCTATTTGTTTCGGGAACTGTTAACTGGCTCTTGAGTTTCATGCATGAAAAGGTAAACCTGATTGAAACATTAAACTCTACCCCCAGAATTGCGCCTGCCCTAATGCTCTCTCAAGTGACAGCCACTCCACCTGACACCCCGTGTACAAAGAAGAACTAATACCCGCCCTCCCCAACCTGTTTCTCTCCCAAGAGCTTTGTCTCTGCAAACAGCACCGTTGTTCCACCCACCTGCCCGGGTGAGAAATCTGAAAGCCACTCTTCTTCCTCAGTCTCTCTCTGCGTTAAGTCCAACCAACCACCCAGGCCTGTGCTGCTTCATCTCCAGGATTTCCCAGCGTGCGACCACCATGCAAGTCCAGGCTGGCATCATCTCCTGCCTGAACTGCTCCTCATCAGTCCTCTTTGTCACCACCATCTGCGACCCATTCTCTGTGGCAGTGACAGAGTGATCTCTCAGAAACACAGATAGCATCCTTTTAACTCCTACTTAAGACTTTTTCATGCCTTCCTATTGTCCTTTGAAGAAAGCCCACTCTTCAAATCATGGCTTAAAAGGTCCTCCATTCTATGGTTCCAATGACACTGAACTCCAATTAACTTTCTCTCCAGGTTCCAGCCTTCAAACCATCCCATACTCTCAGCAGATATCTGCACATGCCAGGAGGAAGTTTTCCCATGTATTTTTGATTAAAATAATTCTACTCATCCTTCCACGACATGTTGTCTAGGAATTCCATCAGCACCTACACATTTTGACTTGAGAGTATCAAACAACCTAGGCCTGGTACAACCATTTGCATTTCTCCGTACATTCAACTGCTCGATACAACTTCCCACCTACCATTAAAACACAGGGGACTTCGGGTCAAACATGAGACAAAACCTTGCTTTTCTCAAATGCCATTTATAGCTCTGTATTATAACTGCTGTTGTTTCTTCCCTGACTTTTCTTAAAAAAAAAAAAAAAACAGGAAGTTGAACTGAAAGATATATTGCAAAACAGAAAGGTTTAAATATGGACACTGTAGACACAGTGACCCAAATGACTCAAGTGGAAAATGTTAGCAGCACTGGGATCAGCGCGTATCCATTTCCGGTGATGCGTGGTTATCAGTCATAAATCAGATTTAACAACAGAAATTCAAACATGGTCAAAACTTTATGAACACAAAGCCTGTTAAGATACAAGATAGGGTACAGACTTGACTTACATATGGTTTATGGGATGGCTTTTATTTTTTTGTTGTTGTTGTTGTTTTAGAAATTTTAGTTCCTGATGCTTCCTATGAGTCATTTTCCATGAATATAAAACTGTCCACCTAACACTGACCCTGACTCACTTCGACCTTCTGTGACCTATAGAACTGTAAAGGCACGCTGACCGGGCTCTTTCTGAACATTTTCTATCTGCTGGAATAGCTCCATTTAAATAAATACACCAACTGTAACAACAGACTTTAACATTATTTTCCACATATTAAACAGGCTGATTTCCATAGCAGGTTTGTGGAATCCACCTTAGAATATATGTTCTATGTAAGACAGAGATATATTAGCCATAAATTTTTAAAATGGAAGCAACACTAGTGATGGTAACAACAATGGTAAGAAAAGTCCCTGCTGTAGCTATGACTTACTAAGTATTTTCCATGGCCCAGGCCCTATGCGAGTAAGCACTATGCATATGCATTACCTCACTGATTTCTCATAACTTGGCACTACAACTACAATCAGTCCCATATTACTTAAAAAAAGAAAAAAAAAAAGGAAACAGAGGCTCAAAGAAATTAGCCATTTCTTCACGGTTGTATACCCAGTACTGATGGAACCTGACTTATGACCCCACACCACCTATCTGTAGGACACGGGCTTCTTAATCGCAACTGTAAACATCTACATAGCATTTCTCATGTACCAGGAGTTGATAAACACTCAGTTAATCTTCATAATAACCCTGCCGAGCAGATATTATTACCATTCTCGTTTTACATTATGAGGAAATGCTAACATGGAAAGGTCAAAATGCTTTGCTTTACCAGGTCGAAACTACTTTACTAGGTCAAAATGCCCCAGACAATAAGCTGCAGATCCAGGATTCATACCCAAGCCAGGACCTCCAGAGTTTGTACCTTTAACTACCACCCTATCCACTGTACCATCCCCCAAGTAATAATACCTTTAGGGCATTTATCATGTGCTAGGCATTGTGAAACTTTCCATACATTATCTCATGAAATCCTCAAATAACTCTGAGGTAGGTGGTCTTTTGAATCTACACTTGACAGATGGAGGTTCTGTGGCTCAGAGAAGTTAATTCAGTTGCCCAAGGCCACACAGCCAAGTGCCACATTGGAGAATGTAAAGCTCAACAGTTGGGTTTTGCTCCCCACCTCCCCCAGTTTTTCCTGAGGCATGAGTGGCTGGGAAACAGTATGCATCAGACTTTCCACCTCTTTAAAACTATTTAGTTTACGTAATTTAGGGTGTGACTATTCAGATACCTTCGAGCTAATCTACGGGAGCCAGTGCAACCACAATGCACACTCCAGAACAATGCATGCTTTCTCTATAAATTAAACATGCCAGCCCAGCTTTGGAAAAGTCAATGTGATATGAACACTCAGGACAGTTTAGTTTTAGAAATAAAGTCCATTGTTGTTGTTTTTCTTTCTTACACACACTATGGAACTTTGCTCTTTCTTCTAGAGAAAGTACCTCTCAGTTTTCTATTTTACTATTCACTTAAAAGTTCCATTATTTAACCTAAAACAAATCTCTCCAAAATAACATTATGAATCCTAGTAAGAAAAAGCACTTGTTTCTTTATTCATTTTTAATAAGTAGAAAGGAGTAGGATCTAAACAGAATTAAAGCTCATTTCTGGAAACAAAATTAAGGAATAAAAATGCAACTACAGCAAAATACATTGATATAGCCCAACATGTCAAGCCCACACCAATTAAAGAATGCTGATCTGTGCGTGTCACTGGGTTTTGGTTTTTGCAGAGACAACTTTAATAAAATTCCACAAAGCCACAGAGTCATGCTGGAGACAAAAATCACATCTTCAGCATCCTCAGTGACATACAAAGTCAATAACAGTTGTTACCGTAGCCAGGACAGGCAGAGACATTTAATATGAATAGACAAGAGAAAATCCAGAGTCTGCCTTTTAATCATTTACTCTTTCATTTATGGACTCATTTAATCAACAAATATTTATATTGTGTCTGTCTGTGAGCTAACCTCTGGGATCACAATGATGAACAAAAGAGCCATGTTCCCTGACTTCATAGACTTGGGAGACTGGAGACACGGATGAATATAGGATAATTATATAAGTAACTGAGTATGTAAGTAAGCAGCATGAAAGAAAAGACCCAGAGATCATAAAAGAATAGCAGAGCAAGCTAATTCAGATGACGGGGCAAGGATGTGGCTCAGGAAGCAACCTTTAAATTGAGACTGAAAGATGGAGAAGAAAGTAGACCAAAGAGTGATCAGAAAGTGTTCAGGATGGCGGGAAGAATCTGTGCAAAGGCCTGAGGCAGAAAAAAATTAAAAGGAGGCAGTGACACAGGGGTCAAGAGCTCCTGGCTCTATTTTCAGCTCAACCACTAACCTGGGCAAGTCCCTTCACCTTTCCGGACCTCAGTTTCCCCTCCAGCTCCAACAGCAGTCATTGGCACAGTCACTGGCCCCCCCAGGCATTACCATAGGGACTGCCTAGGTGCTGAAGGGCTGGCCTCACTCTTCTGAGTCATGACGCTCTTAACCATGGGAACTCCAGTTGGCAGCAGTGCCTCCAAGCACCCCACTCCCCAAAACATGGCAGGGACTCAGCAGAAGGGCCAGTCTAGGCCAGCGGCAGCCCTCCTACCCTCTTGGGAAGTTGTTTCCGGAATCCTCAACCTGGAAACTTTCGACATCTCCAGGCTGCCCAAGACGAGGCCAGTTAATAGAACACAAGGAATACATTAAGTCAGTGGGTAAAATGACTGGGGCTCCACTTTACTCCTGATGAAGTGTTCACACTGGAAGCTGGAAGATCAGGCAAGGCTAGGGCAATACTTCTCCACAAGGGAGACAGAGGACCTGACCAGTCCACATGGGGCACTAAAACATCAAAGGAAGTCGAAGAAACAGTCTGACAGAAGAGAGATGGTTGAGATGCCCAAAGGACATTCTCTAGGAATAAAAGGTGGTCCCTATGCTGCCTTCTAAAGAGGGCTGATTACAGGACCTTGATGTGCTGAACAGCGTGATACAAGTTTGGGGCAAAGCAAAATCGCTCAGGGCTGCAGAAGAGAGGCTGCCGGGCCTCTGGCACCTCCCACCTCGCATGGCACTAGGTCTAACTGGGTGGTGGAGACAGACTTACAGAATATTGGTGTGAAGGTTCACCTGGATTATCAGTCTGCCTGGACTCCCACGAGCCTCAGGCTGGCCACGACTTCCTGCCCTCCTTCCTAACATGAAATCTGCCTTGTACTTTCTTAACCAGGCCTGTCTCCTCCTACTCAGCTCCTTGAGGGCAGAAGCTGTGTCTTGTTTACCGCTCCATCCCACTGTAGTGCTCACTGTAGCACTCGGTAAATTAGCTCTACGTTATGTAACCGAAAAATAGGATTATGGTTATATGATAAAGCTTATAATCTGTGTGTATCCAGACCAATTAGGCTGCAAGCAATCTTTAACATCAATACATGAAATTACTTTATAGTTTACAAGGTTTTCAATGTGAGATGTTTACGGAAAACTACAAAAAGGAAGTGCAGCATGAGAATTCACACATCTGAGGTCCTGCTCTGTGTATGCAGATAAGTAAGCAGCCACAAATATGAAATCCTCAAACACACTGAGATGGCGGGGGACAGGGATCGGTGAATGCAGAGAGGCCATATCAAACACTGGAAGGTCATTTACAATTATCTAGTCCACCAGCATTGCTTTATACGCTCAGAATGCTGAATTAATATGCCCCCACCTGGAGACAAAACCACGACTTAAATAATGACCTCCAAATTCTTAGATCATTGTTTTCCCCACCACACTGGGCTGCCACCTGCATTACTCAGTTTACTTTACTCCTCGAGCTGGAAATCTGCAAAGGCTCTCCATTCTTCTTGAGTAAAAGGCAAAGTCTGTAGAAACCCCTAGAGGGTCTGCCTCCACTTGGACCCCATTTCTTCTGCTATTCCTACTACTCCCCTCTTTGCTCAGCCTGTCCCAGCCACTGTGGCCATCGTGCTGTTCTTGAATCAGGCACATTCCTGTCCAAGGTCTAGGTGCCAATCCTTCTGTCGGTCTGCTGAGCCTTTCTCCTAAATACTGACACGATCCACTCTCTCATCTCCTACAGATCTCTCCTCAAATGTCCTTGTCTCAGTGAGGACTTTCCTGTCTGCTCAATTTTAAGTTACAAGTCACCCCAAACCCACCACCTGTGCTTTATCTCCTCTACAGCACGTATTACCATTTAACATATTTTACTTGGTTTCATACTTATTTCTACAACTCTCCCCTCCCCCCCATCAGCACAAGGAGTCTGGCCCACTGCTCTGTTCTTCAAATCCAGATGAGTGCCTGGCACACGGCAAAACCTCAGTCAGTATAAGTGGAATAACTGGTTATATGGATGGATGGAGTTCAAAAGTGGCTCAAATCCAGAGAATTCAAGAGCTATGAAATGTCTGAGAGCATCTGGCAGCCCCTGGGAAACAGCTTGTGGCCTGGGTGTCATCTACCATCACTATGTGCCCACTCTAGAACTGGCATTCACTGATACTCCGGGTAAAAGACAGTAAACTAAGGTATGAAGTGACATGAAGACTTATCAAAGCAACCCCCTTTGAGGCTGCATGACCCTAGGTTAGAAAGGCAACTCGCAAGCCAAGATTTTTAATCAGAAACCAGATGCCCTTACATGTACAGATGCAGAAATCACTTTTGAACTGCTTCCCTGTGCCCTTCAGCTTGAGTAGAAGGGGATGGCTTACTCAGATTGGACATCTCAAAAAAGAGACCAGATTTCAAAGGTTTTTGGGCATGAACCAACATTTGCCATTAAGCCTGAATGGTTGGCACAGCTGAACCTCCATGCATCATTCTAAATATAAAACACCAAGCTTCAATTATAACTTAATGACAGATATATAAAGGAAGGTATTAAGAGTAGCCAAAACAAGGCAGTAGGAACCAAGGGTAGATATTAAAACTACATAATGGTTGGCCCCACCATCAAGGAAGAAAAAAGTAGCAACATTCAGACAGACCCAAACCAACATAAGCAGTTTATGGTCTTTCATGCTTAAGAATCCAATAAATGTTTGCATCCAGGCTATACCTCACCCCACCAGTACCTGAAATAGCAAAAACATTCACCAGGAACTACCTGTCTGAACTTGAAAGACATGGACTACTCCTAACTTACAAACAAGAAACACCAGAGATCACTAAAATCCTTGCTAACTTCCAGTCTAATTCAGAGCTTGACAGCCAAACAAATAGAAACATTGGACACTAGAGTTTTCCATTCCCAGTCTCAGCAGTCCCTCCCATGCACTGGACCTGCTACTCAACCCAACGCTTTTCACTACATCCCTTATTATTCATTTACCAGTCTGTACCCCCAGTTACATTTTCATTCCTTTCCTGGAGAATCGGGGGTGATCTCCACAAGCCCCAAATATTGGGGCCATTTTAAAATAGCATTAATTGCACACAGAATCATTTCAGGGAAAACAAACAAACAAAAAAAGTAAAAGTCCTAGAAAAGAACTGGTGAAAAATATTCCAGAATTGACTGCAATGGTTAACTCTTACTTTCTTATTCGATGCTAAAGCTAAGACAAGAATAGCTGGTCTCTTAAATCTACAACGGCTGAAGCAGGAGTGTGTGTGTGACACACCATCTGTAGAAACCTCCCCATTGGCTGATGGCACACTGCTGGAGACTCACTTGGGACCATTCAAAACCATTAAGGCTATTAACTCTGACTTGGGCCACGTCTAGTAAACAAGTGTCACCCCAACAGGAAATGAGTTAAGCTGGCCTTCAAAGTCATTTAAGCAAATACTCATAGTCAGAGTGCCTCACAAGAAGCTTCTCATTAAATTCTTCTGCTGTTGATTTTGTCCAATTTAAATCAGAAATCACTGGAAATGTTCATTTTGGGAAAAACATATATTTAAATGGAGAGACTTTCAGTGGGTTTTTGAGGTGACTAATGAAGAGTCTCTAAACATTGCTCAAGTCTTTCTGGCCGCCTCTTACATGGCGACAGCAGGTGCACGAAAACACATTCAGGAAACCAACATGGAATGAATCCAGCTTCACCTACATGAAGTCAAGTTTCTGATCTGGAAATTCTAGACCATAAACAGTCCCACAGGGCGGAAGAGGTCCCAGCCAGTTACGGTGCTGGGGATACTTCTGTCATGTCTGAATAACTTGCTCATTTGAAAATGTAGCCATCTCCATGCTTTTGTTCACGCTAAGAGTACACCTAGGACACTTCATTTGCCAAATGAAATCATCCTCATTGTTGAAAAGCTCTCTCAAATCTGACCCTCCAAGGAGACATTCTTTGTACTATGGTGTAACCCACTCCTATTCCACGTGCTCTTCAGGTGTAACCACTTCCTACATTCAACCGTCTGGGACCTGGTTTTCCTTGCCTTAGACCCCGACTTTATTTATTCTGTCTTGTGTCATAATCGTTACTTGCCTTACTGCTCCACTTAACACTAAGGATTTGGGGGACCAGAGCCATGCTTTCAATTCCTCTCTACTTCTACGCAGTTGCTTTATGCCCAGTAGATACTCTAAATAAATACTGGTTGAATTGAAAGAATCTAAGTCTTGGATTAAATTCTTTAAATGTCTTCAAATAGTCTAATAGCTCAACGACCAAACCTACTTAAAAATTAACTTAAATTTTAGGAACAATGAAATCACTCTAAGTTATAAATAAACACTCGATGTGTTTATTTTTCTAGTTTGGAAAACCAAGCCAGCCATAGGCAATGACCTTCCCTGGGTAGGTGGCTCAAAGAGTAATGAAGTCATTTCCTTCAAAGATGATGAGGTTTTCAGGATTCTCTGGAATGCATATCTACCCATTAATGTGTCATTAATAATAGTTCCCTCTGGGTAGAAACAACCCTAGAACATGTCAGAATTTTTGAGCAGCTCTGCACTACACAGGACTCAGGTGTCAACACAACCTCAGTGTGAAGGCCCCACTGCTTATAGTAAATCAGGAGACATATTTCCTAGAGATACTAGGAAATATCCCATCAAATCTGGTGGGTGTCATTCACTGTGTGTGCACAAGCATCCATTCACATTTATGTGAATAAAGAAGATGAATAAGGGAGTAAAAGGGTAAGTTTTACCCCAAAACATAGGTTGCCAGATCTAGCAAATAAGAATTAGAATGGCCAATTAAATTTAAATTCAGTGGGGAGGGTATAGTTCAGTGGTAGGGTGCATGTTTAGCATACACAAGGTCCTGGGTTCAATCCCCAGTTCCTCCTTTAAAAAAAACAAACAAACATAAAAACCTAATTACCTCCTCCCCCTAAAACAAAAAACAAAAAAAAAATTTAATTCAGATGATCAAAGAGTAATTTTAAGTATAAGCACCCCATGAAATATTTGAGGCATGTTTATACTAAAAAATTATTCTTTGTTTATGTGAAATTCAAGTTTATGTGAACATCCTGTATTTTACCTGGTAACTCTACTTCAAACCCAGAAATTGTATTATTGAGTCTTCAATTTAAAAAAAAAAAGATACAACAAGTTTCCTCTTTGTAGCACAGGTAACTATATTCAATATCTATAGGAATCTATAATGAAAAAGAATATCAAAACAAATATATGTATGTATATATATGACCAAAGCATTATACTATACACCAGAAATTGACACAACATTGTAAACTGACTATATTTCAATAAAAAAAAGTTAATACAAAAAATTTATAAATTTAAAAAAGAAAGCACAGAGCAATAAATGCATTTTGTGAAGCCTTGATTTTTAGAAAGAATACAAAAAAAAAAAAAAACAACAGCAAACAGTGTTACAGAACACTTTAGAAAGCTCAGTATAGTGATGGCAGGAAACACAGCAAGTAAGGTACACTGAGTACTAACTATGTGCCAGGTACCATGCCAAACCCTTATCTCATTTAATTCGGACCACATCCTTATGAGGCAGCAACTATTATTATTATCAACATCATCATCACCACCACCATTATTATTATTTTTATTTTTAAAGATAAGGAAGATAAGATACAGAGTGGACAAGTTACCCAATGTCACAGAGTAGTAGGGCAGAGTCAAACCCAGGCAGGTGTAACAAAAGGGCTTATATGCTTAACCACTACCACATTTTACAGGTGAAGAAACAAGAATTTTAGCAATGGCCCAGTCTCACACAGCTGCTCATCAGTTCAGCTGGGATTTGAACCCAGGGACAGTCTGACTCCAGCCTCTTCACCTGAACAACATACCTCCTCTCCAAGTCACGCACAGTGGGAAAAGTACGCCTCCCTCCTAAACCACCTGTGATTATCATCGTAATAAGTTAGAACACTTCATCTTCAAAGAACAGTGCTTGAACCCAGAATGCCCTCCTCAGAATTTTTATCAGATCCATCCAGTTGAATTTTGACTCCTTGTAACCTAAAGGTTATCCTGAGTTAGTTGGAGAATGTGGAGAAGAGTTCTTTTTGGAGGAAGAATTTGTTGTTACTGTCATTTCTGTACCAAAACATCTCTTTCAAATAAGCCACTTATCTGATGTCTACCAGTCTTGCTGCCTTGAGGCAAATTCTTCCTCCTGCACATGAATCCCAAACACTGGCAATAACCTGGAACACAGACATGAAGGTCAATTTGAAGGAACCACCAGAGTCAGCTTCAAGATCCAACTGTGTGTGGAAAGATCCTAAGAGCAAAGATTTTTTTCTGCTTGGATCTGGAACCAAACAACCAGGATTATTCCACATAAAACATCAGAGTTCAGAAAATATCAGAAGCTATCAAGAACTTTACCTGGAGCAGATTTACCTATGGTAACCCTCATGTCTTATTCTAGGTACCACTGGAGAGAAGACAGATATCTTTAGTAAGACCGTGTGTGTGTGTGTGTGTGTGTAAGTATGTGCAACAGAAAGCACGTATAATACAATGCTTTAACTAAGTTTACCCTCAAAACTCCCTGTAGGAAGCAGAGAACATGCTGGTCAGAACATGAGTTAACTGCAGGAAAAGAACGGGGTTGTCTATGGACAGAATGGACACAGATTTTTTGCTCAAGTAACTTACAAATACACAGTAATCTATAACTGTCTGTGTACTTAACTGTGTCTCTCATTAGAATATAGGCTTCCTGAGGGCAGGGACCATGTCTGTTTTATTCACCATTGCATTTCCCAGGCACCTGGTGATGCAACGAATGAATAAATGAGCAGTTACTACTGCTACCAGTAAGCAATATGCACACAACCTTACTTTTGCCCTCATTGCCCTTAAAATCTGTGACTGAGGTCTGTCTTGCAATCACGAGCTCTCTTTGGGGTTGAATGCTGCATGTGTATCATCATTCCTCACAAAGACTATTAAGCTGGAACCATCGTAACTGGCCTCCGTGACACCAGACCTTGGCCATCCTCCAACCTGTTCTTCATTTGGCAGCCAGAGTGCTATTCCTCTGCTTAAATCCAGCCATGCTATGCTCCCTGGTGCTCCAACCACGCTGAAAAGCTTACACTCTCCCAAAGGCACCACACTGCACTGCCCTGCCACATCTCCTGCCTCCCCGGAAGGCCCTCCTCTCATCTGCTTGGCAGTCATCTTCCAGTAATGAACTCAAACTCTATTTATTCTGTGAGACTTTCCTCTTCCCTTCTTCACCACTCTGTCTTTTGTCCCCAAAGGTGCAATTACAAACCCAGCATCATATTCATGTCACTGCGAGTTACAAGAAGGCAGGGTTCATGTCTTAATGGCTGGCCATGCTATCGCTAGGACACTGTCTGGCATGTAGCAGGTGTTCAACAATCACTGCCTAGATGGATCAATGGGTTTTGGAAAATAAGGGTGGAAAACTTTGTTAAGCTTATCATTTATTGGCCTCCTACTCCACTGGAGGAATATTGTCTGTACCCATTCATTCAGTTCTACCTTTAGCTGCTAAGTCTACCAGAAAAAGGGTAGATATTATTGAACTGAGGGACGATGATGCGTGCTGTTATTGTTTAAGTGAACACCTGCTGACCAGGAACCTCACAGAATATTGCCTCCTTTTAACTGGGCTTGAGGTATCAAAAACAAAATGACCCCAAATCAAGGAGCCGTGGTAAGGGCCCTCAGAGAGAAGACACTGCTGAGACAACAAGTTTTGCCTCTAGTGTCCAAGGTGAGACGTGGACATCTGGTGCACTAAATTCAGCTCCTTCTGTGTTCACAGGACAAAAGGAAGTGATTGTAGGCAACATTTAGCATGGCGCAGCCAGAGGAAGGAACAGCCAAGTACCACACAGGCCCTTGATCTAGTCCCGACCCTTCAATGAACATAAGAAGAGAAAGAGTCTTCATACACACTTAGCTGAGGGTCACACGATTACTTGGTGGCACAGCTGAGCCTGGAACCAGGCCTCCTAATATGTTCATTCATTCAACATTTATTGAGTGACTGCTAGGTTCTGCATGGTACCATTTGCTGGGATAAAATGATTAAAGATATTCATGGTCATCAACCTAGTGAAATTCACAGTTCATTTGACGCCTAATCCATAGGCCCCCTTCTACCTTATAAATGTCTTTCCAACTCCCACCTCCTCTCAGCTACAAAACTCTCATTTTTTTTGACATTCCGACATTTCCTACATAAATATAAAAATTCTTTTTTTAAAAGTACCTCATTCCAAATAATTCAACCAATTCGTAACCAATCTTTCTTTCCCCTCCATGACTCTATTTATCCAAACTTTTAAAAACTCACATTTAACCAAAAACTCCACAGTGATCTTTGAAATATTTTTCAGATAGCTGTATCATTCCCAAATCTTATCATCAAAGAACTCACCATCACAACACTAGAAGGAAGTATCAGCTAAGCGTATAAGAGATCCTATAATTCACATTTTCCAGAGGTTAAACAATCATCACTTATACTCAGGTACTCAAACCAGTGCTGGTTTTTACAGTAAGATAATTCTTTTATTCCTAATCCAAATCCTACCACTAAAAGTAAAACTAAATCCACTGTATCATCAAAGACAAGAGAAAAACCCAGGCACCATCTTAACACCAAAGAGTATAGTACATGATTTTGGTCCACAATTCTTCTCTTTAATCTTTTTCTCTTTAAAAATTAGAAAAAAAATAATTAGTCGGAAAATTAAGCAAGAAAAGGGACTGCTCTGAAATCTTAAATAATTTAGACAAAAAAAAATTTTTCAAAGGAAGTAATTACCCTGAAAGAAATATTTATGTACCTATAATTTTTCACTAAGGACTTTCCATTTGATTCTGGAATAAACACATGATTTTTCAAATTCATGGTCTGCAAAATCCCAAGGCACTAAGCAGCCCTTATTTCCATAGAGTAAAAAGACACATTCTGGTCTTATTCTAAACAGGACACCAGAAAACAAAACTAATCCTGTGAACAAACAAATCTTAGCTAAAACTCATTGAAATAATCCAAATGGTTTCCATTCCAGGGAAAATAGTAAGTCAGCAGTTTGCATACGGCTGCCTTTTCCAAATACACAAAATAAGCAAAAACACCACCAGAGGAAAGTGCAAATGCTGAACCCTTTCTATTTCTGTTTCCAGGGATGGCAGTTTGATCAATACAGCAGCCCGCGCAGCGCTCTGCCCCCGTCCACGCACACCTGCAGGTGGCCCCCGCTGTCCCGCCCAGAGAGCCCCGAGGACTCCCAGGACGAGGTCCAGGGAGCCATCCATCAAATCACAAAGAGAGAGACAAGAAAGCCTGGGCCCCAGATTCCACCTGCTACAGCAAGGCCAGGAAAGCCAGAAAAAAATTAATGTTTGAAGATGTCTAGCAACCAGAACTATCACCAAGAACACACAGACTCTACACCAGAAAACAAGAGAGACGGAGGTAGACAGTCCTTAAAGAACACAAGACTCTGGAGGGAAAAAAATAAATAAATAAATGAATCACAACCCTTCACCTACTACCATTAACAGCCTGGAGCTGGCGAAGGACTGCTGAGTAAAAATCTTCTATATAAGGAAACCTACTTAAGGGAAGTATTCAAAACCCTTCACCCAGAACAGAAGACAACCCAACGTGCAAAAGCCTAAGGGGGGAAAGTCTATCTGAGGTTATCAAAGAGCCTATTAAGGTAGCATCCTAAAAACTACATTATTTTTTGAACAAACAACATTAACAGAAAAAAGGAAAATTGCTGCTTTAACTTCAATATAGAGAACTTACTCCCAAGTCCTCCTACAGAACTTGAAAGGACAATAATTAGTCAAGAAAACAGCAAAATGAGGAAGTGGTATTCTCTTACAATTTCTGTTAATCCCCACCAGCTGTAATTTAGGAAATTCAGTGACATCAGCATTTACATCGGATCCAACAAGAAAGACAGTCCTACGACTGCGGAATCATATGAGAAGGCGGGGGAAAGAAATTTGGGGGCGACTGGAAAACACATTTGAAGACATGGAAAATTAATTCACTTTGCAGTGAATCACTTCAACAGCTTCAAACACCAACACTGCCAAAAATAACAGAAAAAGTGGGAAAGGAAGCACCAGCACTCCAAACCTAATCAAATGAAGCCAGTGGAACTTCTGAAAAAAAAAAGTTCACTGAAACAAGTGAACTGAGCATTTCTGAAAACCAACAGAAAGCAACCTACCCACCTGTGAATGACAAGAACTGAAGACTCAATGCTGTATAAAGACTGTCACTCTTGGGGAAAAGAAAAAAAAAAATCTCCTAGACAAGAACTTGTAAAAGTTGAGTTGCTTTGGTTATTATTTGCATTACCTTCTTGAAGACAGGTAGAGTCCATTCCATGGTCTCCTTTTCCCCAGAGAGAGAAAAGAGCTCGTAAGAAAACCACTGAAGTACTTTCGAGGGGCCCCATCCAAGTTCAGAGATGGACCCAGAACAGGTCTGAATTCCCAGCATAAATGCCAACCATCAGCTTTTTCACTCGAGTCAGAGTCAGAGGGAGAAGAAACCACACCAAACGTGATTGACCAAACAACCTGGAGAAGAGGTGGGAACACTCACCAGGGCTGCCTTGGCCCTTGGGCGGAACATTGAGTCCACTGAACCGTCTCAGAAAGGAGATTTTTACCCAGATGCGACTGAGGCTGCTATGCCGCCCGCTTACAGGCACCTTCTCTCAACACTAGGAGGGCTGGATGAGAGACGGAGTGATAATTAATAGGATCCCCGGCTGCGGGAGCCAGCTTCTTTAACAAACCATAATTGTTGCCTACTTAAAATGACAGGGAGTGCAGCCAGGAAGGAGGGAGGTGCTAACAATGGGAATAATAAAAGGTAAAATAGACTTTACATCAACAGGTTACTTGGCTGCCATTCAAAACTACCTCCTTATCTACAGATTCAGTTACTAATGACGGCAAGTAAATTGAAAATCATATGGAGGATGACGAGAGATCAATAATTCTTCCAGAAATATTACCGCAGACATAAGGTCTCCCCTCGATGCATTCTCTGACCCCTCAAAATGTCGAAAATTGATCATGAAGATAATTATCAATTTGTACATGATACCATATTGCAACATTTTTTCCTTCAGTGATATTTTCAATTTGGGAATCATTGGAAAATATCCAGCCTGTTGAGAAACTGTTAACAGCAGCCACAGACAGAGTGTACGTTTCCTATTCTGAAATGAACACAATCTCCTTGCATCCTCTCTGGGAAAGAAAAAGGATTTAGCTCAAAAGTTTCTTTTATCAGAATAACTAAAGATTTCTGGCAAGGTAAAAGACAATTAGTACACAGTGTCTCCAGTTTCTCCTCCCAACCCCAGGAAATTAGACAGCCCATCAACCTGTAAGACTGATTACCAAACATTCAACTAAACAATATCCCCCAGAGAAGACCAGTATCTCCTACACATGCTCCACCAAGAAATAGACCAATGTACCTCTAACATCTTTAGATGCCCGGTGACATGGGGAGATGAGGATTCTATCTTCTGCCAAGAGGAGACGTCTACAGAGAGAAACCAGGGCAGCAGGCACATAGTTTCAACATGACTAATGCTGACCAAAACTCTTCATAAAATCAACTCCACAGGTAAAGACCCACCTCGTTCAGTCACCCAGGAAATCCCTGGCTCTCGGATGGTACTGCAGAAGATACCCTGATGCTCTTCAAAAAAACAGATCATTGCAAGACTAAGGGCTTCAGCCCAGGAATCCCTACTGATAACATCTCATGGAAATCTCCAACATTTCTCATCGTAGTTAAAGATATATGGGAGATAGTAAATCAGGAGAAGCACTAAAAATTCAAATTGTTTATGTTTTTCTTAATATGCATGAGAATTAGGTGCTTCTTTTTTTTTTATTGTTGGTCTTTTTTCCTTCCCACCAATAAAAAAGAAGAATGCTTTTACATTCATCCTGTGAATCTCTAGCCCATCACTCCTGGAACCCACTAAGTATACGGCTCATCATTAAAGCCATCAAGTAGTATTTTTATAACTTCTCCCTCTCTATTAGATCATTACAGCCTTTTATTGAAAATATTTAACTCAATACTTTGCAATGACTAATGTTCCTAACACCCACATGTTAAGGCAGAAGTTATGTTCATTACACAACATTATGATGTTTCAAGACCTTTGGCATTCAAAGATAAACAGTCCTAAATGTAATCGACTGGCTACAACTTCATAAAGACATACAGGAAAAGCAATTAACAAGCCAGGCTAGAGAGGGAGAGAGACATATATGGGAAACATCAAGATGGTAGGAGCTACATGTTCAGTGGTAGACCACAGGTTACATATGTAGATACGACTCCTTGATGTCATCAGCTTGGGCCATTCAAAGAAGATCTTTAAGGAGGAAGGAGGAAAATCTACAACTTACACACCACACCCGTGTGCGTGATTAAGTATTCACCATCCCACCTTTTGTTACCTTTCTTGAAGCCTTCACAGCCTACCTCCTTTCCATCATCAGAAACAGCTTTGAAACAAAGGACTATGCAGCCAAGCATTCTGTGAGCACCTTTAATAGACAGATCTATTTATCTTGGATTCAGATGTTCAACCACACCCAGAGTCTGTGTCTTGACTTCATCAGAAACCTTGTCCTCTTTCTACTCCAAAATCAACATAAGCTGTTGCCCTTATCACTTCCTATCCTGCCTCCCCCTCCATACTACAGCATATGCAGTCACCACCTCAGCAGGGTACCTATGAGGGCACGCTTTTTTTTTTTTGGAACTATAGTCAGTTGCAATGTGTCAATCACTGGTGTACAACATGTTTCAGTCATACACATACATACATATATTCCTTTTCACATTCTTTTTCATTATAGGTTACTACAAGATATAGTCAAGAGGGTAGGCTTTGAAGTCAAACAGTCCCTTGTTTAAGTCTTGGTTCCACCCTTATTTGAATGACTTTAGGCAAAGTGACTTACAATGGCCAAGCCTCAAAGTCTTTACCTATAAAATGGGATCCTACCTACCTCATAGAATTAAATTACATAAAGCATTTGAAATGTAGGTGTCTTAATATGTTTCTAATGCAACTAGATCTGAATTATTCATTCCTGTTCTTTCAGCTTCTTGACTTTTCTAAGACAGGAAAAAATCTGAAAAAGTAAAATTACATAGGTATCTTCCTCATCCCAGGACAAAGACAGATGGACACACACACACACCATGCACATACACACACCACGCACGTACACATACAAACTAAAGAAGCCATTCTTTTTATAATATGCAAGGATACATTATGAAAATGTGAAAGGTAGGCTCCAGATGCAAGGCAGAAAAAGAGGCAACTTTCAATCCTTTAACTGCATTATTCTACAATTTTCACTACTTTAGTAACCCTACAGGGCTTCAGTCTCCAAAATGTAGACGATATTAAAGCACCAATGGAAGACACAGCCTGTTGTAAGGACTTGGGAGATGCTAGGAGCTGCTGTATTGTTGTTGCTGTCCATGTTTCTTTGTTGTTATTAAATTGTCTGATCTATCTGCTATGCCACTCGAAACTACCAGACCTACTGAAGACAAATCTCTTCTTCCCTCCTTCCTAAAAGAATTCCAAGCATACTCAACAAGTACTAAATTAATGTTTACCATCATGACTATGCTTACAACTATCTTATGCCAATTTTCAATACACTGAGAAGTCAGACGCATCACCTTTATCTTCTAGGGCCATGAGTAAGCTGAGCCTGGTTACTTCAAAAACAGCCTGCAGGAGAATTTCTAAACCGTTTTATTGCTTTCTGCTGGATTCTTCAGCAATGGTCCCCATAATTTCTCTGTGTTCCTTTCATAGCTCCCCAGTCTAACTCTTCATCTTCTAAAGAACAGTAGAAATTATATCAAAATAAACAGTAACATAGATGAACTGCCCCACATTAAAGATCTATAAGCGATGGGCCATTTTTATTGGCAAGTAAACTGGTAAAAGTGGAAGCCCAGGTGCCTGGAACACCTTGCTTATTGTGGCTTCATGCACACTCCACAACAACGTTGGAGCAGACAGTGTCTGAAATTGTTTTCCCTGGTGAACATGCTTTTTAGCTCAGAGAAAGAACTGCCAGAGAAAGACAGAAGCTAGAAATAACTTTTAATATAGTCGACCCTCATTATTTGTGGATTCTCTGTTTGCAAATTCACCTAATTGCTGAAATTTATCTGTAACCCCAACATTAATATTCGCAACACTGTCACAGTCATTTGTGGACAGAGAAGTGAGACATTTGAGTTACCCACAATGTGAATTCCCAACTGAGGTCAAACAAGGTGACTCTCTGCCTTCTTGTTCCAGCTCTCACATGGGAAACAAGTGTCCTTTGAGGGGATTTATTTAGTGCTATGCTTTTTGTGGTTTTTTTGTTCATGACTTTACTGATTGCCCCCCAAGCCTACCTACTTGTAAAGTGCTGTCTAGTGTTGCTAAGGCTGGGTGGTTCCTTACAGAGAAAACACAGGTGTTAGACAAGCTTCCCTCAGACAGGACTTACCAGGCTGTTGGCTGTGAGTTCAATGTTAGTGAACCAATAATTATTAAATAAATGTCTTATATAACAAGGTTATATATCAATCGGCTGACAAATATGCTGTGACCACAGGCTCACAGGAACCTACCTATTTCTTCTAGGAGCAATGGTTCAGTGTTCGAGAATTAAGTGTTCATCGTGACTTTATACAACAGAACTGCACAAATAACAAGAGTGACTGTGTTTATTTCCTCTCTTACCACCAACAGCAGTAACAGCAATCAGTGCCCCTACTAACTGAATGTATTCAGCATTTCACATACAGCAGGCATGTGACACATGATCTTCTATCATCTTCACAGCTATCCAAGAAGAAAATACTTTTATCCTCACAATTTAGGTGAGAAAACAGGTTCAAAAAACCTTAGCAAGGGTCCACAGCTAATAAGAAAAAAGAGGCAAGGTATTTTCTTACACATTTTCCTGATAGAGTTTAACAGAGTTCCCTAAAGTTACTGATCCTTTCCAGCATGCCATTAACACCTCATCATTGTGGTCATTCTTTATGCAAGAAATATTTATTAGGGGAAAGGGGGTAGGAAGGGCTAAATTTGGAAGTTTGAGATTTGCAAATGTTAGCCACTATAAATAATAATAGATTTTTTTAAAAGTTTCTTCTGTATAGCACAGGGAACTATCTTTAATATCTTGTAATTGAGGCGGGAAGCCCCATAAAAAGACCTGCAGGACCCCCAGGCAGGGCCACTACTCTCGTGCTGGAACCACCCGTTTCCCTGGCCCAGAGGCTCTATCTCACTTTTTGCCTCTGAAACGGCTAACTTACGCCTAAAATGCTATTGGTTCCCTGAGCTCACTTCTGATTGGTTATTTCCTTCACTCCTGATTGGTTATTACTCTCAATTCTGATTGGTCCACTTCCCCAACTTCTGATTGGTCCATTTGTAGTACTTCATTTGCATGGAGCTCACTCCTGATTGGTCATTTCTCTCACTCCTGATTGGTCTATTTCTACAAAGCTTGTTCCTAGTTGGTCAACTTTTGTTATACTTTATTTGCATATGATGTTGCAAAGTGTAAACTAGCACCCTACAAAGGCCTGTGTAAACCTAGAGATGGGGTTCAGAGCTTGGAGTGTCAACTCCTCTGGGCCCGCTGGCGTAAAAAACCTGAGTTCTCCAACTCTCCGAGTGCTGCTTGGTCTCTCGCCTGGATCCAGGTTGCTGTCACAACTGAGCTGTAACACCGAGCTGTAACACTGAGCTGTAGCACATTTTTCCACAACATAATAATCTTTAAAAAAAAGAATATCAAAATGAATATATGTATTTATATGCATGATTGGGATATTGTGCTGGACACCAGAAATTGACACATTGTAACTGACTGTACTTCAATTAAAAAAAAAAAAAAGATTGAAAGGAAAAAAGAAAAGAAATATTTATTGGAAATTCACTGTCCTGGATCCTGCAGGTGACCAGTGAACTAACAACTTCCCTGTTCCCGTGGGTTCTCTTTCAAGTGAGGATGGACAGACAGTAAAGTAGTATTACTTATCAACTTATATATAGGTAGAAAACACTTGATTTCTTAAAATACACAATAAGGGCTTCAAAATAGGTGACAGTTAAAGGCAGTCTTCAGTGAATATCAGTTTAAAATATATTTCTCACTTATATAGGAGCTCTTACATTATGTATGATTTCACTTATATGTGAAATTAAAAAAAAATAGAGCTCATAGATACAGAAAACAGAATGGTGGTTGTCAGAGGCAGGTTTGGGGGTGGGTGAAATGAGTGAAGGTGGTCAAAGGGTGCAAAATTTCCAGTTATAAGGTAAGTCAGTCATGGGAATGTAATGTACAGCATGGTGACTCTAGTTAATAATACTGCATTGCAATAAGCAACAAGGGTATACTGTATAGTACAAGCAATTATAGCCATTATCTTGTAATAACTTTTAATGGAATATAATCTGTAAAAATATTGAATCATATTGCTGTACACCTAAAACTAATATAATATTGTGAATCAACTATACTTCAATTAAAAAGTTAAATAAACTGTTTAAAACAAAAAGCCAGAACAGAACAAAACAAAATACCATATTGCATATCTGAAAGTTGCTAAGGGAGTAAATCTTAAAAGTTCTCATCACAAGAAAAAAAATTTTGTAACTATGTACGGTGACAGATATTAACTAGACTTACTGGGGTGACCATTTCCCAACATACACAAATGTCAAATCATTATGCTGTGCACCTGAAACTAACATAATATCATAAAGTCAACTATACCCCAAGAAAAATAGCAATTTTTACATTGATTACATTCTGACTTGGTAATGTTTTGGATGTACTGGATTAAAAAGCATACTACTCGCATTTAATAGTCACTTAAATATATTTCTTCCCCAGGGTAAGTGATGTGACCACCAATAGGCTCTTTTCCTCCTCCAGAAAGAGCTCCTCTGGCCCTTGATGACCTAATCCGGGTTCCATGCCAGCCCTTGGCAGCCACCCATTTGCCAAAAGCAACAGCAATTGAAGATTGACCTTTTTTGTTCACCATTATCTCCTGACTCCACAGTAGACTCAAAAACTATTTACTGAGTATCATTCTACCTCATGGGCAAGGAAAATTTGCCCAAGGATCTTGCAAATAATTCCCAAATCATGACTCTGAGAAAATAAGAGTCGGATTTCTTCACATCAATCCACTGAGACATCCAAGAAATAAACCTACTCTGAAAACTCCCCAAACTGCCTTACCCATTTCCTCTTCCCCTAGTTATGGGTGTCGTCATTCTCAGCTGCAGCCTACACCACTTCATCCTGCTTTCTTGCTCAAATGCAAAGCTCAGATGCCCGTCAGACTGGTCCACTCCTGAGCAACCTTCTCAGGCTTCATTCTGTCCTATGCTCATGAATTCTCCACTGTAAAGCATCTAACTCAATGCATCTTTTGCTTCTGTTTGTGAATGTGTGGGTGGGTGGGTGGTGGGGTGGGAGGTGCTTCAATCACTCAGGAAGAGGAAAACTGTAATTTTCCCTGTTTCTTTATAAAACTCAGGAAAGGAACTGTTTGGACAAGAATTAAATTTCAATTGGTCAGGACAATACTGGAAAAAGGCTGCAAATACTCTGGGAAAAGCTGCCTTGAGAATCCTATATGTGTTTGTATAAATTTATGTTTCTCGTAGAAGATGTCTCCCGTTAATTGGTGATCAAACTAGTTCCCATCCCTCTGCACGCAACAGCTGATAGCTGGAGGAAGTGGTCCAGAAGACTGCTGAGTGACAACCAAGTGTAAGTCCAGGTTGGAAAACTTACTGCATATATCCCAAATATGCGAGAATGGACCACATGGTTGGGGGTTTTAAACTATAGAGAGTCTAATTGTTCTTTATGTACTTAACAGTGACAAAACCCTGGCAGAGTCAGCAGCACCTGCACAGGTGAACCACGTCTTTGATTCTTATATAAACCCCTAAATTCTTACAGCAGTGACACCTGCAGGAGCACCTGGGCGCAGCAGCAGGCAGAGAGCAGCAACAATGCAGGTAGGGCAGCAGGTGTAGCGGAAACCGGGGCATCGGGGACAGCAGCCAGCACCCACTGCACCCTTACTACAGGTGGTAGTCTCACTACCTCACTGCTTCTTCACAGTCATCCAATGTGGCAGGCACCCTCGTTACCCAGGTAACACATCGAAGCTATAAGTGATCATGCACCCACTCATGCGTGCAATGTAATGGGAACTTTCCTCCTGAGAAAGAGGATATCTTCTTCAAGGTATCTGTCTTCAAGGTAACACCCCTTTCTGCTTTCCAGGGATCAGTTCAGCCACAGGTTTTGGGGGGAACTTTGTGAGGCTCAAGCACACCATGCCATCTGATTGTCGTGATGTCACAATGTACACATCTACCAAAGTATCAAGTTACGCACCTAAAATTTACACAGTTCTTACTTGTCAATTATACCTTGATAAAGCTGGAAAAAAGAAAAGCAAGCCATTGCGTTGGTGTGGATAAAAACATTTAAAACTTAGGTTCTAGACTCTAAAATAGCTCTGCATTGCTGCTTGGAGGAGAAAACCCTAGAAAAGTGAAAGATATAAAGATTTTGAGATTCAAGAATACAGGGTATTAGGGCTTATACTGGAGAAACAGAACTGTATCAGGAGGCTGTCTGGTGAAATGTGAAAAGATAAAGCAGGAACTCTCTACAGGCCAAGTTGAAACGTGACAGTTAGGAATGATAGGGAGTCTTGAGGACACCACCGTGGAGCTGAACGGCTACCCTGCATGGTGTTGCAAAACCCCAGTTAGTGCATCTTATTATTTATTCCTCCACCTGGCCATAGTCTATCATTATGATGAAAGGAACCATGCTGATACAGACAGAGATTGTTCTGGGAACAAAAGTAATGCCTTACCTGTAAATAGCACGTGCTATCTCTAAACACCTCCCTGTTAGGCACCCACAGTTCACCACTATTTGACCTGCACCAACTCCCAGAGATCCGGATGCTGATCATCCAGCTGAGGGGTGATTTGGTCCTACTCCGCTTCTCTTCAGTGGGCCCTCTTCTTTTCCTGCTGACTGCCTTGGAGTCCTTTTCTCTTAATAAAAGGATCCAAAACTAAAAATTAATTTCAAGTCCAAAACCTTGTTGGTGCTGGGGACACAGATGGAACCAGAATGAGGGCCTGGTTATGAGGACAAGAGCCAGGCTCTGGGCTGAGCACTTCACCCACGTATTTCTTTTAATGCACACAATTACACTACAACCTAGTTCACACAATTACCCATTCACTCCACTTAGTCCTCTGTTGAAATAAAGGCTACACGAATAACTTGACCAGAGATTTTTTTAAAAAAAAGCCAGTAGGTGGTCAAATTGGAATTTAAGCTAAAATTCCTTTTTACTCTGAAGGTTAAACCCAGAACTCTAGACTTCTTAGACTGGTTAGGGCTCTTAACCAGTTTACAATAAGAACAGATTCTCTGCCAAAGAGCAGCAGGGCTTTTTGTCTGGAGGAGGTCAGCATGCAGCAAAAGGAAAAAATAAAAATAAAAATGCTTGGGTCTACGTGGATTAAACATCAGAGGAGGTCAAGTGTCCTGGTGAGTAAGGATTCCAGCAGTGTCTTACAGGCCCAATTTGCCTGACACAGCACTGGCCCCACCCTGCCCTCTCCAGGACGTGGACAGCCTGGTGAGACTCACAATGAGGGGAACGATCTGTTATGTCAAGACAACCTTACACACAACAAAACAGAGGCTGGCTGGTCGCAGTCACCCCGCCCCTCTGTTTTGGAAGCTCCCACACTCTACAAACTGTCTGGAATTCATTAAGACGGGAAAACAGGCTGACAGTCGTATTTCAAATTTTATTCAGCAGAAGTTTCGTGAAAAACAATTTGGTCATGTGGGCACACTCAAAACCACCATCACCCTGTTTCTCAACCAGATCACTCAGTCAGGTGACTGCAGTGTGCTTCGAGTTCCACACTTCATGAGCCTCCACTAAACTACAACCCTCTGACATCTGGGCCAGGGCTCCTTATGGGAGTAAAGCTAGGTTACTTTACTCAGAGATCACATGTGGACAACCAAGAATCCTACCTGGTTTCACTAACATAAATCTGATGGCTAACCTTCTAGAGGGGATTTTCCTTTTTTTTCTTTTCTTTTTCCTTTTTTTTTTTTTTTTTTTTTGTTTTGTTTATGGAGGTACAGGGATTGAACCCAGGACCTTGTGCATGCTAAGCACGTGCTCCACCACTGAGCTATACTCCTCGCCCCCCCCCCTTTTTTTCCTTAACCAATGAGTAATTACTATCAATGATCGTCTCTGGCCTGACCATAACAAGCAATACCCCAATTTTTTTCTTCACAAAATGTATTCCAATCCACGGTATTTTTCATTCCAAAAGAGTAATACAAAAATAAGTCAATGTGGAGACATAGGATTTATGGTAAAAGCATTAGGGAAGTGGTTTGCAAACTTCCGTGTGTATCAGCACCTCCTCGGGGGCTTGCTAAAAAACAGACTGCTGGGACACCCGCCCACCCCCACCCACCCCTGCCAACACCAACCATTTCTGGTTCAGGAGGTCTGGGGTTGAGTCTGAGAATGTGCATCTTGAACAAGTTTCTAAGTGACACCGAAGCCGCTGCTCTGGAGGCCACATTGTGAAAACCACTGCACTAAGGTGGTGGTGGCGGTGGTGGATACAGTGCTGTTGTCAGAAAGTGGGGTGGTGATTTTAATCAATGAACCGGGAATAGGAAGCCTTGCATAGAGGTGGGATTCAGACAGTGGATCAGCTCAGGCAGTCTCCATTCGGGTGGTAGAAAATCCAAATTAACCATGTTTACTCAGAAAAAGAACTTATTGGTTAAAAAAAAAAAAAAAAACCAAACAGAAAAGTCTAAGGATCAACCTAACCAAAGGTGGGCACAACTTGATCCAGGAATCAAAACCCTACTACGAGAGCCATGGCAGTGATGGCCAGCTAGCCACCAAAAGGGTGATCTCTTTTCTCAGGCAGAGTTGTTGCTGCCCAGCTAGGGTCTCTAATTCCCACTCCCCAGCCCTGCATCCAGAAAGACATATGAAACTGGTCCTTGGCAAGAGAATTTGAGCAGAAGTGAGGCCTGCCACTTTTGGACCTTAGTTATACCTTATCTTCTTCCTTTCCACCACCAGATACAAAAGATGCCAGGGTTCTAGGGCAAGTGCAGAATCAGAAGACAGAAGGAGCCTGGGTTCTTGATTAGTCACACGGAGGAAAGCCACCTGCCAACCGGGAATTACTACACATATGACCATCGCCTGCCACTTCGTTACAGCAACTAATATTAACCCAATACAAGAACTTAGTTTTTTTCTGCCTCTAAGGTAAGATTTTGTTCTCAAGCAGAACATTTCCCAAGTTCAAGATCAATGGAATTAAAGGGAGACTCTCTTTCTGTTGGCATCCAAACAAATTCCTGGGATTCGTGCTCATTAGTCAACACAGACCTCTCTAAAACATGCTAGAGAAAAGTGCCTAGGCCTGTGTCAAACGCTCCACTCCAAAGCCATGAAACCGAAGCACATGGGCTAAGAATGTGGGGAGAGGCTGTTAAAGGAATTTGAAAAAGTGACTATGGGCAGGCAAAATCAAAATGTCCACTAGGAAACACAGAAGGAAAGGGAAGTTGGCTGCCAGTGAGATGTAGTTAGAAAGATGTCAGGTATATGAACCCAAGAGTGAGAAAAAGGGGATCCCTAGGCCAGCAGAGTGACATGTGACATCTCTGACTCCAAAGACAAACCCCAACTAATTGTTCTTGCCATTCAGCCCGCTGCCATTAAAGCTCACATTTTCATGACTGTGACACTATGAAGTGCCGTCAGACCCTCTGGTTCATTTCTGAATCAACAAGGATTTAAAGCATCCATATGTAATCAGTATCATGAGAACTGCATTCCTAGATGCCATCACTTAGCATTTACACGTCTAGCATTTATCTAGATAAGACATTATTAGTGTTTATCTACTTAAAGACCAGTGGATAAATGACCATGCTAAGGTGATGCAAGCTGTGGTTCCAAAAAGTCTACCTGCCGATTGTCCAGTACACCCCAAGCCAGGGGCCAGTCTCTCACAAGTTGTTCTCCAAGCATACTTCCTTGCAGCAAATGGGCAAACTTTTGTTTGAAATGTCACCAGGAAATCATGGCAATGGCTTGTATTTTTAGAGACTGTTTTATGCAAGCAACTGTAAACCCTTCCTTTAACAATATATAGAAGTTTCAAGAATGCATAGTTAGTGTCATCCTCTTCCCTTGAAAGTAACTGACCCTAGCTGGCCCCTGGTGTGTATATATAAATATAGATAGATAGATAGATAGATAGACAGACAGACAGACAGACACTTACCTACCCAGTCCTTTTGATGGAGAAGGGACTGTTACGATAGCTGTGTGTCTACCCAGGGACTCAATTCTAGAGAACGAGGTCCAGCTGTTTGGGACAAGTGCATGCAAGAGAAACTATGTGGCTGCATCTCATTGAGGTGCCCTGGTACACTTTATAAGGTCTGTGCTGGGTTCCAAGTTAAAGCGGAAAACCATCCTTAGGATTTCTGTGTGCTTTTCCTTTCATCAAGTTTCAAATCTCTAGTCATAAAAATAAAATGTATGTATTGAAAACCACACTTTCTACACAGCGAAAAAAAAATGTGACAATGAATACATGTATGTTCATGTATAACTGAAAAATTGTGCTCTACACTGGGATTTGACACAACATTGTAAAATGACTGTAACTCAATTTAAAAAAAGTAAAAAAAAAAAAAAAAGAAAAGAAAAGAAAACCACACTTTTTGGAACCAGTTAGTATTTAGGAACATATTACAATAAAGGTACCAAAGTAAATATACAGTGTTTCTATCTGCCAATTATTTCCTAATTTCACATGGTTTATAACCTCAACCATCAGGCTAAATAAATCTTCTCTGCCTCTAATCTTCCTCCCATGGAAGTCAAGCTTCCCAGAAGGAAAACCTATCCTACAAACAACAGCTATACGTGCTCCTAACAGTGGGGATGACTTGACCACTTCTCATCTGCCCTTGACCACGTGGGAAAACAGGGGAAAGGGTATGAGTGATTCAGCAAGTTATCCGAGTCTGGGGCAGAGGCGGGGTGGGGAGGGCACAGGCCACAGACGCCCTCCTGAAATTGCGCAATAACCCACAATCTTCTTATAGAAAGGCATGATTCTACCGGGGCCTTCCGCAAACCTGCATGTGGACCAAGATTTTTCCTTTGGAAAGTGCCCGCTCCATGGGCCCTTGAATCAAAGAACACAGCTCCTGAAATTTGAATGCCTTGAAGATCTGTTTCATAAAATGGTTGAATCAAACACGCCATTGCCTGTGGATGTCAAGGCTGATGAAAGCTGGAAGTGGTGAGTAGGAGGAGAGGCTACTTCTTTCTCCCTTCGCCACCAACTCTGACATTTTCACATCAGTGTAGACAGGAAGCGTGTGATCTAGGGGCTGAAACACAGGACTGGAGTCAGGAGTTCTACAGGGGTCATTTGTTTGTGGTGTGTGTGTGTATCTGGCTAAGTCAAACTTGAGCTTTACTTTTTAATCCTAGGTGACTTGAACCTCTCCTTTGTGCCAAAAAGTAACTCCAAATGCAGCCAAAAACCATTCCTGAACTAAATGTAAGGGAAGTAGGGCCAGACATGAATGATCTCAATGCAACAACAGTGACATGGGCAAGGGGACAATTTGAGTAAGATGATCCTGGCGCAAAGAAAGGATAATAAAAATAACATGACCCATCTCCACGTTTACTCCAGGGTTAGATTTGTGAAGACAAACATTAATCTCTGACTCACTCTACAATAGGAAAACACTTAAGACCAAGTTATAAACACAGGGAAAATTAACGTCTGTATTTCTTTCTCCACTATTCACATATTACCTTAAAATTATCTTAAACCAGTCCTACATGTCATCTTGAGCAGCTACTGTTAGCTGTTTTACATTCATTACCTTTATCTTCAAAGCAGTCTTGCAAGGTAGCTAATGCTCAATTTTAAGAGGAGGGAACTCAAGTTCAGAGAGGTTGGCTAATTTCTCCAAAGTCACACAGCCAGTGAGGGGTAGCACCAAGATCTCACTTTTAATTCAGATAGTCAGTGCCTCAAAAACACTTTGTCCATGAGGCCATTCCTAAAGACCCATCCAATAAAGCCCCTTGTTTCCCAGTCACACTCTGTCAATATTCTATTTCGTTTTCATTGCACCAAAACGTATCTTGCTCATCTATTTGGTTTGTTATTAGCTGTGCACCCCCACCTCCAAGATGGGAGCACTATGCTGGCCAGGAGCCAGTCTGGTTCTACTTTTGACTCTCTATGGCCAGCACAGAGCTGACACAGTATAGGCACTTACAGGGAGAGAAAGGAGGAAGGGAAGGAAAAGAAAAACAAATGAACCCAGGTCCTTCTCACCCCAAAGTTATACTGCCTCTGCTGAAAGTGACTGAGGGATGTTTTAGAAGCAACTTGGGGAGGACAACTAGGGCTCAGAATTCTGAGGTACCATTTATTTCCCGGTGTGTCTTATTCTTACCATTATCTCACCACTCCCCAAAGCACTCCATCCCCATCAGCCTGTCCTCGTTCAGCTTCTGGCTCCAACGGGAAACAGCCAGTGGGCCACCACCTGTGACATACTCCAAACAGTGCCCAGTGCTTGAGAAGCCCCGGAAATGTTGGCCATTGAAGGGAAGAGCCCCATTGTTCTGAATTTCAGGGCAGATGTCTCCTGTGAACACTCCGAAGGTGTACATCCTCACTCTTCATAGCGTGTGTGAAAGACCACGGGAGGGAGGGATGCAGCGAAGAAATAGAAGCCACATTTAAGACCCAACCTAGAGGAGTGGAGAGCCTAGTCCTCCTCCCCAGGTCCTCAGGAACAGAACAGGAGACGTGGGAATTTCAACAGAGATCCCAGACCTGCCTGCAGGTCTTCCTGCCCTCTGCGCTCACCTGCCTCAGGACAGATGCAGACTTCATGGTTTGCTGCAATTCCTTGCCCTGGAGTACACAATGTTCACCAGACTCGCAGAAATCTCCTTATAAACTCCAAACTTGTCTTTCCAATATCAAAAGCCTACGGTGACTGCATTGACTATCTCTGACCTGCCTTCTTGATTATTTTCTCCAAATAATGCATATCTGGAAACGAGTCAAACATATTTTTATAATTTACCCCGATGAGACAAACCTAACAGCAAAGTACATTTTATACCTAAAACCCCCACACAAGACAAATGAAACTCTTGCTTACTGTCCTTGAAAACTGACCAAACAACAAAAAAAATCTAGCCAAAGGGGTATTTTTCCTATTATTTATCCTAATAACTGCCAGTTCTGAAACAAAGCAGTTGGAGGGAGAAATTTAGTAACTTTGATTTGTCCCAAGATACATTTTTTTACACTGAGGTCCTATTCCTGACAGTAAGCACATGTGACCTGTTCTAAAAAAAGGATATTTTCCACTTCTTGCACAACTGGAGCAGATATAAACATCAGCCTGTGCAAACGGCACTGCAGAACTCAAAGGGAATTAAACACACACACGCTTAAATAATTCTATAAATAGGAGTACTCGGGAAAAGGAAATCTCCAATAACACATGAAACCAACACTTAGAATCCCACTTTAGTCAAGTTTGCCACCTAATCATACCACACAACTAATCTGCATAATAAGATCTGAACATCTGCCAGGTTAAGGCACGTCAATCTTGTCTGTTTTGCTTTGGGTGCGTAATTCTGCACATGCTTTAGTGTTGTTAGGAGGAGGGGGAAACTACGATGAGGGTAAAGGAGAAGAGAAGGACTAGCTATTACTTACCAACATGAGCTATGCATCCGCAAAGCCCTTTTACACATTTTATCTCAATTTTAAAACTTCTACTACCAACTCTAAGAGGACGGTTCTACTGATCCCACTTTACAGGTAAAGAAATCTAGACTCGAAGAGGCTAAGCGTCTTGTCTTGAACGCGGGCACAGCATTTAGTAAGCATGGCTACTTCTGGGCCTGTCCATGTGCATTCAGTTTCTGCCCTCACCCCCACCCCCGGGTGCTCGCAGACCACGAGGAAGAGCCGGGACTCTGGTTAGAAGTTTAAAAGGCAACCAGAAACCCTAAAAGTCTATTTTAAGATTATGCCCTCCAAGGCGTCTAACGTTTTATTTAATGCTGTAGAGAAAGATGTTTGATTATCACTCGACCTTCAAGGCCAAACTCAAATAATCATTACTCATTCACGACACTGCCCCACAATTTCCCTTCCCATATTAAATTCCCATTGCTGATGCCTGACCCTGATGGTGATCACACTCCGTCTTGTATGTGTGGCTGGGTCCCCCATGTTCTGCTTCCCTCCTCCCACTGGGGCGAGTTTTGGAGAAGGTACAGGTACAGGATCTCCCACAAGCAGGCACGGTGCCTTTCACAGGGAGGTACAGATTAGTGGATGAGAGTGCAGGGCAGAGCCAGACAGCCTCCGTGTAAACCTGGGCCCATCTACTGGCCAAGCGTCAGTCCTGAACCTTCTCTGTAAAATGACAATAACGAAAATACACACAGCCAAGGTTGAATTGAGAATTCACTGCGTTCATACAAGTAAAATGGTCAGAATCATCCCCGGTATCTAATAAATACCGCATGAATGTTAACCTGTTCTTAAAATTAACATTATTATTCTTATTTATTACTCTCATCTCATGCAGGTTTTGCAAGATTAAGTTAACAAGTATAAAAACGCTTAGAACAGTGACTCAGTATGGCGATAAATGTTAGCTGTGTTTACTGGTATTAATTTGCATGTACTCATCAGACATGTGTTGAATATGAATTTGCATGTATGTGCTGATGCCACCACGACTGCCTTTTTTTTTTTTTTAAGACCAGCACAAAGAACTGTTAAGGACTGGATCAAAGTTATAAAATGCAAAAAGTCTATCTCCAACACCTCATTAGGAGGAAAGCAAAAAAGAATTTACTAAAATTGTGGTAATTTTATTGCATAACAACACTGGCCTTAGAAAAGAAAGCCAGAGGCAACAAATGCAAACACTTTCTGGAAAGTTAGGACTCACTGCTAAGTAATAAAGAAATAACAACAGAAACAACATCTGCTAACATTTAGCGAGCACTTACTATCAGCCCAGCACCATGCTAATACTTTCCTGTAGTCAAAGTCACAGCTAATGTCCTTAAGACCCCTCGGAGGCAGGCCCCCATTTGCCAGATGCTGAAACTGAGGTTAGAGGTCACCCAGCCTCCCCAAGGTCACCTCGCTTGTGAGAGACAGACAGACATGCCAGAACAATGCTTTTAATCTTCAAGCAAAGTAGTTCCCTGAAGATTGGACAAGCAGAAAAATCAAGAAAACTTTCAGAAATCAATAAAAGATGGGCAGTTTTGTTTTGCCAAGAATGGATTATCATTTCATAAACGAAAGGGTATTTTTAATAGGAAGATGGGAGGGGAAAACCTCAGAATAAATCCAAGAAATAAATGGCAGTGGCCTTACACAGAAACATGTGCGTGCGACACAACCGTCTTTTTCTTTCTCATTTCAACACGAACCTGCAGCAAGTTCACACGCCTGCTCTTTGAATCGGCATTCAGGAACCACTGCTTTATCTTATTCTGCCATTACAAACCTATTCCCACTTCTAATTTGCAGGAGGTTAAACAACAGTTAGCTAAACCATTAGTAACACTTGGAGAAGAGGAGAAACTGGAATTAGATTAAGCCAATTCTGAAGTGTGTCCAGGAAAAGGGCATTAACAGCTACAAAGCCAAAGAATTTAGCACTGAAGTCAACGAAACAAAAGAACAATGAACCTGAAAGATGCTACCATATTTGTAAATGTTTTTTCAGGACCCAAAGCTGTACAGAGAGTCCCTTTCCTGCCAGGAGCCCATTCAATGGTCAGAGCCTGACCCTGACCTGCCTGTGTGAATTCTGAGCTCAGCCCTGATATTCCGCACTTTTCCTCCACCACACACAATTCAGGGTTCATTCCCAGGAAAACCCACAAAGGTTTCAAAAACCTTTTGGGAGGAATCAAACTGCAAACAGTCCCTCATTAGGACTTTTTCTCATAGCGTGTGTATTCCCACGACACAGCTTCACCAGGCAATGTCACCAAGATGGGGTCCCCATCACCTAAATCCCCCAGCCTCATAGTCATAAAGGCCAGGAGGTCTAATCTGGGTCAGGAATGAAAATGTCTTTCCTCAGCAAACACCTGCACATCTGAGCTCAAATGAAGAATATATAAACTTCTCTTTGGAAAGACCCTGGTGGATAGCCATTTAAAAAAAAAAAAAAAAAGGGCAAGGTTGAATGCAAAAACCAGAACAAAATGCTTCATCCTCAGTGGGATTCGAAGGGAGAAAACAACACACACTCAAATGACAAACGATCACTGGGCCAGGCATCATTCTAGACCAATCACTCTGAAGCAAGGGTGAGTCTGCCCCCCATGGACATTTGGTGGTGTCTGGAGACATTCTCGGTTATCATACCTGGGGGAGGGGTGCTACTGGCTTCTGGCAGGTTGAGGCCAGGGATGCTGTTAAACATCCTGCCATGCCCAGGACAGCCCCCACAGCAAAGAACAATCTGCCATGCCCAGGACAGCCCCCACAGCAAAGAACAATCCGGCACAAAATGTCAACAGCACTGAGATTGAGAAATTCTGTTCTAGGCTCTGGGGACACCACAGAAAACAAGGAAGAGACAGAAACCCGTGTCCCCTTGGACCCTGCAGTCTAGCGTAAAGAAATATATCACAAACATGACACATTAGGAAACTATAGACTAGGACATAATGTAAATGCTGTGGGGAAAATAGAGCAGGGGAAGGAATAGTTTGGAGGGAGAGCCACTGTACACAGCACGCTCAAGGTAGGCTTGGCGAGAAGGACATGAAGTGGGTCGGGGAGGGAGCTCTCTGGACAGAGGAACCAGCAAGTGCAACATACAAAGGTCCTGGGATGGAGGGGCCTGGAGTGTTCCAGGGATGGAGAGGTGACCAGCTGGAGCAGAGGGAGCTGTGGGAGTGGCAGCAAGAGACACACTCAAAGCTGACAGGGAGCCTGCCCATACTGTCTGCCTTGTACCATTTTAAGGGTCTGGAGTTTTATCAAAACTAGGAGCTACTGGAGGGACTTGAGGAGAGAGTGTGACACATTGTAACACAGGGCTTCTCAACCTCCCCAGTGACAATTTGGGCTCAGATAATTCTCCACTGTGGGGTTGACCTGTGCACTGGAGAAAGTTTAGCAGCATCTCTGGCCCTGACTTACCAGAAGCCAGCAGCAACCCCCATCCATTGTGACAACCAAAAATGTCTCTGCCAAATGACCCTGGGCAGGGGTAGGAGGGGAAGGGGGTGAAAATCACTCCTAGGCTGAGAACCAGTTTTAACAGAAACATTGCGGCTTCTCAGTTGCAAATCCAGTAAAAGCTGGTAAGGATAGAGGCAGACCAGGTTAAGAGACAATCACCCAGGCGAGGACTGGTAGCAGTTTGGACCAGAGTGGTAACAGAGGAGCTGGGGACGAGTGGGCAGATTCTAGACATATTTTCAACTCCAAGAGACAACCCAGAGAATTTAACTAGATAGAACAAATAGCTACAGCAGTCTTTACCTTCCAATTTCAACTTTTTCCAACCCAGACTTATAAGAAGGGTGGTGCCCCGGCAGAGACTTCAGACAAAAAGCCACAAGGAGGGCCCTGAACAAGTTGCCCTTGTAAAGTTGCACAACAGATGTCGATGACAATACGTTAGACAACTGTGGAAAACAGTACTATGGGGAAATTTTGCCAACCCCATATATTTATTCACAGATTTTATTTCACTGGTTTATTTCAAAGAGCATGTGTCTGCTCCAGAGACAAGCTTTACAACTTTTTTAATTTAGCCTTCCTTTGCATACTGGTTCTGCCCCGCACCTGCTTCTAGCTTCAACATGTGAAGCCATCGCTTCCCACGTCCCCACATTTTCCCTTACACGTGCAAGCTAGCTCCTGAGGATGTTCAACCCTTGCAAGTCATTTTTTGCCGACTCTGAAAAAGAACAGGCCCCAGTCCTCCAACACGAGTTTCATGGCATGTATGTGGGTTTTTCCAGATGGCATTTTCCTCACTCTCTCAAACTCATTTAATGTTATGTATCAGCTACCATCAAAAATGTTCCAAACAGTCCGGTTAATTCATTTCTTTCAGGACTACACACACACACACACACACACACACACACACTTCCTCCCTCATTCTGGCCATGTAAGCATTTGCTTATAGAAGCAAAAGCAGAGACTGCTCGGTAAAACACTGGTCCCTTCAGCCGAATGCAGATAAAGCCCCAGTGAGCATAGCCAACAATACCCTTTACACACTATTACTCCAAACCCCCAAGCCCCAACACACACGATCTATGCTCACACACAAAACAGCCATTATGAAGTGAAACCACCAACTAAAGGCTGGTTCGATGCCTCTAACTGCATAGGAGGTTTCTGTCCAATCTCCGTTAAATATCTGCAAAGAGGCTGCTTCAGCCACCCAGCAGTGGGTGTGCTGTTCCCAGATTTTCCTCCCCAAAGTGGATTCAGAGTCTGACACAGCCCTGAAGGAAACAAACTTAACTGCACTTCTGCCTAGAACAAGGACCGGCCCCGTGCACCCCAGAAGCTAAGATCACACCACCTCACTCCTGATTCAGTTATCCCTCTTCATTCACCCTGATTTCTGGACCCTCTCTGCCTCTGCCAGCGGGGACCTTCACCCAGTCCCTACCCACAGTGAGGGGCAAGCAGGAAGGTTTGAGATGGGTGCAGAGGCACTGCTGAAACTTCCAGTTACAGCCTCATCTAATCTCACAACTGAGAGGGGTGGAAATAAACCTTCTCTACTCACAGCCTCAAATGACCATCTCCCTCTTAGTAAACATTGGGTATGTCCAGAGTGGCCAGAGGACAGAGAAAGTAAGACACCCAAACCCTCCCGACGGACAAGTGGGAATGGAGGTAGCATAGGAAGGGGGCACTAGGGGTGGAAGAGGCACCAGATGAGCAGGTGTCTTCACTCCTCTCCCCAAAAGTTTTTCAAGTCCCCAGAGAATTAAACACGTGTCTCTGCCAAACAGAGGACACTCCCCAAACCCTCCAATCCCAAAGCTCTTTCTCCTCCAGGGAAGGCCTGGATTTGAATGGGACCCTATAGCCCAGGGAGTTCAACCTGGACGAGGAGACACGCCCACCCCGCTCCCCACGCCCTCACCCCCTCCCCTCCACCCCGCGCTCAGGTGCTGCGGTTGGGAAGGTGAGAGGCGGGGCTCCGGAAATCTCACCTGGAGGCGGCTGGGGCGTGTTTTCCCAGAGGGGCCGGACTCCTATGAGGCAACAACACAGGACCTAACTGCTTCCCACGAATGTCGCGCTCAATCCACCCTAAGCTCTCCCTCTCCAAGTCCTCAGCCTGCTGGGACCTTCAGAAAAGAGGTTCACCTGAACTCATTTTTTTCCCTCCTTCCCACCTGGACAGCGTCCCGGCCCGGCGCTCCTCCTCCCCCCACCTCAGCGCCAGGGCGCTCCCCAGCCCCCACACGCTATCAGCAGCTGGTATCCCCAACCAAGGGTCCCCTCGCCAGCGCGGGCCGTCCCGAGCTGCCCACCGCGCCCCCAAAGTGCGCTCGAGCGGAGCCCCCCGGAGGCGCACCGACCCAGCGGGCGCGGCCCCCAACTGCGGGGAACAGTTCGCCCTCTGCCCCGGGGCAAGGGCACGGGGTCCTTGTCCCAGAGCCCGAGCGAGCGGCTTTCCTTGCCCCAGCGTGCGAGGCGCGGGGTCCCCCAGCCGCCCGCCGCTCCTCCCTCCAGCTGTCACCACTCACCTGCTCTTCAGGGGTTGACTTTTGAGTTCGTAATAGGTTTTGGGCTCTTCGTGAAACTCCTCCCCGACTTCGAAATCCGGCACGATCCCCGATTCCGACTGCATGGCTCTCGCTTCCCGTCCTCCCACTGCTCCAAAAGAAAACCCAGCCCGGGGGCGGAGGGAAGGTGACGGGGCCTGGGTCCCCGGAGCGGTGCGCCCCCGCGCAGTGCAGAGCTCAGCCCGCTGGCCCGTGCGCTGCCACCCTCTCCGGCGCCGGGAGTTTACACTCGCACCCCGGCGGGAGGGGCGGCTGCCTGGCGCCGCCTGGGATCTGTAGTCCCCTCGGAGCGGGACAATCCCGGCTCGCCAGGGGGGCTGCTCTCCCGAAAACTACAACTCCCAGAAGGCCAAGCAAGGGCAGAGGCAACGTGGTAGACACCGCTAGTGCAACTCCTGTTTGGATTCATTGTCAATGTCAGCAGCTCCTCTCCCTCCGCTCTCTCCACTTGCTTCAAGGGTACAGACTTGGCTATTTAATATTAATAAGAACGGACTCAGCCCTACTCTCCTACCATCACTCCTCCTCCCAGCTCACACATTCGCGAGGGCACGCCAAGTCTTTATTAAAAAAAAAATTAAGTGAAGATTTTGGCACTAGAAAGTTTCAGCCTGAAAAGCCTCCCTTAAAGTAAAAAGACTTCCTATCAGGCTTCATGCTTCCCAGCGCTGCTGCGACAAATTAACTTGTCCTCGGACTGGAACAGGGTGGAGGAACTTCCCTTCACTTTGTACCTAAAACATTACTGTAGAAAGTGTTCTTGTGCGTTTCTTTTCCATAAGTAACTCATTCTGGGCTTTTACAATACTATTCATCCAGTGGAATAGCTCTTTTCCTTTATCCAATTAACCACTTCTAATCTAAAGCGGCACTTAAAAGGTTCGGTTAATTTAAAAAGGCACAGTTAGAAAACGGCGTCGTCACTGTCTGCTTTTAATTTCTCAGTTGGCTGCGAGTTCAAATGAGATTGTCCTAACATTTCAGAGGTGAAATTGGGGAGCACATAAACTGTGCAAGTGTCAACCCCCGCCCCCCAACCTGAGCTTCCCCGTACTCAGGTAACAGATTAACAGGCACTGTTGTGGCTCATATTCCTTCTTTTAAAAGTGTCTTGAGGCATCAGGAAAGAAACAAGAGTCTTAGGGGGTGGCTCTTACAGTTCTAAGACCCACAGTTGAAATCCCGAGTCCTTCTCGAAAGTGCTGTGTAATCGTGGGTATATCACTTGATTCCTAGAAGCCTCCCATTTCTTCATCTATAAGAGGAGGTTGGCAAACTTGTTTTTTGGAGATGTTGCAAGGCCAAATGCAAGAGAGTGATTTGTAACCTATAAAAAATGCTGCTCAATGGTCATTCTTTTATTTATTAGCTCTTGAAGATAATCCTTTCAGACTTCTTTCAGTTTGTCCTTTCAAAAGCAGTAAACTAAATGATCATCCTACGAGAAAAACTATTAAGGAGGCTAGACTAATGATTGGTCATCTCCTAAGAGCTGGCTGTTTGCTTGTTTTGCCTCAGATGAAATATTTTAATTTCACATTAATTTCTTACCATTAAAATATGATAGAACCTCAACACTGCAGAGAAAAACAGGCTTTCTGTGCTCATGAGTGTGGGATCCCAGATTTCTTGATAGACATACTGCTGGAAATTAGACTTTAAAAGTAAAAAAAAAAAAAAAAAAAAAGGTGTTACTCTCTGCCAGAAGGAAGAGGAAGGAGTAAAACATGGAAGAAACATGGAGTCTAAACTCCTAGTCTCATCTTTCTCAACTGCAGGTGGCTGGAATGTAGTAGGCGGGGTTGATTATCATAGTAACTTGGGGGTATTGGAGGCAGTTAAGGGGTATGGGCCTAAGATGCTACCCATCTGTCTTGTCCAGAATCATTGGTACTCGCATTGAGAAACACCAGAGTCTTCTTAATCTTAGGTTCAGCAGAAGCCTTTTACTCTGAGGAAGGCTATAGACCCTCTCTCCAGGAAACATAGATGAAAACAAGATTCTTGTGCTCAATGTTGGTCTGTTGATCTTTGAAGTCTATCAAGGACTTCAAGTTAGAACTGCAGTTTATAACCTCTTTAGACCTGTAATGAAACAGTCCATTTTGCCATTCTTTTTGCCATTATATCCAACAGTGACCAGCTAGACCTAAGGGACCAAATCCCAAGGGGAAACAAACTTTCAAGAAAGCTAAGACACCTGAACTTAGCTCCAACTAAGCATTTTCCACAGAGATCCCTTGACACAGAGCTCTAGCTGAGCTTGCCCTGGGGTACACACAGATAGCTGTTATTTTTTTCCCTGCACCTATTCTTCTGATCTCATCTTACTCTCAGTTCAGGAAATTTTCTCTTCCATTACCTCTGTCAGGGTTATCAGTTATGGTGTCATCTGCTACCCAGGGATAGTGGGTGTGTGACCTAATCCTGACCAACCAGTGGGCCCATTTTCCTAGCCATGGTGATTTCACGAGGGATGGACCCAGGACCCTAACATGACTAGCAGTCCTCCCTGGAACTTTTCTTTTAGGGCAACTGGGAAAGATTGTCTAATTCTTGGAAGCACAGTGCTGAAAGGAAGGAAACCTAGAGCTTATTACTTATGGCCACATAGTGAAGCTGATCAAAAAGAAGAGAGAGGGAGATAAGATCAACCATCGAAGAGAAGCAGAAACAAGCAAAACTGAGAAACAGAAAACAACAATAACATTGTCCCAGCTCCCTGTTCAGCCATACTTGAACTCAGAGATCCTTGGGCTTTTCATATATATGAACCAAAAAATTTTCTTCTTTCGGCTGGAACTTTTGGTTTAGGCTTCTCTCAGTTGCAACCAAAAGAGCTTTGAGTAATCACCCTAAAGATCTTTTACTCCTACTAATGGACAATTTTCTGTGGGCTGCCACACCATTAATTCATGTAACCAAAAGTTGGCCACCTGGTAGATGGCCCCTGTAATCCCCCTTCATTAGTGAATTGAACCCTAGGAGCAGATACCTCTTCTTTAAAAGGTGATAAAAGTCAAGCTCCATACATTTCTACCAAGGACTATGCCTATTAAAAGCACAAAAGCAACGGCCAATGATTATAATTATTTTCATTAATAATATAACCTATATTTATGTAATACTTTACTTTTTTACACATGCACCTCTTATTGGAGCACATAAAAATCCAGTAAGGATAGACAGGCAAGGGTCCCCATTACAGTATGCACTGAACATGCACTGATTATGAACATAGTGTTGTGTTAGGTACCCAGACTACAAGAATGTAGTTGATTTCCTCCCTCCCCTTCAAGAGGCTCAAAGTCCAGGAGTTGAATAAAGGCTTGTAACACAATGAGAAACCACACCCGAGGCAGCAAATGTTAAGCAGCAGATAATGGGTGTGTGATTTATACTTTTATGTTCATTTAGCTAAACAACTATTTGTGGAGCCCCTACTGTGTGCCAGCCACATTATGTGCTAGATATGGGGGAAATGGCAGTGACGAGCCACCTGTACTCCCTGCACCCAAGATGTGGTCCTTGCCTTTTTTAGGAATAGGAATGAAAATGATTTCATGGATAAATAAAGTGATAGATAGGTAGATCCTACAACTGTCTGAAAAAGGAGAAACCACTGAGCAGGAAAGAGATGAATTCTTGGAGAAGTGACAAAGCTACATCAAGAGAGCATAAAAGAGAGAAAGGAAGGAATGAGGGAAGGAATGAAGGAAGGAAGAAAAGAAGGGGAAGGAAGGAAGAAAGAAAAATCTAGGACATAAAATATGAAAAGTACCACCAACATACAGAAAAAAAAAGAGAGAGAAATTTAATAATACCACAAGGATGTAATCAGACAAACCCAGAAATTGAGAAATTCTACAAGACATTGAGAAATCTTCAAAAAATAAATATGAAATAGCATGAATTAAAGGGGAAGGAGGAACTGCTATAGATTTTTTAAAGATTTAGAAGTCATATTAGGTATGTGAATGATATCTCAATTTAAAAAAATGAATTGAGAAAAAAGAGACATATCACTCAAATACATTTTGTAGACTTTATCTGAGTTCTGATTTGAACAAACGAAAAAGGATGATCAATAAATAATCCAATGCAAAATCTGTGAAGCTTGGATTTGAATATAAATGGTAATATAAATGTATTAGAGAAAGGGCTGGCTGAAATCTGGAGGGTGATTTAAACGACTTTCGGAAGGGAAATCTGATGAGTCTCCGGAATAGCTGATAACAATGGAGCAATGGGATAAGAGCTGAGCAATGGGTTTTGGGGTACTTTTACCTTGTCAAAAGCTGCTAGAGAAGAAACTGTTTCGACACTTATTAAGAAACAGTAAGACCAACTTTATTCAGGAAGACTTGCAATAGGCGTAGGTACTACTGCAATGTGGTATTGCAGTAGAGGTAAGAGATTGGGCTCAACTTCATAAACAAGGAAAAGCTGGGGATTTATATCCAAGAGGCAGAATGTGTGTTGGGGAGGGGGGTGGAAGGTGGTCAGTGGGTAGAAAATCAGTAAAAGAGTACTGTAATTCTTTGCTTAAACTGACCTAACAGTATTCTTGCTGAAGGTAGGCAAGGGTAATCAGGTATTTCCTAGGGGATGGTGGGGATGAAGAAGGTGATCAGATATCAAGGGTGGGGGATGCTGGCTAAACTGACTTGACAGGATTCTTGCTAAAATTGATCAACACAAATGCAAGTCCAAAAGTCAAGGTCTAGTTGGGAAGAGGATTCAGAGACTATGTTGAGTCAGGGAGAGATTCAGAGAAAAGATGTGCCTATTACAGGGTATAGGGCCAATACTTTGTAACAACTTTAAATGGAGTACAGTCTATAAAAATTTTGAATCAATAATGCAAATGCTGTACACTATGTTGTACACCTGAAACTAATAAAATACTGTAAATCAACTATATTTCAATTTTTTAATTACAAAAAATTTTTTTTTTAATTTTATGAAGAAGTGCCTCTTGTAGCTCATAAGCACCAAAGCCAGGCCAGTGACAGCAGGTGGCGGTCACCCCACAGCTATCAAGGCAATGGAGGAAGAGCGGTTTGACCTGTGTGTGGACTTTGACTCTAATGCAGAGCAATCAACCAAGGTCAGGCTTTCACTCTTGTTCCAAAGTGTCTTAGGTCACAGGAATTGAAGTAAGGGGAACACCAAACATTCCGTAAGATAATACAGCAAAAAGAAGGAATATACACTCCAAAGTGGGCGGTCCTACTTCTCTGTCTTCCTCTAAACAACTACCAAAGTGAGATTACTGGCTTTTCTGTAAAACATGTAAAATAGGTTTATCTTCTAATCGAAAAGTAATACTTACTTTTAATTAGAAAATGCAGATAAGTAAAAGGGAAAGAATTTTAAACACTCATAATACCACTATCCAGAGATATTTGCACCTAGGTATTTCATTATATTATATAATGATTATATAATATATATATATCAGGAAATATTCAGAAGGAGATCATACTGAATATACCACTTCATCACCTACTTTGCCCTTTCATGTAGTATTATAAATAGCTTTCCCTGTCTATAACATCATTTTTGTTTTTAAAATATACTTTCCATTAAGTAAATTTACTAGAACTTATTTTTCTAATCTCTCTATTGCTGGACCTTTAGGTTGTTTTCAGTTTTTCACTATTGTAGGTAAAGATAATTCTGCTGCTATCCTAGTAACTAAATCTTTGCTCCCATCCACAATAATTGCCTAGAAATCGAATACTAGACAAAAAAGCAGGCATGTTTTTGAAAATTTTCTAAGAGGGATCTCTCTAGGACACAAATCTCATCTTGTCTTTTCCCTATTTTAAACCCTCTCAGAATCCCCATTGTTCAGAATAAAGTTCAGGCTCTTTAAACAAATGCATGTATGTATATGCATGACTGGGACATTGTGCTGTATATCAGAAATTGACACATTGTAACTGACTGTACTTCAATTAAAGAAAAAAGAAAAAAGATCAGGCTCTTTAACATTGGATATCCAGCTCTCCGTGTCCTGGATCCTCCCATCCTCTTGACCTTTTCTGAGATCACTCCCTGACTTCGGTATTAAGTTGCTTTCAGTGACCCAAACTGCCAAAGTTCCTGGAATATGCCATGTTGTTTCTCTGTGTCTGGAGCACCTTTCTTTCCTCTTTGGCCCAACACACATCTTTAGCCTTTAAGACTCAGCTCACATGCTATCTTCTCCAGGAAGCTTTGCTGTACACTGCCAGCCTTCATCAGGCTCCCACACTGGTTTACAGGCCCCATCCCTAAGTTCCCTAGATACACTGTCGTCAGTACACAGTATTGTAATTACTTGCTTAACTTTCTATACACAACTACCACCACCTTCACAACCCCTACTCCCACCACCACCCCCGCCACACACACACACACACACACACACACACACACACACACACACACACACACACACACCTAAAACACCCCTATCCTTCCTTGCCCAGACCGTGAGCGTCTACAGGCCTGGGACCATGCTCACACTGGATATTTAATAACTATCTACTGAATAAAACTAATGGATTAGCCATCAAGTAAAAGAAAAGATGTTTTCTAGCAAACTCACAATGTTCCTTTTTGTAAGGACAACAAGGATGCTGCAAATGAAAATAGAACTTTTAGTAGGTTCTCCACAGTGCTCATTTGTACACGTAGGCAAATATTGATTGAACAAAATAACTAACTTCTCCATCACTAATGTTCTATCCTAGTCTGAATTAATTTATCAGAGCAGAATTTAGCCTGTCTCCCAGTGGCAATGCTGATAAGGACGCTGAGATCTCTTCATTAGAGCAATAAGCGGACATGTTCAGACTTGCTAGTGGGAGACCCGGAACAACACCATGCTCGAAAATAACCGAATGAATCATATTTAGCACTTATTAGAGGAACTAAAATCAGAAATCGAAATAAGCCAAGACACATGCACATTTCCTGTCGTGAAGCCTGCAGGGGTAAACCTCAAGGGATTTGATGTTCCCAATCATGTTGACACAAAACCCGTAGAAAGTTTTAAAACACAAGGACTCATTTGTCAGGTTGCAGATGAAAATATATTCATCTTTATTTCCCCCTAGAACTCAATAATGCATAGGGAGACTCAATGCACTGCTGTTAAACTGACTTGCCAAAGTAATATGCTAAAATATTAAGCCCCAGGGGTCAACGGTCAAGTAGCTGGAAAAACAGAAAACTTCTGGCCTAGGGACGGGAGAAGAAGGGGAGGTCTCCAGGGACTTATTTCTTAAAGATGTATTAGACTGAATGTCAGAGGGTGGTAGGAGGACCATTAAGGAATTCTACTTATAAAACACACAGATAGTGGTTGGCAATATGACATACTCCACACAAGACTTTTGTAAATAAATAAAATAAATAAATCTTTATTTCTTGATCCATTTAAAAAATACCTGTGTAGTACTTACTCTGTATCAGTCACACACTGAGAAAGATGAGTTGATTGATTCAGCTAAAGCTTTCCTTATATATACTTATGGTCTTATAGTATATACACTGATATATTTTTATTTCCTTGTACTTATTTCCTTATATATACTTATTTCCTTATGTATAGTTATAGTGTGACTTTCTTTTTTTTCCTTGTGATGAGAACTTTTAAGATCTACTTGCTCAGCAACTTTCTTTTTTTTTTTTTTTAATTGAAGTACAGTCAATTACAATGTGTCAATTTCTGGTGTACAGCACAATATCCCAGTCATGCATATAGATACATATATTTGTTTTCATATTTTTTTCATTAAGGTGATTACAAGATACTGAACCTAGTTTCCTGTGCCATTCAGAAGAAACTTAAAAAAAATTTTTTTTATATTATAGGTTGAGATTTACAAATGTTAGTCACTGACATTCTTTTCTACATCAGAAGGGAGCACTGGCTGGCTTCGATCTCTGGCTCCACCACTTACTGGCTGTGTGATGCTGAGTAAGATTCCTAAATCACCCTAATTCTCAATTTCCTTATTTGTAAAAAATGGGGTAATAAAACCAAATTGGTGTTTGTAAGAATTAAATAAGGAAATCAGTATTATGCACTTTGCTGTGTGTTGGCTGAAACTCGTAAGAATTGTTGGCTAATTTATGTTATTGTTAGCTCCTGCTGTTGTTCTTTTTAGTCCTCTTTTGACCACACCTTAAATTAGCCTTTAGGAATCCACTGACCTGTGTTTGAGGCATAAAAGAGAACAGAACGCTTTCTGTTTCTCATGTCAATTCTCTTTTGGTTGAATGTTTTCAGAGACCTTTTCTTCCCATTATGAAATATATTACACTTTGGAAAAGTGCATAAGACATAAATGTATTCTTTCACAAATAATGATCTCTGTCCACTCACAACAACTTCCCTCAAAGAGGTAACCGCTTTCATGGTAATCATTTCTTTTTCTGTAGTTTTACCACCTAAGTGTTCCACTCTAAGCAGTATAGTTCATTTTTGCCTATTTGGGGGTTTTAGAGAAATGAAATTATGGTAGCCAGCTTCCAAGATGGTGCTCAATGATCCTGATGTCCTGATGGTCTCTCCTCACATTAATTCAGGGCTAGTTTATGTAACCAGCTTCTACAGCTGTCAGAAAAGTTTATTGCAACTTCTGCCTAGTTCTCTCAGATTGTTCAAGCTGTGGGAAGCATGAGGAAACTACAGCAGCCCTGTGCAGAGTCCTGATCCCCCATCCCAAGTCAAACCTTCAGATAAGTGTAGCCCAAAAGGGCATTTGGCTACAACCTCATGAGCCCCCCGAGGCAGAAATGCTGCAAGCCACTCCCAATTATCTGACCCACAGAAACCATGAGTGATGATAAATGATTTCTGTTGTATTAAACCAAGAAGCACTGGAGTATAATTTGCCATAAATAATAGATTAAGTAATCAGAAACTGAATAGTATGAATCTGAGGATTCTTCTACTCAAAGTTTTTAAAAGATACATCTTTATGATAATGTGTGTGACTTAGTTTGTTTTTATTACTATATAGCATTCCATTGTATGGATACATTTTGGTCTTTTTTTTATAAACATTTTTGTCTGTGTGGTAAACTCTTAATCAAAAATGTTACTTTTCGATTGGAGGGAGTTTTCTGCAGATATGGGAGGGGAAGATAAATTGCATTTGACACCTTTGAGGCCAAATATACCATTAGTATTTAATAATCCAAATACCTTGAATAACCAAAAACAAGAAGTTTTTGGAATGAGCCTTATCTCTTTTCACTGTCAACATAGTGATCCTGAGTGACAACCTTACTAGTCCTTCATATCACCTCAGAGAGACACTAGACTTCTCTGCCTTTCTCAAATAGAGACTAGAAGGGAGGATGGGGTGAAGACATACTCTCTGTCCCCTGGGTTATATTTTCATCTTACTGACAATTAAAATAAAGCAAGCATGCTTTTAAACTGTTGCAGACTCAGAAGCTCATATTTTTCTTTACATAGTATATTTTGAACAGCTTTTCATCTTGAAAATATACTTATCATAATGATTAAGCCTAGACAGTATTCTATTACATCAAGAACATATAAAGTGGTTATGAACAACTCCTAGATTTAGAGGTAAATTTTTAATGGGTTTGCAAATACCCAAAACATTTACGAGAAATTGTATGTACGATGTATGCACATTTTTTCTAGCAAAGGAGCCTACATTTCTTCTCAGATTCTCCAAGAATTAAAAAATAATTAAAGAAGTGGGGGGAAAAAAGAGCTGAATCACTGTATGAAAAGCTGTACAAGAGATGGCATGACTCTCTAATCAGTCTCTTCTTGATCACTTCGTTTGCATCCAGTTTTCACTGTTATAAACAGTGCCATAAGTACATTTAGGAGTTTTCAGTTTCACTGTCTAGGAAAACATGAAAGGCATGGAGCACTCCTTGTGTTGAAAAACTGGTGAACATGCTGCAGTTCAACCACCTGTGCAGAAGGCATTCTCATCAAGTCATCAAAGTAGAGATTAGAACCCCCCAGACACTGAAACCCCATGAGCTCAATTACACAAAGCCTGTTGTTGGCTGCCAAACCTAAGACAGTGACAAGCAGAAGCAAAGCAGAAAATTCAGAATAGAAAAGGAGAGAGAAAAAGACAGTAACAGGATGGAGGAAAAGAAGGAAATTCGTGCAGTGAACACTGGTTTTTGACTGAGTCAGCCTTCCTTCCTTCTTTCCTTCTGCTCCTAAGGGCACTCCTTTTTCCCTTTGGGAAACTGCCCCACCTCCATCACAGGTGCCATTGGTACAGCTGTCAGTCAACAGTAGCCAACTCCCTCTGGTCAAAGGAGTGAAATGCTGACCCAACCTAGACCAAAAAGCTTCTCTCACTCAGAAAGCTGAATCTCCTACAGAAACCCCAGGGCGAGGAAGGCCCCTGGAGCTGAGTCATCCAGTAGATGCATCCTACAAAATCAAACTATGAGTTCCTGCCACAGAGAGTCACCCAAGGACTCCTGGTTCCTCCTGCACTTCCCCAGATGTGACTGTTTAACTCCTTCTTCTGGTCTTCAAGCTTCACAATATTCTTCCAGTTAATTCCTTCTTTTTGCTTCGGTTAGTGAGAGCCAGTGTCTGTTGTTTGCAAGAACAGAACACAAGTCCTAATACAGTTAGAATTAAACCCAAAGGTACAGTGAAAACAAATGGCCCACCCCTTGACTTTTGTTGTTGTTTAAAACACACCCCCCTCCAAACACACACAGGTCCTAATGCCAAGATATCCATCTAAGGTCTCACAACTATTGGTGATGGAGACAGGATTAGACACAGATCTCTCCTCAATAGAATATAAAATTCTTAAGGACAGAAACATTGTCTTATTTCATGGTGAGTACTCCATCCCAAAAACAGTGAGGGGCACAACCTAGGTATTCAGTAAATGACTGCTGTGAATGTTGTGCTGTTGTTGTTTTTGTTTCCTGACTTAGAAGCAAGGAGAGATATACATGAAAGACATACATGAAAAAAAAAGCACTTTGCAAGATGCTATGTATTGTGTGACCCTATTTTGGTCATTTTAAAATGTACTATAATATTTATAACTTCATTGTGTAAAAAAAAGATCTGGAATTAGGTTCCCCATCCTACCTGTTAAGAGTGGTTATCCCTGGCAGAAGAAAAGAAGTAAGCAATTTTTTAACGTTTCAGTGTTATTTGAATTTCTTGAAGTTTAAATATATCACTTTTGTGATATAGAAAATAATTGTTTAAATTAAGGAAAGGGAAGGAGGGAAAATAAAGAGAGAAAGAAGAATGACCCTTACTGGTGGCACTCTGCCACGGATTCCTCATTACAATGACCATCAGGACTGTTCACCAAGATTCCATTTCCCTCCTTTCAGGCACAGGGTAAGATTGAACTTCCCATACACTTGAAATCAGACTTGACCACATGTCTTGCTTTAGCCAAAGAAATAAGAACAGAAGCAAGTCATTTGGCATCCAGGCAGAAGCCTTTAAGGGTCAGTGTGTAATCTGTCATATTCTCTTCCCTCATCTACAGCAATCACCAATGGTGGAGATTCCTTATGGCCTGGGTCCCTAAGTAACGATGACAGGAAAATAGCTTCCCCACCAACGCCAACTCATGACAGACATGGAGCATAAGTGAGAAATAAACCTTTATTTAAGCCACCGATATTTTGCAATACGTATTTTTATAACCTCAACATACCAAGTCATACCAAGGTAATTGAACTGCATGCCCTTGGCCATATGGCTACTTACATCTTCCTAGGCAACAAATTCTTGGTTCAAAGCACCAGACGACCCTGAACAGCACTCTCTCTATTGTAAATTCTAGGGACAGAGAAACTGATTGGCTCTAAATAGGTCATGTGATTGACCACTCTGGTCCAATTAATGTGGATGAACTCAAGTTGTAGAAATATGGCTGCCTGGGGTCCAAACCTCTGTATTTATGGAGAGGGGCAAGCGGGATTTTGAGAGGAATAGGGTTAACATGTAGATGCAAAAATCCTCAGCAAAATATTAGCAAACCGAATCCGACCACACATAAAAAGGTTCGTACACTATGATGAGGTTGGATTCATCCCAGAGTCACAAGGTGTGAAATGTAGCATGTTATGTTTCAAACAATGGAGTTCTTGGCTATATAATCCCACTCTCCACGTGTGAAGGAAAAACCGGGCTGGTCTAACAAGATAACTCACAAGTCTAGGAATGTGAAGGAGAGGCTGGGCTGGTCTAACAAGATAACTCACAAATCTAAGTATTTGAATACTGATCTGAGTTCTGCTGGACTAACTTGTAAATCTAAGTTAATTAGTGTTGGTTTGCTGTTTATGTGTTTTTGCTAGCCAGCTGGATTTTCAAAGATACATATCTGGCTTTGGAATGTCGGTTTGCTGCCTCCCCACCTCCACTTTTGTGATGATAATGCTGCTAAAGCTGTTCCATGCCTATTGGCCGAATACCCCAAGCTTGTACTTTACCCTATAAAACCTCATGCGCACATCTTGGAGGTGCTCAGAGCTTCGGAGCAGAAGCCCCTCTGAGCCCGCCGGGGCGTAATACATCTGAGTACTCCAACCCTCCGAGTGGTGCTTGTTTCTTGACTGGCCTGTCGTTTCCGTAACACATGGACATACAGGGATATTTTCAGCCCAAGACCCAGTAAGTCTTTGATTTGTTTGTCAGTAAGGTGAGAGCTCTTGCAAGGACTGCTTGAAAAATAAATACACCATTGGTGAACTCCTTGAGGCAAAGGGTGAACAAAGGAACAAGTGTCAGGATGAGTAAATACTAAGCTGGGAAGGAGTTCCCTTGGGGTTTCCAGATGGTGAAGAAGTCTAGCTCACTCTACTCAACGGTGTCCAGCAATAGCAGGATGTTAACAGCCAGTCCTGTTCAAATCTACCTCTCTGCCGTGAGGCATTGGAAATGACAAAAACTGTGTCACAAAGTCACAGTCTACAAATAGATACAATTTCTGACACTGCAATGATGAACTAAAATTAGCTTTTACAATGTAAGAACTGCCTGGGACTTTCAATTGTTTTGATATTTAATCTAGATGCAATTAATACACACACACACACACACACACACACACACATTAAAGTGACTGGAAAAAATACATAACAAAACCAAAATTACTAACTCAGGTCATGTGCAAACACTTACTTCAATGCTATTTAAAATATCCTTGGGATTAAGGATGCAAAGTGAATCCCTTTCAAGTGCAAAGTTATCTTGTTCAGTTCACAGCTAGTCTCCTGCTAATCATTGCCTCCAGATCCTGTAGAGAGGGCTGATCACATGGATAATCAAGATTTGCTAAAAACCAAACCGAAAAAAAAAAATCTTTTGAGTCATCAGGTTGTAGCTGGAAAACTTAAGACAAGAGCTGCAGACTGCTATGAGTTTAAAAAGATCCCTGTTACGTTTAAGCCTGTTCTCTTGAATTTGACTCTGGAATGCCAGTGCTTCTCTTCTCACAGCTCTTATCTTTAGAGACAGAACCACACCCCAAACAGAGGCAATAATACATCTATCACACGAATAACACCCTTACCACCTATGGGGGGAACACCCAGGAGACACCATAGATGACAAGGAGCAGCGGGTATGGCTGGGACCTTATTGGTCCTGTGCCTTTTTGCTCTCAGCTCCATTCCTTAGGGAACCACACTCCTCAGGCTCGATTGCTCTCTGGTTTTCAGGCAGTTTGGCCAATGGGAGGCACCTGCGCATGAGTGAAGGGCAAGAGGAGGTAGAATCTGCTGCACTTCTCTCCGCTCTCTGCTTCACAGGGTGCCTCTGACATGGCGCTGTCTCCCTTGTAGCTTCCCGTCTGCGGGACAGCCCCTCTCTCTGACCCCGGTTCCTGCCTGGCAACCTCTTAGGGTTCCAGCTTCCAGCATATGGCCCCAAATCATGGGCTTTGGTAACTTACACTAAATAACTTATTTGGAAACTTTCTCTCCCCAGCCCTAAGGCTGGAACTGGCTTCCCACTATTTGTAATCTCACGCCCCTTGTATCACTTTTCAGCTTTTTCATTCCCTGAGTAACATGTTCCCTATGATAAATCCTCCCTGTGTGAGATATCTAGAGTAGTCGCAGTTGTCTTGTCTAGACCCTAAATGATGCAAGGACACAACACCAACACACACGCATTCAAGTCGAAAGTAACAAAACTAGAATTAAATGAGTAAACTGGATAGTCCAAAAAGTGTTCGCAGAAGGCAGAAATCAGAGAAGCCTAGACATTAAGTTTTCCTATGGTTCATCCTGGTTCCCAGTGTGACCTTCCTTCTACATCTTGATCTTACAGCTTCAGTGTCTACAGATAATAGCCTTTTCCCCTTAGCATTATCCAGCCAAATTTCTGAGGACTTACCAAGTGATGCTATTCTTGGAATAGGACACTGGGCAGTCTATTCACTGGTTTTCCTTACTTTTGGTCCAGTCAGCCCTGGCCCCAAGAAGACTGAACACAGCAATAATACTAGCTGACATTCATTGAGCATTAACCCTGGGTAAGAAACTTTAATCCAGTTATCTCATTTATTTTATAAAATGACCTCATAAGGCAGGTGCTATTATTGTCTCCATTTTTAAAATGGGGAATTCAAGGCTTAGAAATTAAATATTCTGTCTCTGAACCTGGCTGCCTACTGCTGAGTCTTCTGTGAGGACTGCATCTTCCCTGGCCCTGTACCTCCTAGAAGGTCCAGGGAGTAAGTTCTAGTGGATAACTGGGAAGAGTGCAGGGACCCACAGGAGGGATCCTGGCTGTGGGATGTCTTCCTCATCAGGGCCTGGCATTTAAACATTCATTAGATTCTCCATTAAGAGAATGATAATAATAGAAAGCATAAACTTTTGTAGTTAGTAGCAATTGATTCCGTTTGGATTTTTTTTTTAATAAGAAAGTCCTTGGCCTGCTTCTAGAGGGATCTGAAGACCTTCTCTTGTTTAAAAGTGAACTCTATCAATACTGTATTCAGAGCCTCCACATGAGTGCTATTATTTGAAGCTCATTTGTAAGTTCTATCATTAAAAAAAAAAAAAGGTGGAGTTACTAGATTTAGAAACTGAATAATCACATCCTCCCTAAGTAAACATCATGATCATCTACCTCCACCTTCACATAACATGTACAAAAAATACTGGGGGTTATTTTTACTGGATGCCCTAACTACAGCGCAATGCCCTTGCAGGGATCTCTCCTGCATATTATGCTGAAAAGAGTAAATACTTAATTGTTACACAGAGTGATAGATAAGCTTGTCTTTCTATACAGATACCAGCTGCGGCATTTTCCTTTTTCATATAATTGCACCTGTTCAAAGCAAAGACCTCTGGGGTTTTGAATGAGTCAGCAAAAAGCAAAATTTAGCCCACAACACACAAGCTCCCCCGCAACACATACACGTTTACACAGGTATATGCCTCGATCTGATCCCCTGGTTGGAAGACAGAACATTCAAACCTGCGCTTCTACCCAGGGGTGAGGATCTATTTGGAGAATGAAGGATGAAATCAAGAATTTAAAAATACAGTCCAATGAGAACCGCAGCCCCTTGTCAACCCCGGCTGTGCAGAACCACAGGTGGTCCAGTGAAGAAGACTGAGGAGGAAGTCATGTGACCATCATTGACATTAGCTCTCCAGAGTCCTGCCAGCTCTTTGGAGCAGAGCATTCCTGCAGGAGGATGGAGTCCCAGGTTGGAAAAAAGAGAAACACACTTCCATACTTGATGTACATCAAGAAAGCCAAGAAAAAGTGTCTTGTCTGCCCCCATGAGCAGGAAGTCTAATCACAGTGTCAGTGGTCAATTCAAGCATCCTTCGTTTAGAATTTAAATGCCATAATATCCCATTTCATACCATGAGGAGGAGTTCTGAGGAAAACAGACAGTGCATCTGAACCTGGGTTAGTTTCAAAATTAAAATTCATTTCCTTAATTTCCAAATGCCATGGTGTTGTGAAAGGACACTATTGGAAAACTTAGCCTTATCTTTAACTCTGCAGCCTGGCACATTACTTGATCTCAATTTATAAGATGAGCATATTAATCCTTGCCGAATAGGCAGGGAAAGTTTTCAGTCATTATGGGCTGGTGTAGACCAATACAGCTGTACCATGTGTTAAAATATTTAGATATTTTTGCAGTGGTTGTTACAGAGCTGCATTCCTTGACCTCATGCCTGATCACTGTCCCCAGACTGCTGCCCTAGCCATCCAGGCTTATTTCTCAGAGTCTTCCTGGATTGGACCTGACCTAGATCTCTCCAGCAGCTAAGGAGTTAAAACCTGACCCTGCAGAGGGCCCCCTGAGACCCTGCTCCACTGCCAAGGCCAGTGTGGGCCCTAACCGGCCAGTGGTGCTCACCCCGATATTGGTTATCAAGTGGTTTGAACATGACCTTCACAGGCTGACTGTGGAGATGAAGTGGCATCATGCAATTGGACACGTATTAAAAGTCGTTGAACTCTCTGCACATCGTAAATATGTCCTAGAGAAAAGCTGTTTAGTTGCACAAGCTCACACTTAAGAGTAGCTGCTACGCTGAAAGAATAACATGGACTTTTAACTTCCAGCCCAGTGACATCTGCGGAAAAGGCACTGTTCATTTCACAAAGTCACACAAGACACAATCATCACCTTCAAGAAGCCTAGACTATTCTGGAGACCAGTTTGGAGAAAGGACATAGAAGCCAATCGAAAGAGCCTCCAATGACCAAAGTTTAAAAATTTGGGCAACACGACACATAACAATAGTACTGGATTATAACCCAAAGCATAACAAATATTTACATGTATGTAATGACATAAATACATGAAGAATAAGCAAATAAATGGGAGAGAAGAAACACATCTTCCTTACAGAAGAATTCCAGTAATACACGTTGATATTTTTTCCTCTCAGCTAACACCTCTGCGCTAGATTTTCCATTTTGGGAACTATTTTACTCCAGGATGGTGTTGTTTGGTTGCTGCTGAGCATGCGATCCCTCCCTCTTCCACTTCACCATGCACACTTTCTGAGTAGTATTTTGACCTCTCTTTTTTAGGAATTCACCATTATTTGTAACCATGGGGCTGGTAGACAGGGATGGCTATTCCCAGAAGCTGCCTCTCGCTGCTGTTTCCTGAAACAGAAACGGAGGAGGTCAAACCTTGCCCTCACCCCAACACATACATGACCACGAGGCCTATCTCACACTTTAAATCTCACATGTGTGATGCAAAGATGGTGGAAACCACTGGAGGTTGAAACTTGGGTGGTATCTTGACCAGAGCTAAGCTACGGTACCTGCTGCCAAGCCTGTGAGATTTTCTTATGTTCTATTTTTCAAGCCTGTTTCTCTAGCTTTCTTTTAATCCTGCAAGCCCTTGGTATCCTTCCCACTGGTTAACTCCCTTTCGACCTAAATCTGTTGCTTGCAAACAAGAAGCTGACGAATGAAGCTCTTTTATTCATATTTATCCACCTAGCTAGCGCAATTGTTCTCAAACTTCAATGTGTCTCAGAATCACTGGGAGTACTCGTTACAAATGCCCCACTCCCAGAGATCTCATCCACAAGGTTTGAGAGGGTGCCCAGGAGTCTGATTTGAGTAAGCATTGAAAAGCACAATGTTTTTACAGACGGCCAATAGGTACATGAAAAGATGCTCAATATCACAAATAATTAGAGAAATGCAAATCAGAACTGCAATGAAGTGTCACCTCACACCGGTCGGAATGGCCATCATTTAAAAGTCTACAAATAATGAATGCTAGAGAGGGGGTGGAGAAAAGGGAACTCTACTATACTGTTGGTGGGAATGTGGTTTGGTGCAGCCACTACGGAAAACAGCAGGGAGGTTCCTTAAAAAACTAAAAACAGTATTACCATATGATCTTGTGATCCCACTTCTGGGCATATATCTGGAAAAAACTCTAATTCGAAAAGATATGTGCATCCCAATGTTCATAGCAGCACATTTACAATAGTCAAAACACAGAAGCAAACTAAATGTCCATTGACAGATGAATGGATAAAGAAGATGTGAGAGATATATGTGTATATATATATATGTGTCCTATATATATATAGGAATACTACTCAGCCATAAAAAAGAATAAAATAGTATCATTTGCAGTAGCATGGATGCACCCAGAGATTATCATGCTAAGTGCAGTAAGTCAGAAAGAGAAAGACAAATAGCATATAATATCACTTATATGTGGAATCTAAAATATGATACAAATGAACTTATTTATATAACAGAAACAGACTCACAAACATAGAAAACAAACTTATGGTTACTAAAAGGAAAATGGGATAGGGGAGGAATAAATTAGGGATTTGGGATTAGCAGATATACACTACTATATATAAAATAGAAAAATACCAAGATCCTACTATATAGCACAGGGAACTATATTCAATATCTTGTAATAAAGCATAATGGAGAAGAATATGAAAAGAACATATATATGAATAACTGAATCACTCACTATGCTGTACACCAGAAACTAACAACATGGTAAATCAGGTATACTTCAATAAAAAATTAAAAAAAGAAAAGCCCAATGTTTTTACTTGCTGGTCTCCACTGCAATATTTTGAGCACTATACATGGGATTCACTGACCCATCCTCTTGCCTAGTGCAGAGCCTGGCTGGTGTGCCGGCTAGAATCACAGGAAAGTACTTTTAGACACAATGTTCATCCTCAGCCCCAGCAGCACTCCCAGGTGAATGCAAAACAACCTTCACTTTTGATGCCAAGATTGACCTCCCCCTCAAGGGCATACAGTATAATCTTGGAATTTAAAGCCTACTAAACGGTATCAATAACATATCATACAAAAATTAATTCTCATGGTCAAAGAAGTCTGGAAAATGCTCTGTATTATCGTGGTCCAAGAGAAATATAATGCAAGCTACATATGTAATTTTAAGGTCACATTAAATAAAGGTAAAATAAAGCAGGTGAGATTAATTCTAATGATGTATTTATTTCATCCACTATATCTAACATATTCCCATTTCAGGATGTAACCAATAGAAATGTTTAATGTCTATTAATGTTTGTCAAATGTGAAACTTTCACAAAGAAAAGATTCTCTACCTTGTCTTCCGTACTACATTGTGTATTTTCCACTTTCAGCCTATCTTAGCTCAGATCTCAATAGCCATGTGACAAGGGGCTGCCTACTGGGCAGCACATCTCTACATACAATATACCTATCTTAGGGAACACGGAGCACATTAATTCATTAAAAGCTTTGAGAAATTATATCCTGAGACTCTATCCTAAGATCTACTTAACTTTAATTTCTTTTTTTTTTTTTTTAATAGGAAACGCTTCACAAATTTCCATGTCATCCTTGCGCAGGGGCCATCCTAATCTTCTCTGTATCATTCCAATTCTAGTATATGTGCTGCCAAAGCGAGCACCTACTTAACTATCTCAGAAGTTCTAAAACCTGTTTCACCATGGAACACATGCGCACGTGTGCGCACGCGCATGCACAAACACACACACGCACACACACACACACATGCTGATTTTGGAATACCTATTTAAATCTTACAGAATTAGTCCTTCTGAATACAATACTTTCAAAAAGAAAATCACTACTTAGAGATCAGCCTATGCAGTAGAATCTAGATGACATGGTGAGGGTGTGCACACAAGGAAATGTATGTCTGAGGGTGTATGTGTGGTATCTGAGAGTATTTGTAGGTATACATGAGCGGGGGTGTGTCGGGGTGTGGGTGTGAGGGTGTGTATGAGGCTGTATGAGCTGTGTTGAGAGAGTTGTGTGCTTGCTGGAAACTGTCAACAGAATTTTTTTTTAAGTAAAAATGAAATGTGTTGTTTTTTTCCCTCATGAGAGTCCCTAAGGTAAACTATTATTTGATCTCTTTGTTTCCTCATGAAAATTACATTCTTCAGATAAATACTTTAAATTTTTAGTCTATTTGTTTCTTAACACTAGAGGTGAACCAAAGAACAACTGCTTGGGGAAAGTAGGAACTGTAGCATGGATTTTCTTTCTGCTTTTGTGGCTGCGGTAAGATTAATAGAGTTAAGGCTACCTAGGTAGAATTGGGAACAAAAATATAATTAAGAAGCATACATTGAGCTTCCTTGTATTCGTGGTTAGAATGATACAATATCTTCAGGAGCTGGATTCCTGTCAAATGTTCCTTCTTATTAAAACAAAAAATTCCAAAGCACTACCACTTGCCAAACAAATCCGGAATCATCTTCCCAAAGGCAGAAAGATATCAACTCGATTGTTTTTTTTATTACAATAGAAGTAAGAATACACTCCAAAGGAAACACAATGAAACAACTCCCAGGGGAGGGAAAGACTGAGTTTGCCACGTGGCGTGAGTCCTTAGCTCAGAACATGCAATGGGAATATGGCCAAGCAGGTCTCTAAGGTGTTCATTAGCACTAATGGGAGGGACGTGGCCAAGACACGTAATAAGTGTGCAGCTTCGGAAGCGTGGGATTATTCAGAGAGGACAACTAACATCTGAGTGATCAACACTTTGAGCATTTGTCATCTCGGGGCCTCTTCCTTTTCAGAGAATGTCCCCCTGTCATTTTTAGTTGAAAAATAGAAAGTAGAAGAGTTCTCCAGACATGGATAAAATGGTACATTATTTTACTATAATTACCAGACTGGCTGAAAGAACTCAAAGTCCTCAGTCCTTCCCTTATTCCTTTTAGATTCAGAAGGTGGACTTGGGGGGGGGGGGTGGACAAACATGTGGTACCATTAAAGAATCATTTGGATTTTGCTTTAGAAATTTGGTGACAACCACAACTCTTCTGCCAAGGACTTTGATAGATCACTGGAGCCTAGATTTGGTGGAGACTGCTGCTGGCAGCGTGAGGTTGGAGTAAATGACACATATGATGGGACACAAAAGTACAGAGGAAGCCAAGTGTTCATGTTCTGATACGGCCTCATGACGCACGGTGTGACCTCGAATAACTTTTCTAACACAGCTACCCTATCCATCCAATGGGTAACAAATTCATACCTCACAGGGCACTGAAGCTTCATTAGTATACATAAAGCCAAACTTGGAATTGTCCTGGTGCTGTTTATTACTCAGATATTCAGATTTGGAAGCACAGAAAGACAATGTAACTTAGAGGACAGACTCTTAAGCCCTTTGTAAGTTCCTCACATCAAGATGGCTGTTTAATACTTCACGTGTTTTGACAGTTACGTCAGTGACACTAGCCGTCAGTGGTAATCAGCTACAGCAGACGTGTAAATGAGCAACGTTCACCCTCAGTGGAACAAATGACGCTTTTCAATCATCTAAGTGATCAGGCCTGTGTAGTTCTGTTGAAATGATGATACAAATAAGTTCAAAATAAGAAGCTTCTTATGTCGTGAATTTGAGAAAAACAGTGATGAGAGTCTGAAAATGTTATTAACTAAGATTGGAAATAAATCTGTTTCTCTGATGGTATAGTAGACGAGGTAAGTAAATTTTAGGGACTATTTTGTACAAACGTCTTTCTTTGAAGTAAGGGGAATGGGGAATTGCTCATTTTTTTGCTTGTGTGTGTGTGTGTGTGTGTGTGTGCACGTGCGCGCGCGCGGTATACACAGGTTGAATTTGCTTACGCTACAGTTCCACTGCTAAGCAGCTGGAGGTCAAGAATTGTGTTCTTAATACCCACTACGTAGGAAGAAGCATTTAATGGGTGCTTATTAATGGCTTTTGGTGTTAGTGCAGTAACTAATTGTAGCTTTTTATGTAATTACTGATTAGAACAGCCTGTCTGAGCTACTGAAGAAAACAGAAATGTGCTATGTCAGTGCTCTGGAGTCCCTGACAAACACATTAGAGCATCCCTATCAGAGTCTACTAGCTCTTGATTCTGGTTCCTTCCTCTTCCCTCACTGCCCAGATTCACGCTAGCAAAGCTCCTATCCCACCCTCCCTGTCCAGATCTGGCCAGTAGCCATCATGAGGCTGTTGGGAGGCAGACACCAAGGACCCCGTCTGTCTGCTATGCCTACAGTCTGGCCTGGCCCACGCTCCAGTTCCTCACTCTTCGCTTGTGACTCCACGGTCACACCTATGATTTCAGGTATCTGGGTCCACAGGCCAGTCTGCAACCTGCTCAGTTCTCTTTGTTTGCCAAGGTGGGATGTGCTGACCATGGGAATGTGAACCACAGCCCCCCACACGCAGGGAGGATTGTTGGCGAAGCCTCTGCTGCCATGTCTGAAGTGCATCAGTGTGCCTGGGCTCAGGCCACGCTTCCCGTGGCCAGTGACAGAGTTATGGCAGGGGTACAGGACCCTGATGGGGTGACTTTGGCTTGAGAACTCCTGATGGCCTTGCCATAGTTTCCTTAGAACTGTACCCAGAACTTCCCTCTCTCCTTCATCTGAAACAGATTTGCAACAAGGTCTGATGGCTCTCCCAGCCCCTGTTTTCTCTCACAGCTGTTTCCCCAAATACGCTTTGTAGGTTTAATCCCATGTTAGGATTTGTCTCTGAAAGGACCTAAATTAACATATTGAACATGGGCTTTTGTACAAGGGATGGCAAATTGTATACAGGGATGTTAATCCTATGAAGAGTTCTGGCACTGGACCTGAAGCCACAGGGTTTAGGCAAATATGCTACCAATCCTCCTTTCTGTACCCATGACAGACATTGGTAAACAAGCACACCTATGCATGAAACAGAAGTGCTGAGTTAGCAACTGGCCATCAGCACAAGTGCTTATGGACGCCAGGCACTTGTCATTATGTTTCAGATCTGTCTGCAGAACCTAAGTGCAAAAGCGATGAATCATGACGGTTTGATGTGAGGACGTTCGGTCCTTCACCAGGATTCTTTTGTCAAGTTTTTCCAGCAACTCCCAGGGAATGCTTGCATGTTCCAGGAGCCTGTGCTGGTTGGTGCACGACATCTCCATCAGTCCTCCAGCTCTGCATCTCTGCACTTCCCCCTTGCCACTACCACTACACAGCAGGCCATTTTCTACCACTTCTAACTTTTTTTTTTTTATCAAATGAGATTTTAAATTTTTGTATTAAATAAATGCATGCACATGACTTTAAAAGTCCCACATGGGCAGTACTTAAAGGTTTATAATTTTTAAAAAATTTATCCCTTGCACTGCCCTTCATTTATGTCCCACAGAAGCAACGCTTTCTTAACTCTTCTAGCTACTTCCCCTAGTATTTACCTTTGTATTTCTAAAATTTTGCAAGTACTGCCATTTCTGGTTGATCAATTTAAGAAAGTATCTACTGACTTCCCTACATGCTACATTAAGACTTAGCTCATCGCCATGTCCCACCATTTTCTTTTTTCTCAACACTCCAACAGAGTCTTATGTTTTACCTAAACAACAGTCAATGTTTACATTATTAAATTTTGCAAATCTTATTCAACTCACTAGAGTTATGCTTCCTTTTCTTATTGATGTATAGTCAGTTACAGTGTGTCAATTTCTAGTGACCAGCACAATGTCCAGTCATGCATACATACACATATATTTGTTTTCATATTCTTTTTCATTAAAGGTTATTACAAGATATTGAATATAGTTTCCTGTGCTCTACAGAAGAAATTTGGTTTTTGTCTATTTTTAGAGTCATGCTTCTTCTATGTCCAAACATATATCTGCTGAGTTAATGCTTTTATAATGATTATTATCATTATTATTATTAATTTTCTTGGTTCCTAGAGCCCTCCCTCCAGGAGCTCTCTGTCCTCCTGATCCTTTCTGGGCTGATTTTTCTCTTCACTTGCTGAAAAGCTGCATTCCTAGGGCTGTCTCTTTGCCAGTCTTCAGGATGATATCCCATATTTTACTCTGTCTCATCATCTCCCTCTTTCTTGGTTTACCCTTTCATTTTGGTAGGCTGTCAATACTCAGTCTGTGGCTGATGTTCCTCCTTGAATCATTTCACTCCAGGATTTTCCAAAGATTGAGAAAGACGTTGGTTTATTAACTCCTTGCCCACGTGAAAATGTCTTTATGCCATCCTTGCACTTATTTAGATAGTTGTGTATTTCTAGGATGAAATCTATAGTCTAGAAGTAAAGCTAAATCTAGGATGAAAACGTTTGTTCTCTTTTTAAAAAGGCACTTTTTAAGATTCCAACGTTGTTGTTGGGTTGAGAGATCTAACGTCATCCTGTTTCCAGTTCATTTACTGTTTCTTCCTCCTTGGAGCTTTTAGGATCACCTTTTCTCCTTTGAGCTATGAAATATTACCACAGTATGCATAGGCATGGCCTCAGCTTTGGCCAGAGAGAGAGACTGTTGTGCAGAACGTTTACTGGGGACTGCTCTTGGAAACGACACCTAGGAGGGGTAGGGAAGGTGGGATGGGGCAGAGGGAGAACTTGAACTGTGACAGAGTTGCAACAGAGACTTCAGTCAGTTCTGTGGAGAGCTCTGACAGCCAGCAGGTCCTCCTCTGTGAGGAGGGACAGCACTTCAAAGGCAGCTAGGCTGAGCCTTGATGCGCCCTTCCCCTGTTGACTACTCATGGATGTGGGCCACTCCGAAGAAGGGACTGATCTTGGATGAGGCAGTGCCCTTGAGTCAACGTTAACTGTTCCAGAGAGAATCATCAGCCACCAGCAAAGCTGGGTTATGGGGAAATGAGTGCCTCAGTCCTGCAGGGAAATCTGGGTAGCACACAACGGTACTCACTGTAACACAGGTCTTACTTTAATAATTGCGCTGAGCTCTTGCTGGACTTATTCAGCCTGAACAACTATGTCCTTCAGTTTTGGGAAACCTTCTTCTGTTTGTTCTTTATAGTTTCTTCTCTTCCTTTTTCTCTTCGTTTTTTTTTTTCCTCTATGAGTCATACTTTGCTTCTGCAGAATTGACCTTCTAATCTCATCTTTCTTTTTCCATTGGCTGTCTCTTGGTCTTTTCATCCCAAGATGAACTTCATTTTCCAATATGCTTGCTGTGGTCATCTAATAGCATGGTGAAGCTGAGAGATATGTGTGGGGACACCAGTAGCATCTGCTATATGGATTAATAACTCACTTATCCCTTCAGGGTCATTTTGTGGAATTTTGGGAGAAGGAATATACAAGCACAGATGGTCTACCTGACATTCTGAACCAGGAACATGAGTTACAGACTGTCTTTACTCAGTCTGCTGCTGTTCCTCTTTGAATCACCTCACTCCGAGTGTAATCAAAGAGAATCTATTCAACTCACCGTGAAGGCTGAGATCAAGCTATTACATTCAGCAAGACTTTACCAAAGAGTATCTGAAGTGCACTGCTAGACAGAGAAATCTTAAATTAGATGTTAAATTTGCCTCCTCTCAGGAGAGATGCATCAACTGAGTGTTCGTTTAATCCAAACTTTGTCCCATGTTTCAGGGAACAACTCACATCTCCTCTCTGTGGGCCCTTGAGTGCATCTCTTCCACTGTGTCTACAAAAGCCAAAGTGAGGAAGGTCTCCCTTCACCTGAAGTCTTAGGCTTTCCAGTGCAGTCTTTATTTTTAACCCAGGACTGGCCTCTTCCCAGGATGACTCGTGGTAGAAATTCCCATTCTCTCCAGAGCTCTAAGGCCTTGAACAGAGCCATGTTTTCCCCAAGAGTGACGTCAGGATGTCTTAGGATGTCTTCCGCAGAAGTACTGTGAGATGTCAAGAGTTTAGTCCAGGGAAAGCACACACAACTCAGGGATTCCTTTGGCTCATTTTGATAATCAATCTACACCTCCCTCCAGCCATTTTATTTTCTTGGCTCTCTTGCTCCAGCATGCAACTGTTTAAATAATAAAACACACACACACACATACACACACACACACACACACACACACTCCACTCCAAAACCAGGCGATAATATATAGACCTTGTAGGAATCAGGGCCTGCAGACATAAAGATTTTCACTGAATAAAAGAGTCTTACATGTTCTCCTGCAGAACAGTTAAACTCCTCAAACAACAGTTCCTCCAGGAAAGGGTCTTCTGTCGCATTTGTATAATCAGTGCTTTCTCCTAACCAAGGGACCTTTAGCCTCAAAGTAATAGCATGTCTATCTCCTGCAAACAGAAAATTATTCCATTGAAGACATTAGTAATTTCAGGATTTCTTTTTCCATGTACTAGAGCCTCATGTTCACAGCCAATGAATGTGACGTCAATCAGCAATGAGTTCAAATCTCAGCTCTGTAACTTCCTAACAGTGAGTCCTTGGGACAGTTATTTCATTGTCTTTGATTCACCTTTCTCATCTGTAAAATGGGAATAGTCAAGACAACCGACCTCAGATAGATGTTGCTAAAGTTAAGGGAGGAAATCCATGCAAAAGACCTTCACACAGGGCTTCATGAAAAACAGAAATATTCAATAAATACTGACTACCACTATTATTAATTAAGAGTGCAGCTGCTTTTTCTGCTTCACGGTTATCACATGTTGAGTAATTGGTTGTGTATTAAGACAGGACACAAGTGATGTAAACTGGAAAAACCTCGGCCATTACATAGAGACTACCAATTAAAACCCTGCTGGGGGTCAGAGGTCAGAGTAGGTGTTTAGCCCCCACTAGTAAGATGGTCCCCTCATGTGGCTTGAATCCTGTTTCAATGAGTTCAAGAAAGGGGCCCCAAATTCTGCAGCTTTTTTTTTTTTTTTCTTCTCCTCCTGACATGAGGGAGAGGCTGCAGGAATCCTTGGCCAATTTAAAGCTTGACCAGTTGAAGGCTGACAATTGCCTGCCAGTCTGCACTGTGCAAAAGATGAGTGATAATGAGGAGTTTCCTAATTACCAGGGCTTTGGGCTTGTCAGATTATAAATCTCTTCATGAGATGCAGCTAATTGGCACTGTCAAGGGGAGAAATTTAGAAAGACCTAGATAATAAGCAGATATTGAATTTGGTTAGGGATGACTATTTCCTATTGTCTCTGTTTGTAGCCCTCTTACATAATAAATCTCCCTCTGCTCATGTGTCGGAAGGAAGGGGGATTCCCCCCTCCTCCGCCTACCTCAATGGTGTGTTGGAAAGAACAGAGGTTTGTGAATATTATTCCTCCTCCTCACAGGAGGGTTTTAAAAATCTGAACTTGGAATGATGGAGACCATCTCACTAGATTAGTTTTGGAGACTCAAGTACCATGTCTTGTGAAAGAAACCTGGATTTTTTTTAAATGGAAGACACATTTCTACTCCCACCTTGTAACTTTGTAACACATGGGAACACGAGTGGCTTACATCACTACTTGTATATGCTAAGTCTGGAAGAAGGTACCCCAAACTGGCACCCCTGAACTCCACTGGAGAGGCAACCAGGGAACTTTTGGTTATGAGCCAGAGGGAAATTTTCTTTTGTAGAGGCTTTGAATTTTCACAGACATATGCATATTTTCTTTAAAAAGAGAGAGAAAGAGAAAAAGAATGTGAGATAATCTGTAAAAATGTCTATGTCTCTCTTCAGGAAGCCCTTTCGAAAGTGCTATGAGACTCTGGAGTTGGGGAATTTCAGAATTGGCCAGAAATGTAAGATTATCTGTAACAGGAATCCCAACCCTGGCAATTTATGAGAATCGCCTGGAGATCTTGTTAAGCATACAGATCCCAGGGCCAGATCCCAGGCTGCTGATACAGAATTGAGGTGTGTGGCAGAAGGTGAGCATACGAAGAATTCACACTTAAATGTAACATTCTTTCTTCCTGACAAGCAGACAGCTTTGGAACTCACTGGCCTAGGGCAAAAATCTCTCTGTGCTTTACCCACTCAGCTATTCAAACTGTCTTCAGGTCACAGCACTGTCGGGGCCCATGGTTGGTGGTGGCAGGGGATGGAGGAGATAGAAGTGAAGCTAAGGGGAATTAGTGGAAAAGGATGGAGACACACACACATACAAAAGCCCTGCTTTCAATTATTACATATTTTGGGAGATTACTGGAAATTTCTTTTGAGGAAGAGATTCTACTGCTAAAAATATTTGAAAATTACTGTTCCATCTGGAGGAAATTATTCCCTAGGCATCATTTCCAAGCGACGGTCCATCCCCAGGTAGACAGAGAGCCAGTATATTTTCCATCTATCCTTATTCTACAAAATACATGTATGCAAAAATATGTGTGCACAAGTATTCATTCACATATATGGCATACGATATGTGCACGTGTAGACGTCCTGCCATAGGAACAAAGGTTTCTTCATGGATACATCTTCCACCACAAAGGACAGTAAACTTTTTCCATAAAAGACAAGGGAGTAAATGATTTAAGCTTTGCAGATGGTACAGTCTCTAACCTAATACCTCTGGCACTGACGTGTGAAAACAGCCATAAACAATCCATACGTGAATAGGAATGGCTGCGTGCGGATAAAACTTTGTTTATGGACACTGAAATCTGAACTTCATATAATTGTTTTAAAGACTTCATTTTTCAGAGCAAAACTGAGAGGAAGGTAAAGACTTTCCACATACCCTTTCTTCCCACAGATGGATAGCTTCTTCTCCCATTATCAACACCCCCCCCCACACCAGAATGGTATATTTTTCACCAACAGAGAACCTGCATTGATACATTATAATTACTCAAACTCCATAGTTTACCTTAAGGTTCACTCTTGGACAAATACATAACCTGTATATGATTGTACATCACTATAATCTTATACAGAGGATTTGTACTGCCCTAAAAATCCCCTGTGCTCTGCCTGTTCCTCTCACCTACCCCACCACATGACACCACAGCAACCACTGATCTTTTCAATGTCACCATAATTTTGCCTTTTCTAGAATGTCACAGAGTTGGAATCATATAGTATGTAGCATTTTCAGATTGGCCTTTTTCACTTAGTAATATGCATTTAAGTTCCCTTCATGTCTTTTCATGGCTTAAAAGCTCATTTTTCTTTTTTAGTGCTGAGTAATAGTCCATTGTCTGAATGTACACTGTCATTATTTATCCATTAACCTACTGAAGGACATCTTGGTTGCTTCCAAGTTTGGCAATTATGCATAAAGCTGCTGTAAATATTTGTGTACAGGTTTTTGGGTAGAAATAAGTTTTCAACTCCTTCGGGTAAATACCAAGGAGCATGATTGCTGGATCATATGGTAAGAGTATGTTTAGATTTATAAGGAACTACCAAGCTATCTTCTAAAGTGTCAACTTCATATAATTTTCAAGTATCATGAAATATTCATCTTTTAATTTCTTTTCTACCATTTAAAAATATAAAAACCATTCCTAACTTGTGTAACATACCAAAGAGAGTGGTGGGCTGGATTTGGCAATCCTGTAGTAACTTGTCAACTGCTCCTCTATTACCTAGTTTAAAAGACATATTTTTCCTTCTTTAGCATTGGACAAAGTTATTCATCTCTCTTAGCACCAGAGTTCTCATCTTTTAAATGGAGTGGTTAGTGGGCCTAATATAACAGAATTACTTGAGAATTTTGTTGAAAGATGGATATCTGGTACTCTTCCATCTCCATACATTAATACACTTACATTTTCTTAGTGTTTTATTAGTCAGGATTCTTTCAAATGAAAATAATAATAATAATAATAAAATTCACACTGACTTCAACAATAAAGGATATTTGTTAGCTTAAACAGCCAAAAAGCTCACACATAGCTGCACCCAGAGGTTTAAGCACTGTCACTGGGGAGAGATCCCTTTCCATCCCTACATACTATTTTCCACATTGCTGACTATATGGTCAGACAACTTCTCTTCCAGTGATGTATCTGGCATCTCCAGGCTTACATCATCCCAAGCTTACGTTCAATAGAAAAGGAGTGTTATCTCTTTTCCAGGTGCTCAAACAAAACATCACAATTAGCTCTGATTGGACCAGACTGGCTTGACTTAGGGTAAATATCCATCTTTGAACATATCACCATGGTTGCGTGGATGTGATATTCTGCTGATTGGTTCTTTGTCACACATCTACTCCCAGAGCAGAGGGCCGAGGGGAGATGAAATCAATTCCATTCAAAGATATGAACTAAGAACAGGAGACAAATGCTCCTCCAAAACAAAATTAGCATGCTGTTATCTGATAAAAAGAATGGACTTGGACAGCAAAACTCACAAACGTAAACTTCAGAGTTCTTACTCACAGAATCTGGTATCATTAAGAGTTTGGCTTAATTTCTTTCCAACTCTGGGGCAGTGGAGTGAGAGATATTCACATAACTGATGACTCTTGTTTTTGTAGCTGTTGACTTTATTGGGCGTTTTGCAATGTTTCTAAGAGATGTGTCTTTGCAGTCTTTATGTTGTTTGTCTCTCCAGAGAGGAATGACTTCAGAGAATTAGATCTCTAAGGTTTAAACTCTCCCAAGAGGCCCTATGTGGACAGTGCTTTTCTTTCTTGTACCATTTCTTTATTCTCCACAAACGCCTTCCTTCCAATGGTTCTACTAGACGCTGAAAGTTCAACCACAGGAAGTTTAAACTCTCTCATCAACCACGAGGCATTCAGCAGACATTATAAAGAGTAGAACGGACCTCGGAATGCCCTCTTATCCACTGCCTTTCATTAGGACACAGATCATTCAAGACAGCCTAATCTTTTTCTTTGGAGATTTCCCTACTGACAGTCCAGGATTAACATCTGAGATTTAATAAAATACAAAAGGATATCCCATAAACTATAACCATTCATTGTAGCAGGGCTGACTTGAGTCTTTCTTCAGTCTCTGCCCTTTTTCAGCCATTAATATGCATCCTACCTTGGTTCTTTTCCTGTCATTCCAATTGGTCTGGTTCTTCCTCTTTCCTGTTCTCATTCTTGCATTCTCTCTCTCTCTGTGAATCATTTCCTTTTTTCTACTCCCTCCCTGTCTTCTCCAGGATCACCTCTCTCCTCTTTCTCTACTTACCCCTTTATTGTTTCCATTTGTTCTCACAGTTCAACAATCACTTCATTCATCCTTAACAGTACAAGCTATAGTTTATGGAGTGTCTTCTGTACACTGGCTCCTCTCAGTGGCTCTGAGACGGAGCTGGCATGACTTACATCTTACAGTAGGATCACTGACTTCCTAAAGGTCACAAAGCTAGTAATTGGGAGGCTTGGAGTTCAAGACTGCTCTATCTGCTTCCAGAGTCCATCCCCTTCCACTACACTTCACTATATGAATTCTCTTGGTCTATTACTCAGCCCAGATCCCTTGAGCATCTGCTTTGAACTGACATGGTGTATTAGGAATTGCAAGAGGCCCAGTCCCTGTCTTCAAAGAACTCATAGACTAGTAAGGGAGATAAGCAGTCAATTTAATTACTTTATAACTGCTATGACAGAAGCATGCATACATTGCAAAATTACCTCTACAGCCTAGACCTCTTGTCTGAGTTCCACGCCCATATCTCCAAAGACCTGTTGAACATTTTCATTTGGATATTGTTTTTATTATCTATTGCTGCCTAACAAAAATCCAAAGCTTACTGGCTTAAAATAACAATGTGTTATTATTTCTCATAAATTTCTGAATTAACTGAGCTCAGCTGAGTGGTTCTTCTGCTGAAGTTACTCCCAAGCCTACACTCCACTGGTAGTTTGACTGAGACTGAAACATGCAAGATGTACTCTCAACAGCCCTGTATCTCTCCATCCAAGACCTCTCAACGTTCTGTGGTCTAGCCTGACCTTCCTTATGTCATGGTGGCTGGTTCCAAGAGGTTAAGACTCAATGCACAGACACTCATCAAACCTTTTCCTGCATTGTGCTAATGTCTCATTGGCCAAATAAGTCACATGGCCGACCACAGAGTCAATATGGGAGGGGACTATACCAGAGCATGACTACTGGAGCCATGGATTGCTAAGGGCCACCAATGAGATGGTCCACCACAGGTGTTCCATTTTCATCTCCGTTTCTTAAACTGGAATCATCATGTGCCTTCAAAACAATCTCACAGTGCAATTTTTATTTCTAGTATCACCATTCTCAAGACAACTCACCATTCCAAAATCTACTCTAACTACATCTAATTAGTTTGCAATTCTTTTCATTTTTTTTAATGTAAAATATCTCACATTCTTTCCTTTCTTTTTCACATACACCACCACTACCTGTTTTGTTCAGGATGGTCTGCTAACTTAGAGGATCCCAGCTGTGTGCTGGTACTCACTGCTATGCTGTAAAAAGGTTATAAGGTATGAAGGAGAGGGTGATCATCATTTGAGGATCTTGGAGTGAATGTCTAGGGCAGCTAGAGTCTCTGGGCTGGTCACTCCTGGCTAGGAGGTGTACCGCAGAGAGTAACATACATGTTATTTTTCATATGTGTCATAATATAAAAACATTTTGGAAAACACTGTTGTAACTGAATCTTCTGCCTTCTATCCACCTTTCTTACCATTACCAGGTTAAATGTTTTTACCATCAAAAGTTAATGGCTTCCCACTTAGGAAACCACTTCATATTTTACTCTTCTCTCAACATCATAAGTTACTTATTACACACAGTACAAGTTGGCATCCAAAAATTTCTGCCACCTGACTTAAACACTTGCTTTTCAGCTTTCTTCCCAGTCCTCTACAAAAAATACACTTCTACCAAACTGATCTGCTTAGCATTTCCTAAGAATGCCTTATTATTTTCTGCCTCCCTGTCTCAGGGCAAGCCCACCCTCTTAGAGAACTTCCAGACCCCAACTATCCTTCGAATCCATTTTGAGTTTCTCACCCTCCAGTTTCTTCTGGCCCAGAGTGATGTCTCTGTTTTGCCTCTGACCTCCAAGAAGATATTGTTTATAATACCACACTGTCCAATAGGGTAGCTACTAGCCTCGTGTGGCTATTTAAGTTTGAATAAAACTAAAATTCAGTTTTTCAATCACACTAATTGCAGTTCTAGTACTCAGGAAATACAGTGACTAATGGCCACCATATTGGACACTAAGATACAGAGCATTTCTGTCACTGCAGAAAATTCTATTGGAAAGTTAAGTCTATGCTTTGTTGCCTCTCACTAGAGAGCCTGAAAACCCCAGATACTTCTGTTTCCAGACCCCCTTGCAGGTGGCTTGTCCTTGTGCCCAGATATGGCCAATGCAATTTAAGAGTATGCTTGTTGGGAGGGTTTCTGGGCAAAAGCTCTTTCATATGATCAAAGAGAGAAGTCTGCAAGAAGATCTCCCTCACTGGGTACCCCACTGCCTTTGGATATACCCATGCGAGGATGTCTTACCTAAATGTGTAACAGCTGTCTCATGATCCTGAGGTGAAGACCAGGACTATTTCAGAAACACCTACCCCTGAAACGATTAAACCACTCAACCAACTCTAAGACTGCTAGCCCCCAAACATATCGGTATGTAGTTAACATTATTTTACTATTTAAGTCTCTATTCATTATAATATTAGCTATGATTCCTAATTTTTATGCAACAACTGCACCCTTAGTAAACTTACGTATATTTTAAGCCCTGCCTTTTTAACCACACTGCAAATACATTAAGACAAGAACATCTTTATGACATCTCTCTGACTCATCCATAGCACACAGCAGGTGCTCAGTAAACTCAGGGGAGCTGAATGATTTCTTACTGCTTTGGAAAATCAGCAATCGGGGGTTCCCGGGCTGGACCACGGGCTTGCAAATTTCTCTTCTGAAACTCTTTAATCTTAGACTATGTGAAGAAGTGTGTCATTTTTACAACAGCAACACTTCAATCTATATTTGGACCTGAAAGTTACACTAGAAAGGTGAGAAAGGAAGAAATACAGTTCTTCATTTTTACCTCCAAGATACATCCAAGACATATCAATTTTAAAACACTAATCTGGCCGCGTGATGTCAGCAACAATCTGAAAGGAAGCTTTTGAGTCTCATTGAAAGCTTTGCCAGTTAATCCAGTCACACTTAGCTTCGAGAATCATTTGCAGTGTATTGTGTGTGCGATGTGGTATCTGTGTGTGTGTGTGTGTATGGATGTATGTGTTTGGTGAGCTCTCTTCAATGGCTTATTATCAAAGATGTATGAACTAAAACAGGATGTTATTGAGTTCACTTTATCTGTTTCTTTAAGCTTTTTGCTTTCCAATTCATGTCAAAGTTCCAGGTCTTGACCAAACAGGAATTCTCATTTCATTCATTTAACATCCATCATTGAGTACCCAGCATACACCAAAGATCTAAAAACGGAGAAGACAAACTTTGCTTCATTAGCATTTTTATAGTGCTACCATTTAGAAATGTACCTCCTTTGCTCCATTCCCCAACCCTGGCGTGAGGGATGGCTCATGCCCCCAGGTATGGGGCTAGTGCTAAGCCTGGCTCTAAGGCTGGAAGTGACTGGCCCACAAGTGCACACTGAAAGCTGGCAGAGTGAGTCCCAGAACTGACACCTTGATTTTCTAAACTCTGGTTTTTCCTCCCTTCCACGCTGGGAGGCATCATGGGAAAAGGTTTTAGGGTATTAGCTCTGGAATCAGAGTCAAATTCTTACGTCTGCCTCGTGCTAGGTGTGATAACGGTGAATAGCATGACCACTGTAGGCCTCTGTTCCTTTCTCTATTAAATGGAGATCATAATAGTACCTATCTCACAGAATTAGTGGGGTTATATAGGATATAGTCTTTTTGATGAGCACATATTAAGTGCTCAATAAATGCTAGACTGTGTAGTGAACCATTTTAAAGCATCAGTTAATGTGAACCAAATGTACGGTACAATGAGGAAAAATGTCTGGAGGTAATCATGTGTGTTCACTCCAGATTAAGTGGACAACAGGCTAGCTGGGATCAGATTAGAGGCGCCCCCTTCTCCAAGGAGGGGCTGTACTCAGGCTCAGCTTCCCATGGGACCAGCGGCTCCCTTTCTCTTATGAGAGAGACTGCAACATTCCACAGGCTCCAAGGTCTTCAAGCGCCAGGCAGTTGGTATTGCCAGCAAACTCCTTCTGCGTTGCTGACCCTCAGATTCAGACTGCCCAGTGTCCAGACACCTGTGATTCCCCCCACAGGAGAGAATGCAGCAGAATACCCTGACCTGGCATGGACTTCCATGGAATCACGAGAGAATGGGGACTCAGGCCTTCTTTTCTCTTGCTGACCTTGGCCTGTGTGTCTCCCTTCTGCAACAAACTATTCCTTAAACAGTGGAGTTTGTCTTAGACTCGGGTACATGACAGGTGGAGGCTCAGAGGGACCCAGCTCATCTAATAAGTGGGTGCAACGTAGATGCTAACTGACTGGGTGGCAACTGGTCTACAAGACCTAGTGTCTCTGCAGGAGAAGAACCAAACAAACTTTGAGAGAAAAAAACATCCAGAGAAGCCCAGCATACGCCAAAGGAAACATAACTTGAGCCCCAAATTCCCCTTTTCTCATTCCATCTATATGTTCGCTTCCATACACATCTATATTTGTGACTCTGTATTCTTTTTCTTAATGTTGTTTCACCGCAAGAGGAAGGAGAGTGGCTGCTTACAGGTCACAAATGTAGCCCCCGATCATGGGAACTTTAATCTCCCCTCCTCATGTTTGTATCAGCAAAACAGTATTGAAGGAACACGTCCAGCTCCTCCCCCAAGAAACAGGTTAACATTTCTAACGTAGTTTTGGGAAATGACTAAGTGTGAGGGCCCTGGAGCCAGAGAGGGCTCAAAGTTCAAATACATAATCTGTCGCTGCCTTAGTTTCCTCAGCTGTAAGAATGGAGCTGGTGATAACTGTCTCATGCAGCCACTACAAGAACTCAATGAAGTAGCGCGTGTAAGCCCTGAGAAAGTCGGCCGGCACCCAGAAAGCACTCGGTAAATACTGGGTGAAGGAACAGGGCAGCGTGGTGCTTGACCCTCTTTTGCCTTCTGGTTCTGGATCGACTGCACTTGGGATGAAATGGGTGTTTTACATTCTGTTTCTACTGCCAGGTAGTAGGAATGTAAGAGTTGAGCCCAGGACTTCCTTCAAGAATCAGGCTCAAGAATCCCTCTTTCTCTGTTCCAGGAAAAGGGCAAAGCAGTGATTCCATGAATAGGAACTCTTGCTTGGGTGAGATACATCAAGGTCTAGAATTGAGCAAAACACTTACTAGGTCCAGGAGTGGCTGCAGATCAGGCTACTTTCTTCAGTTGACTTTTATCAGCGACAACAAAAAATCTGGATTTAGATCTACTTCTTTCTCATGTGAGCCCATCTTTTACTTGCTTATGAATGGAGGGGAGAAAAAAGTAGGAAGGTGGTGCTACCCGTTGGTCTCCTTCAAACACCAACAGAGGTCAAGTCAACTCTACAACTTAGGGCAACTCCAAATGTAGTGCTCTTCTCATGGTTGGAGTCAGAGGCTTTCTGCTTCTCCGTCATGTTGCAGGGCAGAGGAGTCATTGCCATGGCCCGAGCTCCAGGGCCAAATGTCAGGGTGCAGCCTCCCTGGTGCCCCATGGAGCCATTCCATTGTGAGGTCTTGCCAGCCCCACACTCCCCACCCAGGGCATGGCCAAACAGTGGGCTTAGGTCCTCAAGGTACTGGTGGGACACACAGACCTCTAGCCCTTTCCTAATGTTGGAAATACTGTTCTTTCTCTCTTTACACGTTTTTTTTTTTTTTTTTTTTAACACTCCTAGCACCAAGCATCACCAATTAGTTATAACCTAGCCTCCCATGGGATATTATCACACACCTTTTGCTTCTGTCCCAATCCGACCTTCTTCCTATTTCCCAGAGCATGAACTCTACAGTCAGGCAGTCTGAGTTAAAACCCCAGGTCTACCCCCTACTTGCTTTGTGACTTAGGCAAGTTACTTAACCTCTCTGTGCCTCAGTAGCCCGATCTATGAAGATCAACCTAATAAGAGTTGTTGAAAGGATAATAAGTTACTATATGTAAAGTATTTGGAACCTCCTGGTATGTAGCTAGTTGCTGATTATCATCACTCAGCCTTCACCAAAACCCCAAGAGGTAGAGCTTTATAATACTAATTTTATGGACCAGGGTAAGGATACACTGCTACTATGGGAATTGTGTAGACATTGATTTCATTTATATTAGGTACATATTCCCATAGGGGGTTTTAAAAAGGGACTTAGGCAATGTCCAAGTTTATTTTTAAAGCTGGAGCAAATTATTCTCTAAGTATAATTAAGCACTTTTGAGAGTCCAGTAGGAAATGATTATTCACCACTAAATGGTAATCTTAGTAATTCAAGATAATTAAAAAAAAAAATCTCCCTCTGACTGATCCTCAGGGAGAGACAGCTTTTTCAGACAGCTGGGAGCCAGTCTGTAAATCTCAGGTAATGTTATTCTTGTAATTCATTATTTATTTACACGTAGGCAGATGCTGACTCAACGGGCAGAAGTTAGGCCATTACTTTATTAATGTCTCATTATTAATCTCATTACTTCCAGTATCTCTATCTTGGTGACAATTCCCCAGATCTTCTGGGACAGCTCTGATTTTAAAGATCCTATTGTGTTCTCCCTCAAATCATCCAAATCCTTCTCAAGGAAGTGCCAGTATCTGAGCATCTCAAGTCATCACCTGGATGGATACTGGCACTCACAAGTAGAATTGTGTTTTCATCATGCGTGCACGGATTTCAATTTGGAAAATATCCTCACCAAGCCCCACAGACTACCGAGGCAGTAAATTTGAGAACACAACCGTGAAAGACGTCCCAGCGTTAGCAGAGTCTGGACTATGGGAGCTGAAGGTCTAGGATGAGACCTTCCCTTTGCAATTTAGCTGGGAGACCATAGGTAAATTGCTCAATTCAAGTTTTCAACTTGAAAAATTAAAGTCTGTGGCCCCGGCCATTTGCCCTTCTTCTACTCTAAAGCAAAATGTCCAAGTTCATCTATAAACTGGTAACAGAAAACAAACGCAAAAACAAAAGGCTATGTTTCCATCTTAGGCTGAGTCAGGAGTCCTTAGTTAAGACAGAGAACGCAACGCAAAATAACAGCTGTCTTCCTTCCTGGTTAGGCCAGCATCGATCCTGTCTGCTCATTCTCACCCTGCACTGAATTTTATATATTTTGGCGACATCCTCTCCTCCTCCTCATTCCCCTAGTTAAGAGAGGTGAGGTGTATGTGAGCTCTGGGGTCAGAAAGACCTGGATCTGACTCCTGACTCTGCCTCCCACCAGCTCTGTGATCTGCGGCAAGTTACTTAAGCTCTATTGCCTTAACTTCTGTACAGTGGGGGCAACGGTAGACACTACTAGACATTAAATGAGCATCAAGCTCAGTTTTTGGCATAACATACACAGCAAATAAATGCTTTCTATTATCATTAACATTAAAAAAAAACCCTCAAAGTCTCCAGCTATAAAACAGAAATTAGAAACCTGTCCAGTAGGAGGATTAAAGGAAAACCTCACAATTGTAAAGAAAACTTGCACTTATAAAAAGGAAAATTAAACCGAAAAGCAGCAGTGGCAGCAGCAAAAGAAAAAGAAATGTAACCAAAATTTAAAAGTTGCCTCATTAATGAATACTATTCAGTTAACCACATCAGTGTAATTATAGAATATCAACTTAGCTAAATATATCACATTAGATCTACCCTGGGAGCGTGAGTGAAGGGGAAGGAAACATTTAAGAGAGTAAACTTCACTTGTACCATAAGAGGCAGTCAATAAATATTAAGAAAATCGATTAATCAAGAAAAAGCGTATCATGTAGTAATGTGGATACAAATATGGGAAGAAACAGCAGGAAGTGTTGTACGTGGCTGGGGAGTGGGACATAGGCCAGACAACAACCATGTTGCGCCATGAGCCTTTTAGCACTATATTAGTTAGGATGGTGCTAGGCTGCAAGTCATGACAGCAACAAAATGCATGCAAGCAACAACCGCTTAACTATAAGAGAGTCTATTTCTCACTCAGGTGAAATTCCATGGGGGTATAACTCGGTTCTGGTGTGGTAGCTCCATTCCATGAATGAAACTTGGGAGAACAAAACTGCTCCCAGCTCACTACCCTGAGGAAGCAGCCCTAATCTTTGCAGTCCAAAGCCTCCTTCCTCCCAAGGAGGTAGAGAAGGAGCTAAGAAGAAAGCACATCAGGCTGGAACTAGCGGTCCCTTTAGGAGGCTCCTTGAAGCAGCCATTCAACGCTCCTGCTTGCATCCTACTGGCCAGAACTTCTCCCATGCCCACGTTTGGCTGCAAAGGGAGCTGAGAAGCATTGTGTTTATTTGGGACAGCCACATGCTTGACTAAAGATTTCCTGCTGTGGGAGAACAGGAGAATGGATGTGGGATCAACTAGTTGTTCCTGCAAGCGCTGACGGATTACTTTAAATTTCGGACACTGTCATCAAAATGAAATCTAAATGCAAACCAAATCCAACACCATTGTGTTATGTGGTAGTTAAGAGTTCAAGCTCTAGGATCAGAGGGCTGGGGACTGAATCCTGTATTGTCCACTTCCTTGCTGGAGGTGACAATTAAAGGAGCTGATACTAAAAAGCGCTTACAGTAATTACTGGCATACAGTAAACATTCAGTGTTTGTTGTTGTTTTTGTCACAAACATTCTACAATTATGAAAATAAACAAGTACCTAAGCCTCAGATGTCCGACAAAAACCAATAAAAGGGAGGGCCAAAATAAACAAATTAACAACTGACTCTCCAAGGAACATTTAGAGAATCATTCAGCACATAGATGAGATAAACAAATTTCAGTAGGTAACCTTCATAATATTCAAGAAAATACTATATGCATAAAAAAGGAAATAAAATGCATACAAAGGGGCATCAAGGTGGGGAGGGTAGATAGCTCAGTGGTAGAGCACATGCTTAGCAAGCACAAGGTCCTGGATTCAATCCCCAGCACCTTCACTAAAAGGGAAAAAAAAGGAGGGGGTAACAAGACAAAATGAGATACAACTCATACAACTAAGGTATAGCCTCAGATTCTCCAAGCTTCACCAGTTTCACAGACACACAGTAGCACCGTGGCCTCAGCCCACCTAACACTATAGAAACTGCTATGCAGTTATATAATGTGAGGGCAACCAGTGACACCCCATAGTTTCTGGCTTCTCCCACCACTTCTGGAAATGGCGTGCATTCTGGCTTCACCCAGAAGGGACAGGTGATATGACTAGCATTGGGGCTGGATTAATTCCAGTGGGGTAAACTAACCAGTGAGTGATCAGAGACAAGAAGAAGCTAGACCATAAATATGAGTATAATAAATATGCAATAAATGGGCTCACTAATTTTCTCTTCTTTTGAGCATGGAAAAGGTATCAAAGCCCCAAAATTAATCACTAGAAAAAACTGAAAAAGTAGAGCTAACAAAACTGGGGAGTTTGTTGGGTAAGGAGCTAGCAAAGAGACAACTAGCTATGCTATGGGGAAGTTGCCAAACCAAGAACTAATAGCATAAATACAGTATATAAAGTTGTAATGGTAAATACCAGCAAAAAAAAAAAAAAAACCAAATATGATTTTGGCAATTCTTTCTAGGTATTAAGACCAGGAGAGACATAATTTTCATATTATATTATTCTATGCTATTTAATACAAACTAATAATACTCAGATATTATGCTTATATAGCTTCACATATAGATAATTACTTTTTTAATTATCAAGGACTACATAGAGACTCTTACATTGGTTGACAAGGCAAGGAGAGGTTTTGTCTTAGTTTTGTTTCACTTTATATACCTTTGGGTTCTTTGAATATTGATGTTGATCACATCTGTCATTTATGAATAAAGTTATTTGGGGAGGGAAATTGACACAACAATATAGACACTGCCTGGCATGGAGTGAGCACGTGGTTAAGGATTCAATGACACGATGTATATAAAGCATTTAGCACAATGCTTGTTGCTACTCAGTGAACATGGTTATTACTATGATCTTAATATTGCTGATCATTGTTTGAGGTTCTAGTTTTAAATGAACTGAATCACATCCCACACGAAACTTTCATAAACAAATCTAAAAAAAAAAATTCCTTCCTTCTGTCAACTCAGGATCCAAAGATTTTTCCAAAGACTTTATGGGAAATTCTGGTTCCCTGCTTCACTTGTGATGAGATGCTGAGCCTCAGCTTCCTGATCTGAGAAATGGGGACAACAACAAGATGTAGCTCAAGAGTCTGTCAGTGCAACAATGTATCTAGTACCTGGCACACAGTAGTCTCACTATGTGGAAGCTACTGTTCCTGCTGCTGTTACAAAGAGCTGTGAATCCAAATTCAGCTAACACCTTGAAGAAGGAAGAAATATTCTGACAAGGACTCAGGTCAAAGACAGATTCTTTGAGACTGTTCTCTGCAACTAGGAAGCACAAGGCCTGCATCATCCAAATTCCCTAAGGCTACCATCATCACTAGGATCTGCTGCCTCCCTGTGGAACTTCACAGACACAGTCATCAGACCAGCAAAGCTTCTGGGCATGACTTTATCATCAAGCCAAGTTCAGAAAGATTTCCCTTGGCTTCCTCACTGTTTTGTTCATGGATTATTAATATTCAAGTCTTTACACAATTGTCATCTTCTCAATGAGCCCTGTGCAATCTTCTCTACTTAAAAGAGAAACTCACTCCCCACCTGCTCCCAATCTTTCACACTATTCTAGTGTTTCCATTCTTTGTTGCATTTATCACCTTCTAATATACTATATAATTTATTTACTCTTATGCTTATTATTTGTTTTCTCTTTTCTGTTACTTCACAAGGGCAGAGGTTTTGGGGGTTTTTGTTAGTTAGTTTGTTTGTTTGTCTGGTCTAATTTGATTCCAAGTGCTTAAAATGGCACCTGACGCATACAAGGAATAAGTATTTCCTGACCGAATGAATGCATTCATGCTTTCTCCTGCAACATGATGTGAAATGCTTGGGAACCTTGAAGATATTAAGGGGGTTGGTTGCACTGAATACGTATGCATAGAAAGCCACAGTCCATGGTGCCAGATGGTGGGTTTTTTTCTAATACAATTCATACTCTCTAACAGGAATCATTTCAGCAACTTAATCTCTGGGTCCTGCACAGAGAAGCCAAGCAAATACCTCCAGTACTTGGTCAGCAATAGAAATGCATGGACACAGGAAACTTCAGTTCATACTGTCCCAAGTAGACAGTGCTTTGTGGGTGTGCGTGTGACCAATGCAGGATTTTGAAGATGAACAATATGTGATAGGAAGAACTAATTTCTTCTCTGATGATTAGATTGTAAAAAGAAGAAAGAGGGAGAATTTCATAAATATTCAAGACCTTTATCTTCATATTTTTAGCCAATGTAAAATATTTAAAACTGGGTTTTAAAAAGCACAATCAAAACAGGGATGGGCAGATTGGAGTGAGATCTGAATCACTTTCTAGTCTAACATAAGCCAAGTCCAGGATATAGGTAATGTAAGGCTTTAAAGTTAGGGTTGGATTCAAGTCTAGCCTCGGAGACATCAGACAAGTCACTTTAACCACCATGAACTTCAACATCCCCATCCATCAAAAGAGTATCACCATTTAATCACTGAGAATTATATGAGATAATGAATTTATAAGTCAACCATTCGGTGAATCAAACCCCAAAACTCAGCTCTTTGAGTCACTTTCCTTTATATGTTAAAAAAAAATTCTTGGCTCAAGTGCCCCTTCCCATCTACACTGTGAAATCCAGAGGTCCTTGGGTTGGATTCAAGTGGGAGAAGGTTACTTTTTTGCTAGTAGCTTCTTACTCTGGTTCCCTATTTTCTCTGAACTGTGACTGGTCTTTGGCCGCTGCTGTCCTACTCTGCCCCTTGTTGAAGGAAGAGTTGTCTCCAGCAAGAGTTAATTAGCACAAGGCAACTATGTGGCCCATGCCCAGCAAAAGCTGGGGGCAGCAGAGGAGACTTTCCTCCCAGCAAAGTACAGCTGTCAGGTAAACTTACCTGTTCTTAAAGCTTCATGAAACATCCCCCATGGAAATCTGCCACTGGATGTGTTACTGCTGGGGACACACCCTTCCCCAGGCCTCATTCACTTTTTCTTTCTCTTGGTCCCCGATAACCTCTTCCTAAATGTTTGTCTCATCACCCGCCTTAAACAAATCCTGCACCTGCATCTGCATTTCTAAAAGCCCGTAAGGGGCTCTGCTCTGCAAGAAGCTGTCTCACAAGGACCCTCACCTTCCAGCACAGCAAAGCAGCCACAGAACCTGCAACAGACATCCATTCTTCAACATGACTGAATAAAGTCTCAGGTCTGACTCACCATCCCCTTTGCCTTCACTATGAGGAATAAAGTAGAAACAGTTATCCCCACGCTGATATAACTCATGCTAGAGCCGTTAGAGGAAAGGCTTTTTGTTGTTAGACTAAATTCTTTTCCCCTGTGCACCTCGGGGGAACAAGAACTTAAAAGTCTGCTGCGCCTTTAGCCATCACTTTCCTATCATGGGAAAGGGGAAAGAACGACTTTCATTGCTTTCATTGTGAGCACACACTGGTGGAGACGAATCCCCTGGGAGTTCCCAAGGAGGAACTCAAACTTCACAAGAACCAAGACAAGAGATATATTTCTGTCTACAGACAAGATAACTAAGATCAAGAGACCTAAAGGTAGGTATATGCCCAAGGTCACTCAGCAACCAATGAAAAAAAATTAAGCTTTGAGTCCAGGCCTTTAAAATCCCCAAATGCTTGCGCTTCCATCACCCAAGATGAAATGAGGAAAACAATCACAATCCAGTCACACAGGCAGCTCTGCTTGTGGAATATTGCACTGCCGGGCAAGCAACGTGGCCGGAGATTTGTTTCTGTGCTCAGTGGGGCTTGTGATCTTTTTTCTTTCCTTCCCTCCTTATTAACTACCCTGCTCACAGCCTCAGGCCATCTTTGCTACTTGTAATACCTGCAGCCAAGAAGCAGATGGTATTTACTTTAAGCCCACACTGGCCTCAAGCCATCAATGCTGTGCGGGCCCAGGAAGGGCCCCGCAGACAGAAGGACTGAGAATAGGGAGTCAGGGAGGCTGGGAGTTGGGTAACTCATTTGCTAAACTTTGAGAAGCTCCACATTTATCTTGCTCAGTTCTCTAAACACACACACACACACACACACACACACACACACACACACACACAAACTCTCACACACACACCAGTCATCTGCCTAACCTTTCCAACCTGGTGGAGTGAGCCGGGCTGGAAGCAGGATTGGCAATTCTCTCCTGTGTCTGAGACTTAATAGACCACGAGAAACCTTCTGCTGGACCAGACCCCGCACTAGTAGATTTCATTTTATTTGGAAGTTTCTGTTTTTCTGTTAACTTCTCTTTTCAAGAGATATTTCTATGAGTCATTTGCTGGCTTGTCTTCTCTTAAGTCATCTGACTTCCATTTAGATGCTACTCCAGCTTCACAATGCATTTTCTCTTACAGCCATTTCAGTGGCACTTAATTGGTTCGGTACAGGCTCTCGCTGATCTTTTATGCTTCTCCTCATTTTATAGGTGCTGGATTCGCTTCACTTAGCCAGGTCCATATTTTCTTGTGTACTTTTTTTTAACTTTTCACTCCTTTCTCCCCTACTGTTTTATAATCAATCAACTTTAAATCTTCATGGCTATTTCACTTGGCTTGATTTTTCCTGGTTGAATTTTACTGCTCTCTATGTGCTTATTTCTCATTTATTTCTCAATAGACTTTGTTCTTCTCCTGCTTTGGGACTTTGCTGAGGGACTCATGGCTTTTCAGCCTCCTGGTATGAAGTCCTACAAGTCGGGTGACCGTATATTTTCGTTTGTCTTGGACAGCCCTGGTGTGGCCTGTTGTTCTGGTGTCCAGTCCAAGGATCCTTTTGAAAATGCTCCACTTGGGGGGATAAATTACACGGTCACTCTACCTGAAAGTGGGTTCGTTCCACTTTAATCTGCAGACCAGGACTGAACACACTTGGATCCCATGGGGCCAGGGACTGAAGACACATCCTTTCACGTGTTATTCTCTGTGGGTTTCCCTATAGTCTGAGAAAGTTCCCTTTCTTTTCCTGAGGTTGTATAACAGGGCAAAGTTGTTGATTTACCCGGTGGTTAAATGTAAACTTGGGATTGGGCATCCAGGTAGAACATGTCTGTGAAAAAAGGGCAGGATTTGATTAGAGGTGGGAAATGGGAAAAGGCAGGGAGAGGCACACCATTACACCTACTGGTTCATTTAAACTAAGGTGTTGAAATTAAAGCTGCAATGTCCTAAGTTCTGTTTCCATATTTTCCACGAAAATAGGGGATCCTGGGGTCCCCTCCCTCCATTCTTGCATTTGAAAGGGCTTTGGATGGCTGATGTGGATTTGAATCCTGGCTTTTTTCCCCCCACTAACTGTCAAAGCTCAGACAACTTACTGAAGCTCTTCTGGCCTTTTCCTGCCACTTGAAAATGCACATAACAAATATGTGACCTTTTAGAATATTGTTAGAATAAAAACTTATATGTGGAACTAGACAGAGGTAGTAGTTGCACAACATTGTGAATGCACTAAATGCTACTGAATTGTGGGCTTTCAAATGGTTGATTTTTATGTCATTTCCACCTCAAGGGAAATTTTAATTTTAAAAAAAAGATAATGTAAGTGGAAAGTTCTAATGCACAGCAGGTGCTGAGCAGAAGTTCATGGCCCTCTTTCTGCTCTTAATAAAGAGTCACAGGCCATTTTTGATAGTTTTCAGTGGGACCTGGTGGTCACAAAGCCAGGTGAGCCTTCCCAGGCAGGGCAAAACACAGCTCCAGCAGCGGCCATTCTCATTGCAGAACTAGTGAATAGCGCCCTCTATTGTTGTGTGGCATTCTGGTCCTCCGTTCAGAAACTTGGATGGTTTATATCAGAATTCCCCGAGTCAAGTCATAAAAATGACAAATGTGCAGGTTCTACCCCCCGGCGAATCTAATTCAGTAATTCTGGGGTGGGGCTCCTGATTTTCACTCAACACTCTCCCTGGATGAATTCTACAAGTGTGAGAATTAGCAAATTAATACTCTTTCATCTCACTGTGATTTTGGAACCATTATTTCACAGTCACACCTGTCGGCTGGTTCTTTAAGTAGGATACTAACAATAAAGCCTTATAGTTTACAGTATTTTATACTCAGTCCTCACAGGCCTTCTCTCCAGCTGGCTGGGCAGGACTTACTGATCCCATTTTACAGATGTGGAAACTGAGGTGGAGGGTTTCATCCACAGTCACACAGCTCTGCAGGGGTGGACCCAGAACTCGATTCCTGACCGCCCGACATTCATCCACTGAGACTTTCCTTCCTCTGAAAATAAAATTATTCTCATTTCTTCCAATGAACTTTTTCTTCTTTGTTTCTGCTTCTTGGCAATTTTCCCCTTGTTCTTTCTATCTTGCCTTCATTTTTTTTTTCTGTTTAAAATGTTGGCTTCTTCTTCAAATATCACCATTATTCCTCTTCATTTATAATACTTTTTTTCTCTAGCAGAGCATTCAGAGGGAATGGTTATATGAGTGATCATACAACTTTACAATTAATGCATATGCAGCCACTAAAAAAGAGGGAGGGGGGAAGGCTGCTTAATACACTGAGACATGAGAAAAGCAGGTCACAGAGGAGTGTGTGTGTGTGTGTGTGTGTGTGTGTGTGTCTATGTGAGCCAAGTTATGGAAGTACATTTATATATTCATAGGAAAGATACAAAACAAACTGTTATCGGGGATGTATCTAGTAGGTAGAGTGAACAACCATCCCAATTTGCTGGTAGTTGGAAAATAAGATTTTTGGTTTTAAAACTGGGGAAGTCTCCAGCAAATAAGTTTGAGTTGATCACCTTACCTCCTGGGCAGGATGGGAATGGAGCAGAGCAGGGTTGGGGTGGGGGGTGAGGTGCAGGGGAGCGCAGAACTGTGGCCCTTCTACTGTTTTCCTTAAATGACTTCTTCGAACCCCAGGCTGTTCCAGTAGTTGCTGTGCACATAGCTTGGAATCCAACTGCCTGGGTCCACTTAGATGCTGGGTGATCTCATCCAAGGGAATTCCCAACTCAGGGCATCAGTTGCCCCATCTGCTAAAACAGGGCTAGTAATAATCACTTCCGTAGAGTTCAGAGAACTGAATAAATTAATATGCTTAGAATGTTATTTGGCACATAGCAGGTACTAAAAAAGGGCTGGGTATATCACATGTCTGTGCTATTTGAATATTTTATAAGTGGCATTTATTAATTGCATCATTTAAATCACAAAGTTATGGGATTTTTTTTTTTTTAAATTTCAGGGAAATAAGACTTAGAAGAAAAACCCTCTGGTATCCTGGCACCATTCTTTGGTCTGTGCCCTAACTATAACTGTGTGTGTGTGTGATTCTCTGTGTATCATCTTCTAAATATTTTCCACAGCTGTTCTTTTTTACTCTGTTATTAAATAAATCTGTTTGACTTCAGTCTGTCTCAGTTCTCAAAATATAAAGCAGAGTCTCTCTTTTGTCACAAGCAGGAATGGGTCCCGGCCTCCTTATTTGCTTATTTAAAGAGTGTTTGTTTCCTTCTTTATCCAGTAGAATGGGATGTTTGGCCAAAACAAGCAAATGTCACTTTATTTAACTGCCAGCTGTGGCACTTTTCTTTGTCTTAAAGGCTGTTTCTCACCCGGAGGTGTTTGGAGGAAGACTCAACAATGGGAGACAATTAACTCATTCATGCCACAGGGTCCGGTTTATCCTTCCATTGTCTGGGAAACTATCTATTTGCTTAACTGGAGGTCTTTGGGTTAAGCTGGTTAGTCAGGGACGCCTGCTTGGAGATCACAAATACGTGACAATTGTGGGTCTGGGGTTTCCTGAAAGGTTCCCTCTAACAAATCTCTCCACGTTTTCAGCAGGACAGAAGGATTTAAACTTAGCAAAGTACAACTATTTATTCAAGCTGACAAACATTTTTCTTCACAATGGAACTGCAAACAGGGTTTTATTTCAGCAGTTTGCTGTTCCTTCAAATGTTGCCTTTAAGGCAGAACCTGTTACACACTTACACTCTTAAAAAAAACAAGTTCTTTTTTTTAGCCAACACAAATGCCACCTGTGCACATTACCCAACTCCTTTCTTATCTTTTCATTACTTGTTTTTAATGGCTGTTAACGCAGAAGGCAGCAGAGCCTAGTGGCTGAGAATTCAGGTTTTGGAGACAGACTGCCTGACACCATGCATTGGCCCAGCAACATCAGGCAAGTTCATTCACCTCCCTCCTGTGTAATCACGGTGATACTTTATCACACAGAGTCTTTGGAGGAACAAATGATATAGCAAACACAAGTGACTTAAAACTGGGTTTGGCACTTGGTGAACAAACAAGGGCTGATTTCTACTGTACCTGTGTATGTATTTAGACCAGGTGGAGTGGGGATTCTGAAACTCTCAGAAGCAGAAGTAGACTCTTGGGGGGCCATCAGGTCTCCACGTCCGCCCAGTTCTCTCACTCCTTTCTCTGGTAACAACTTCATTCTTTGTGAGAAATGCTTCCAGTGGGCCTGCCCACTCTAGCACCCTGGGCCCAGCAGGGTTCCCGGGCCCACAGCCGGCTAATCAAGGCCTGGATTTTACAAAGAAGACACTGTCATCATGATCATGATGATGACAGTGATGATTCTAATAGCAAACCCTTATCAAGAGCACTTACTATGTGTCAAGCTCAGTCCTAAGCACTTTATATTTATTAACTTACTTAACTGTCAGTGACAACCCAAGGAAGTACATACTACTGAGATAGGCTGGGACCTGGGACCCTTGACCAGAGTGCTTGCACCTGGACAAATGCCTCCTCCAGCAAAAGAATACAGAGACTAGAAGGGACCAAAAATAACTGCACGCATGTGCAGCTGGGGCAAATTGTGAAAAGTAAGATACAAAAAGGCCACAAACCAGCAGCCACTTCTGCAGTGCCGAGAGCAAAAGCAGGGCACTGCGCATGATCCCTGCACCCAGCACCACCAAGGGGGTGGGCAGAGCGCCTAAGCCACCTCTCCAGCCCAACCCACGGACCTGCCCTTGTGGCTACTCCTTTTAAGCTTTATGTGCAATTCTTGTCTGGCCTCTTATCAATTTCTATTGATGAAAGAGTCCAAGGGTCTGGTTCAGTAACACTATGATTATTCCCATTTTACAGATCAGGAAACTAAAGTTCAAAGAGCTTAAGTAGCTTGCTGAGGATCATGTAGCTGATGAAGTAGGAGTGCTAGATCTTTTTCTTACCACTGCCCAATACTATCTGGACAGTTTCAGAGAGTCCCTCTTTCGTCTGGGGTTCCTCAGCTGATGATGGAAGCCTGGATCTATGTGAAGCTGTGTGCTACCCCCTTTTACTGCCACATAGTGGAAGGTGACCTATAATAGGTGGGAATCAGGCCAATATTCCAAGGAGAGCAAAGGTGAAAGAGGGAGGAAGGGAGGAGAGGAGAGAGAGAATGAGGATGTGTCCTACCACACTGTCTCAGTTCTCTACCTTTGGCTTCCCCGTTTTGTGATATAATGAATTCCCTCCCCCACAACTCCCCTTTTTACAACCAACTGGATTTGACGCAGTCCCCTGCAAACAAAAGAATACTGGCTAACTCAGGTAACAAACATGGGTTTGGTCTTGTTTTCCATAGTGGTCAAATACACATAACATAAAATTTTCCATTGGTGACATCCAGGACACTCACAGTGTTGTGCAACCATCACACTGTTTAAGCCCAGAACATTATCACCACCCCAAGAGGAAATTCTGTGTCCGTTAAACAACAAATCCCCGTTCCTCCCCTCCCCCAGCCCCCAGCAACCACTAATCTACTTTATGTCTCTGTGAATTTGCCTCTTCTGGTATTTCATATAAACAGAATCATATAATAAAAAATTATGGCTTCATGCAAAGAAAGGCTTTGGGGGCCCTCAAAGCACACACCTATATGCTGTATTTACAGTTTAAACATCAACCTTCTATAAAGCTCTCACCCAAGCTTTGCAGGTGGTATAAAAGTGTCCGTCCTCAAAAAGCGTGGGATATAACACAGGCTGTAATTAAGTTGCCACTTTTAGGTCAAAAATTGGTGTTTATATGGACCATTTCATATGGTACAGCCTAACACAAAAGCAGTTATAAAAGTTAACTTGTGATTTTTAACTCTTCAGCGGTGTGCTGTTTTCATAGAATTTTACAGCTTAATACGTATATTTAATTAAGGACTCATCTGAGTAAGTGACAAACATTTGGGGGAAGAAATGGCCCCTGAGATGGGCCAGATATGGTGCAAAGGGCCAAGAATACAGATCCCGCTGAGCTTACTCAGTCTAGTACGAAGCTGGAGCAGTACCCCAGCCCCAGGGACCTTCGTTTAGTGACTGGAAGAAGGAAAATGTGCTGAAATGTTAGGAATATCTCTTTCTAGGTTATTGGATTAAGAGTCGTTTTTATCATTCTCTTCTTTTAACTCTCATATTTTCTAAGTTTCTCTGGAAGAAACTTGCATTGCTTTAACAGTTAGAAAAACAAACATTTATAAATCCATTCTCTTAGGCAGGCCATAGAGAGAGGAAAAAAAATCCAGTTTCAAACATTTGTTTTCTTGTTCCCATAGATTCACATTTTGACCTTTTCTAATTCTGATTCTTATGAGATTATTGCTTTGAGAAATATGGTTACTCCAATTAAAACCCTTACAGTAAGTTAGACCGTGCAGACCAAGGTCTTGCTGAACACCATTAATAAAAAATTTGCTCTGGGAAATGTGTCCCTTTCGAAGATTTCTATTCCTTGAGGGGGGACAAGCAATGGAGAAGTTCAAGAGGTACATTTTGAGTAGTCTATTTTAGCATGAATGCATTCGAATGTAGGTGCTTTCTTCACAAATCCAGTTACTCTGTAGTGAGGGGTTCCTCTGTGCCAGGCACAGGACGTTGGTTAATTTGTGCAGCCCTCATAATATTGGATCCCTCAGTGAAAATTCAGGGTAAGTAAAAGCTATCACCAATAATAAAACACCCAGAATTCTGTGAACACCCCCAGGGCTCTGTTGTGGGGGCTGTCCTGTGTGTTGTGGGATGTTCTGCCCCTTTCCTGGCCTCTTCTTGCTAGATGCTGGTATCATTCCCCACTTACAGTAACCGAAAATGTTTCCAGGCTTTGCTAAAGTCCCCTGCGGGGCAAAATCATCCCTGGTTAAGAACCATGTACTAAATCAGATTCACATTATTTGGGGGGGAAATGATTAGCTTTCAGAAAGGTAGAATGTAAAGGAATTTCCCAAAGTCTGCTTGCCGGAGCCCATGATTTTGTCAACATGAAACACACAGAAGCAGATACTGGAGATTTGACAATATTTGGTCTGGTGCAGACAGCTCAGTGAGGGAATCGAGACGCCAGGGCAGCCTCCTGCCAACTTTCCCCTTCATTCACCACCCTGCCTCTGGGAATAACAGCACTATAGAGCAAGAGTTATGTCATATTGATACAAGGAAAGAAGACTTTTCATTGTAACATACAGGATAGAAACATTAAATCAAGTGAGAGAAAAACCCAGAGAAGCAGTCAGGCAGTTAACTTTTTAGAAATGCCAGCTCAGTGATGGCCATTGTTCTAGACCCATTGGTTTCCTCAGGAGATCTGTCATCGAGTTTGAAGTCCAATAAGGAAGACAGACATCAGGCAAAACATGTCATGAAAATTAACTAATGACGTATATGCTGGGTTGCACAGGATGAATCCTGGTTATGCTTTTCGATGCCAGGCCAAAAAGCACATGATCCCCATTCATGCTAGGTATCAAGATACTGTCTTTGAGCTCCAGATCCATTTCTCTACATTCTGCTCTCCGGTTAAGCACAAAATACACTTCCCCAGAGGCAGGTGGCTTCCTGCTGGATTCTGTTAACAGGGAGGGAACTCTGAAGGCAGGAGGAAGTGAGAAGGAAGTAGGAGTGCAGGGGAAGAAACTTCCTTCTCCCTCTTTGCTTACCGTTCCTAAGTTTCCCCAGCAGTGGCCCTTCAGCCCACAGCAGCCACAATTTCTAGCCTCCGGTTCCTTCTGGCATCCCCAGGACAGCCTCATGACCCTGGAGAACCCAACAGTAGATAAGGTATGTTCTTCCTCAGAGCTCTTCAGGGCTCCTCCTCTAAGCTCCTAAATTCTGAAAACCTCAAGCTCTCCCCTTTTGTTGCACCAGCTCTAGGGGATAATTCACTGGATTAGCTCAGTGCAGACTCTTTTTTTCCTCTTGAATTCCTCCAACCTCTGTGTATTAATATCCTATATTAAGTCTCCTTTGCTAAAATACCTACTGTGTTTTCTATTTCCCTGAATAAACCCCACCTAACCTATGATTTCATTTTGAGTCAAGCGTCATCCACAAAGTAGAAACACAGGTGTTCTGCCTGTGAATCAAGGCAAGGAGAAGACAGCGTCTTCAAGTCTTCTCTATTTTAGCAGGGCAACTTCATGAGACAGAATCAGTGGGAGATGGCATTGGGACAGAGCAGGGAACCAAAGTCCCTGCCCCCATGAAGCTTGTGATCTAGTGCAAAGAGCTTGACAATATACCAGTAAGTCACAAATAAGTGACAATGATTTGGCAGGAATATTAGTTTCCTGGAGCTGCTGTAACTAAATTCCACAAGCCAGGTGGTGGATAATAACAGAAATTTATTCTCTCACAGTCCTGGAAGCCAAGAATCCAAAATGAAGGCTCTGGGTGGGGGGGTGCTCCCTGTGAAGGAAGGACACTTCCAGGCCTCCTCCACCTTCTGATGGCAGCAGGCATTCCTTGGCTTGTGGTCATATAACCCTCACCTCCGCCTCTATCTATCTTCACATCACTTTTTCTTCTTTGCATGTCTTTTATAAAGACACTTGTCATTGAGGCGGAAGGGATATCTCAGTGGTAAAGCGCAAGCCTAGCATGCACAGGGTCCTGGGTTCAATCCCCAGTATCTCCATTAAAATAAATAAATAAGCCTCATTACCACCCCTGTGCAAAAAACAAAAACAAACAAAAAAACAGAACAATAAAAATGCTTTAAAAAAGACACTTGTCATTGGATTTAGGTCCCCCTGGACAATCCAGGATGATGTCAACTCAAGATCCTTACCTTAATTACATTTCCAAAAATTCTTTTCAAAAAAAAAAAAGTCACATTCACAGGTTCCAGAGGTTAAGATGTGGACATATCTTTCTGGAGCCACCATTTTACCCCCTACGCAGGCTAAGGAAGAAGACAGTGGGGGTGGGGGGCAGTGTCAGGCAGGCAGTTTGAGATAAGGAGGTCAGGCTCAGTGAGCTCAAGGTGCATCCCTGGAGATCTGAATGGGGCGCTTTCCAGATAAGGGAAAGAACAGGTGGGAAAGTGCCCCCACCCCTCCTTCCCCACTGCACCCTAAACACAAAACCTGTTTCTGCCTCATGACCTTTTACTGTTCCCTCTGCATGGAACTCCCTCCCCAAGATCTGCTGCCGTGTGGCAGAAACCTACCATGCTCTGCTTCCCATGCCCCTCGACCCAGCTCTGCCCTCTGCCTCAGGTGCAGTGGACGCTTCTGTGAGCTCAGATTCATTCTGTGTCTGCAGCATCGTGCCCCAAGCTCCCAGCCTCTCCTTCCTCCTTGTGCTTCGGGCCGCCTCTGACTCTGCGGGAGCTGCTCAGCTGGGGTCCAAGCACAGAAGTGTGAGGAGTTCACGCCCCAGAGTCTGGAGCCGGTTGATAAACACTCCATATCCTTCAAGTGGACCTTCTGCCAGGTATTTTACACACCTGTGTCTCCTCCCATGGGAATGAAGTCAGGGACTCTCCTGACTTCACATATCCATGTATCATCAATTGACTTGACTCCTGTGTGCACTGGTTATTTCCACGACTCTTCATAACTCAGGGATTAAAATCCCCATTTTTTTTTTATCAGACATCATCTCGGTACTATTTAACCTTTGCTATTTTGAAATCTCCTAAAAGTCTTATCTACCATACTTTATTAGGGAAAATAAATTAGAATTTCAAGGTAGGTTGTCATAATTACACCTCATCCAAATCTTTGTCAAAATAATAGAGAAAAGTGGAGTAAGGCTGTAATTTCTGTCAAAATTAACTTATTTTTAAAATACAGTTCAAAGATTAATTTTTAAAATCCCCATTTTACAACTGAAGAATCGGAGTCTTAGGCAGTTTGTTAACTCCCTGAGACTGCACCCCAAGATCTTCTCCGAGAAGTGAAATTTAAAATCAAGTGTTTCAGATTTCCAAATCAACACCTTTTCACTATATTATGTTTGCTTTCACTAAGTAATTAGACAGAACTTTGGACAATGCTGGCCATCAAATAAAACCTGATTAATTCAGTAGGGGCTGAATTCCTTTTATTAAACTGTGTTTTTCCTAGGTTAACTAGGGATGGGAATTAATGTTTATTAAGCATCCAACTCAGCATTATTTGATTTCCTCACTAATCACATAATGGAAGACGTGCTTTATAAACCCTGAGAGTAATCTGGAAGCCCTTGATTTGACAGAGAAGCACTTTCTTCTGCTGGTACACTGGGAGTGATGGTAAAAAAAAAAAAAAATTAACCTCATCAAAGGTGACAGCTTAGTTGCCTTCAGTCACATCAAGCCCAGTTGTGACAATGGCAGTAACATCATCAGACCAATGACAGGAGGTACCATGTGGCCAGATGAGGAGAATACTGCCAGTCACTGAGCGATTCAAAGTAAGTACACTAATACAAATTACATTTACTTTGGCTCTTATTTTTAATCATGGTTTTGATCTCTATTCTGATCTTATCCAAAGTAACATTTACAGACGCCCGGCATTCTGCCCATGACATGTACCTACCTTAATCTATCCCCTCAACAACCTTGTAGGTGTGTACCATTAAAATCCTCATTTGATAGCAGGAGCATAGGAAGTCTTACCTTTGGGGGGATAGGGGAAGTTCTAGGCTACTCTGAAAGTCTGATGAAAGCTCAGGGACACTTTGGGAACAAAAATGTGTATCATCAAATGACACACACTCACATACGCATACACAACACATAACTTTCAGAGGTGTTCATGGAACCCCATAGGTCCACATATAAAGTTATTAATGAGCTTGAAGTCCAGCGTAGAGACAGGCTCAGAGAGCCATACCAGCAGAAGTAACGTGCATGAGGTCACCGAACGATGAAGGTGCTAGGCATGTGGAGACTCACATCAGAGACAGCTTCAAAGCCAACACTGTGTAATTTCTTGAGAAGAATCAGTCAATGCAAACCCAAGCACACTCACTTAGATTAAACTAGAAAGTCTGCTGGTGTCCAGACTGCAGGCTATTAACTTTCAGCAAGAGCATCAAAAATATTAAACTCCATTAACCTTGGGCAAAGTGCACTTGCCTTCCAATTCAGGAAAGATCTGAAAGCGGCAGCCCATTTGGCTGGGGTATACCCCACAGCAGGACAGTCCACTTGGCCATTGGGCATGTCCTGGCTGTGCCTCGCTAGTGCTGGTCTGCGCACCCACCCCAGAGCAGCCAGCTGCCTTTACTGTTGATCAACTCAGTTCCCAAGGCCTGAACTTCACAAACTGCTGAGCTGCTGTGACCATGTCTGAAAGAGGTGCAGACTAGGACACACTAAAGACCAGAGTCACCACTGGGCTCTGGGTTGAGCTGAGCAAAGGCAAGTCTTTTATTTCAGACTCGTCAGTTTTTATTATCTCCACATGAAATTAAGAGGGAGTGCTGTGATTGGCACTTGACAGAGAAAATTAAACTAATTTAGCTGTAATCTGGGAAACTGCAGAGAAGCTAGGGCTCTGGGCTCTTTAATTTGCTGATTTAGCCTCATGAAGATGTTTAAATGATAATGATAATCTTTTTTTAATGAGAAATTAAAAAAAAATCTGAGACTGGTATTTGTAGGGAAACCATTCACTCAGTAGTTTTGGTAGCTTGGAATTTTATTTATACTGCATTAATATTCAAACATAACTCTAATTTGGATCCCAGGTTTTACATGAACTTGAAAAAAAAGAATTTTGAGCACGGTTATAGTTTTGAGTCGTCCAAGGTTGCATTTTGGAAAATTACCAGCAGATGTCAGTATCTGACAAAGAGTTTTTATATTTTTCTCCCCTTTCCCCTCCATCTAGCCAAACTTTGCTTTCAAAAGCCATGGCAAATAGATGCAAAAATACAGTTAATGCCTTACAAATGCACACTGCAGCTGAAACCAGTTGTTTCAATCCTTTGGAAAAATAAAAATAATTATCTGAAATCTTTTTCTAAGTATCCCAAATAATGGGTTCAATGTATTTCAATGAATAAATACTGTAATTATGAGACTAACTTGTGGTAATATAAATGAATTTGCATCAATAATAGTAATATTTTAAAAATACTGATTTAATGGAGATGTTCCATCTTTTTCTGCATCATGAATTTCCAATAGTAATAATATTAGATTTTGTTATTATTTCAATTCAATTTATTATTAACGTGTGCCAGGCACTAAATTACACTCAATCCGCTAGACAGCTCCCTTTCTGGTAAGCACAAAGAAATAATAAACAGAAAAATAATAATCAAGAGTTAGGAGGAAGGAATTTGGAATTTAGCGTCTGCCAGTTCTGGTTAGAACCCCAGTTTTACTTAACCTGAAAATGGCATTTCACTATCACTACTTTTTTTTTCACAGCACTCCCTGTTTCCATGTCTGTCTGCCTGTGTGAAACTGTATCTCAGGAACTGTGCCTTGCAATAAAAATGACACAATTTTATTCAACAAGTATGCTAGAAATTGAGGATACAGTATTACATAAGCCAAGTCCTTCCTCTCCGAAGCTTGAGTTCTGGTGGGCAAAGGCAAACAATAAAGACGTGTACAAATAATATACGAGTCTAAGCAAAACAAAACGACAACCTACGGAAGGGGAGAAAATATTTGCAAATGATGTGACTGACAAAGGCTTAATTTCCAGAATATATAAACAGCTCATACAACTTAATAACAAAACAAACAAACAACCTAATCCGAAAATGGGCAGAGGACCTAAACAAGCAATTCTCCAGTGAAGACATATAAATGGCCAATGGGCATATGAAAAAATACTCAATATCACTAATTATCAGAGAAATGCAAATCAAGACTACAATGAGTCATCACCTCACACCAGTCAGAATGGCCATCATTCAGAAGTCCTTGAACAGTAAATGCTGGAGAGTATGTGGAGAAAAGGGAACCCTGTTACACTGCTGGTGGATATGTAGTTTGGTGCAGCCATTATGGAAAACAGTATGGAGATTCCTCAAAAAACTAAAAATACACTTACCATATGATCCAGCAATCCCACTTCTGGGTATATATCCAGAGGGAACTCTAATCCAAAAAGATACACGCACCCCAATGTTCATAACAGCACTATATACATTAATCAAGACATGGAAGCAACCTAAATGTCCATTGACAGATGACTGGATAAAGACGTTGTGGTATACTTATGCAATGGAATAATACTCAGCCATAAAAATAATAAAATAATGACATTTGCAGCAACATGGATGGACCTAGAGATCGTCATTCTAAGTGAAGTAAACAAGAAAGAGAAAGAAAAATACCATACAATATCACTTATATGTGGAATCTTAAAAAAAAAAAAAGGACACTATGAACTCATCTACAAAACAAACAGACTCACAGACATAGTAAACAATCTTATGGTTACTGGGTAAAGGGGGTGGAAAGGGATAAATTTGGGAGTTTGAGATTTACAAATGTTAGCCACTACATATAAAAATAGATTTAAAAAAGTTTCTTTTGTATAGCACAAGCCACTATGTTCAATATCTTGCAATAACCTTTAATAAAAAAAAAGAAAACTAATATATGTGTGTATATGCATGACTGGACATTGTGCTGTACACCAGAAATTGACACATTGTAATTGACTGTACTTCAATAAAAAATTTTTTTTTAAATAATAATATATGAGTCTCAGAAGTGACGACTTGTATAAAGAAAATAAGCAGGGTCAGGAAATATGTAGTGGAAATGGAGGTGGTCTGGCAGGACCTTTAAGAGTTGTTGACTTTTGAGTTGAGTCCCAAATAATGAAACTGGTGATACGATCTGGGGGAAGAACATTCCAGACTGAGGAACAGCAAGTGCAAAGGCACTGAGGCAGGAAGGAATTGAGTATAATTAAGCAACTGTAAGAAGCCCATGTGACTCAGCAAATTCAGTGGGAGATAGTGACAGAAAATAGAGTTGGAGAGGGAGGCTGAGATCAGATCATGAAGGAGAACTAGGTCAAGGAATCTGAATCTAATTCTAAGTGCATGGAGAGTCACTGAAGTTTTAAAGCAGGGGAGTGATAGGGTCTGAGTTACCCTTTTATAAGACTTCTCCATGAACTATCATTATCCTCATTTTATAGTTAAACAAAGTGAGGAGTAGAGGGATTAAAAAATTTGCTAAAGGTTGCCCAGCTAGGAAGGAATGGCTTAACATGGACAAGAGGTTCACTCATGTAAGCAACAAGCACTTACTAAAAGCCAGCTTTGAGATCTGCACTAATAGTCATGAAGAATACTGAGAGATGCTGTCCTTGACTTGTAGCTTTAAAATTGATTGCAATTAGAGAGATTCAGAAAGAGGGCACAATTTGAATAAAAACTATTATATATCAGTTGATAGAAATGACATGAAGAAATGACTGCATTAGCCAGGATGCCACCATCAATTAATTCGATTTGGGCTCCACCAAAGAAAATAAAGGCTTACCTAGGATTTTAGAAACATACTCTGGTGGCCTCATCCTAAGATGATTCCCCCAAGATGATGCATGCCTTGTATAATTCCCTCTCCTTGAACAAGTCCAGGACCTGTGACTTGCTTCTAACCAGTGGAGCATGGCAAAGATGATGGGATGTCACTCCTCTGATTAGATGAGACATACTTGTCTTTAAAAAGAGTCTATCTTAGCAAAAAGGGTAGAGACTCTCTCCTGGGCTGGCCTTGAAAAAGCAAGCTGCCATGGTTTCTATAGCTGCAACGAAATGAATTCTGCCAACATCATCAATAAGAGAATTGGAGGAGAATTCCTCCCCAGTTGAGTCTCTGCTGAGACCTCAGCCCCAGCCAACTCCTGGATTGCACTAAAGTAAAGAACCCAGTTAAGCCATGCCCAGAATTGTGACACAAAGAAATGGTGAGAGGTTGTTTTAAGCAGCTAAATTTGTTATAATTTGTTACACAGCATAGAAAACTAATACATGCACTAATGTTCAGGAAACATCCTAGGGTTCTTGTAGCTTCATGCCAGCCTTGTCTGCGTCCCTTGATGCTTGGGTATAACCTCACAATCCTCAGGTAGGAAGACCCAGGTGTCACCCAACAAATAGAAAATTCACTGGTATTCTAGGGAGGGGAACAATACCATTGGAAAAGATTATCCAAAAACTAATATGGAAATGAAATAAAAAGGTTTTCTGCCTAAGACTGAGCCCACCAAGACTTCAGATAACATGAGCTCCCCATTTTGAAAGCATTGTGCAATGGAGATTATTATATAAAGTACAGAATAGCATTTCCCAAATTGTGTTGGGCAGGGAAATGTCCCCAAAGATCTGAGTAAGTTAAGAAAGGCAAAAATGCTTCAAGGTACAGTCATTGTGGGATTCCCAATGCAAATGAGTCTGTTAAGGACCTGACAAAATACATGTCATAACATAGGTTTAATCAAGAATTTCCCCAACCTCACGTGGAATATTCACTTCCTCCCTCTTCAGTAGGGATAAATAAAGATATACATATATACATACACACATATATATGTGTGTGTGTGTGTGTGTATATATATATATATATAAAATTCCTCTTGATAGTCACCAGAACTAGTGTTACCTGGAACATAGCTTGGGAAATGCTAGTAACAGGCATGGGTATGACCTACCTGACAACTTATAGAAGACATTTCGGTAACAGAAGCAAGAAAAAGGCTTCAATAATACTCAGTTTGAAACAAACATCCCCATGAAGTGGACGAAATATATGATGCAAAATGTGCTGGGGTGACTCTTTGTACCTTCCTTAAAAGGTCAAGTAGTTGAATGTTGGGCTATTTGTGTTATGATGATAAGTTGGTTTGAAGCAAGGTGGATTCAGCTCCACAAGGAACTAGTTTTATGGTTACTTACCAGATACTTACCAACAGCTTGCCATGTGCCAGAGGCTACTCAAAGGACATTACAAACATTTTTTCCCCTGTCTTACAGATCAAAAGAGAGCAGCAACACACCAACTTAGGTACATATGTCAATTTCCCAAGCTTATGCAGCTGGAAAGTGGCAAAACTGGGATTTGAACCTGTGCTCTGCACATATGAAGTCCAGCCCTGAAACTCCTTTATGAGACTGCCTTGCCATGCTGCTGTTCCCTAAAGAGCCACTGAGATGATGCTGCATTTGCAGAAAGTGCCAACTTCCAGATACCATGAAAGAATAAAGGGAAAAGAATCAGAATGAAGCCCTGTATGATTCTATTGTTTTTTAAAAATACATATATATATATATATATATATATATATATATATAGTATGTATAATATACATGTATATATCTCCAAGGCATTCATTCTTTCTCTTTTGCTTAAATTTTCTAATTTTTTAATGAGAATATACTGATTTTAAAGAAATTCTAATCTTTGTATTAGATAAAATATTTTAAAATAGTGAATGTATACTGAACACTGCTCTAAACACCTAGTCTGGTCATCACTCAGAACTAACAAATGTCATCCCCATTGTCACATTTGCTTCAAATTCTTTGATAGAATAAGTGCTACATCTATCATAGCTCCATTATATAAACATTACATACCCACTATGAAAAAAATGTACTTGAAATCAAGACTAAAAATTAAAAGGAAAAACTCTATTTTAATCAAACTTCTCATAGGTAACCATTTTACTTTGGCAAGCAACTTTCCCAACCTTTTCTTTGTGTATGTCCACATCTTAAAAATAAAAGGGAAAATTCAATACTGTTATTAACCTGTATTATATCTGAAAACTTTCCTCTTCGACACTGAAGGAAAAATACAAGTTTTTGAAGTAAAAAAAATAACAGGTTGCTTTTAACTTCCAGACCTGCACAGTCCAATAAGGTGACCACTAGCCACATGTGGTGACTGAGCACTTGAAACGTGGGTAGTGTGAACTGAATTGTGCTGTGTCAAATACACCATGGATTTCAAACACTCAGTACAAAATAAGAATGTAAAATATCTCAATAATAGTTGTTCATGTTGATTACATGATGAAATGACATTTCTTCATCTATTGGGTTAAATACTACGCTATTAAAATAATTAAAATTGGTTTCACCCTGTTTCTCTGGGTTAAAGAACATGTTATCATATATTAAGACATCTAATATTAATTTCATTGTTTCTTCTTACTTTGTTTGGAGTGGCTGCTGGAGCACTTGCAGTGCCGTATGTGGTCCATTTCTGTTGGACTGGTTGGCCTACTGCTCTCTACACCGGTGTGCTCTCTCATGTACATCCAAGGCACCCTCGGTTCTGGTTCTTCCTTCCACTCCCTGTTCAGCAGTAAAGAATAATGTGGAAATAACAACGCCATTTCCTAATTTGGAATCTGCACGTGCTACCTTAGCAGATCTTGACCGTGAGGTGTAGCCTATGTGTGAGAAAACTCTAAATCTGGAGCCTTCCAAAAGGTCTAGCAAACTCACAGAAAGCTTTCTTGGCATCCTTTGCTCCTAACCATGGGCCACGCTGCACACAATCACCCCGTCCAGCTCAGTATCTACGCCAGTCCAAACAACATTTGAATGAGATGTGGAATGTCGGCTCACATTTGGGGAGCATTTGGGGTCTTACTGCCTCTTTCTGGCTAATCTCCCAGCCCAGGAAGACAAGGGAAGGCTGTGCCAACGTGCAGGGAAGCCCGGAGCTCATTGCCGTGCCCTGGGGCATTTTCAGGATTTACACTTTCCTGCAATTCACACCATTTCCTCTCCACACCCAACAAACTTCCGACAGTGCCAGCAGCAGGTGACAGCCTCCCGCATCTCCTTCCTGCAGCGCGTCCTCTTTTCCCAGGAGCCAGAGGCAAATAGCCTTGATGTTTGCTGGGAAACCAGCTCCGGGGAGCAGACAGAAGGCTCCTGAGTGTGCTAGATCTTGATAAACATCCCTGTAGCTGCCAAGTCACTCACTGTCTCCCTCAGACACAATACAAACAAGCACTTCACATACTGAGAGCCCTCACAAGGCCTGTTTCCAGGCGGGGACTAGGAGTGGAATTTCTGTTACCTCCCACTGAATTGGGAAAAAACCCCCAAAAAAACAGAACATGATGAATTTTCTGTAAGTCATAATTTAATCCACTGAACTGTCCTCTATCCTTTATTTATTTATTTACTTTTTATTTTTTTGTGGGGGGAGGAGGTAATTAGGTCCACTTATTTATTTATTTTTTAGAGGAGGTACTTGGGATTGACCCCAGGACCTCGTGCATGCTAAGCATGTGCTCTACCATTTGAGCTATACCCTCCCCCATCTCTTTATTTTTAATACTAAGATGTCCTTAATTTTATGAAATAATAATGATAATAATTAGCATGGATGTGTGTGTTTAATGTCTCTACTTGACATCCTCACGTTAGCCCCCAACTATGGGATGTGTCATTACTGATCCAAAGACACAAATGTCTGGGAATCACTGGTCCAGGCTGACACTGAGGGGCAGCTTCCATAAGCTAAAGGCATAAAATCTCTGTTTCCTGTAACAAAGACAAGCCCTTAGATTTCCATGGAACATTATCAAATCCTTGCAAATAGAAATTGCCCTTTCACTCCCCCATTTTATTCCCACAGGGTGGCCACAACAGTGCCAGGTACACAAAGGTTCTCAGTAAATACATATGGACTTCTGTAACGCAGTAGGAATAACTGCTGATGGTAGCCAACTCCATTTGATGTGTCGATTTTCCTCTGATTCTATTTAATATTTTAACAGATTCCAGAAAAGGGAGTTTTAGTGCTCAGAAGTAGCAACAATGCCTTTTATAGATAATTTCTTCTGAGTATCAGTTGCCTTTACTAAGAATTCTCTGTGTGTGTAAACAACCAAATATAAGATATAAAATATGTAAATAACAAAAGCCCTTGAGCAGTCTTCAGTCGGCGTTTTTAACTCTTTACAGACTCTGTGAAGAGGAGCCGACCAAATCTTTATTAAGGGGCTAAACAGCAAGCATTCTCTGGGCTCCTGGACAGAGCTGAAGAACAGCTCATCCCTGAGAAGTTTAAGTCGCTAAGGGGGAAGCAAATATTAACCGGGGGATATCACGACAGTGTGATGAGTTTTACAGCCGTGAAAAGGACTCGATCTGAATTTAGAAAACTCCTAGACAAAGTTATCTAGTTAAAAAAAAGGAGTGAGGAGGGCAGATGGGGTTGTTCAAGTGAGTATCGAATTAGTTTCCAAGAGAGTGTGGAGGAGGGGGAAAAAGACATTTTGAGGTGGGGGAGTGGGGTCTGTGAAGAAGAGGGGAATAGAGATCAGTGAGGTCTACATTTTTATCTTGTGGTTCTCTTGATTGGAAGCTTGCTGGGAGAAAACAGGGTTATTTTGAGATTTCAGTTTTGAAATCCTGAGTGAAGGAAGAAGGCTGCCCAGAGGTGGGTGGATACATCTGTGCAAATATTTGGAAGGAAAGGAGACTAGGCCAGACCAGTTGTGGACAGCTATCCCTTGCAGTAAATGGCAATGATGGTCACTCTGCACCCTAGGGAAAGAGACAAGTGACCTTAAGCCAATGGAGTCACCAGCCCATTCCTAAGAAAACACCATTGTGAAGAATTTCATTTGGCAAAACAGATCTTAAAAAGTTGCTGATACATTAGGTAACAACATAAAGGCTGTTCAGTTTTGTTTTACGTGCATCCAGTTTTCCTGCATTCACACTCAATAACAGTGTTTTGGAAAATAACGGGATGACATGGGCATAAGGCAGATCTGTGGACCTACTTAGTAACATTCATGAGAGACTTTGATGTCTCCTGGTTTCTATCAGGCAGCTGCTGGAGTTTATTTAATTACTTTGCTTATTCTCATCAGAGTGATGGTCTAATGAAAAGAGAAGGAAGGAGTAATGGATTCTGCTGTCTTGATCAATGGGTCACCCGAAAGCCTGCTTTGAAGGTGTCAGGAGTTTGAGCGCTGTAGGGGAGGAGGTCTGCTCTGTCTATTTATTTTAAATTGGAGTAGAGTTGATGCTATATTACAAAACATCATGTCATTTTCTGTTTCCATGGAGCAATCAACCTAGTCAGTAAGTCAGAATAAGTGAAAATGTAAACCACCGGAGGCTGGGCCGGGAAGGAGGGCTCGGACCTCTGTGCGTAAGTGCGATGCAGTGAGTGACTGAGTTGGAGTCCACATACTGCCAGCTGTGGGATATTGGACACAATCTTCCTGGGCCTCAGGCTGCTCATCCACAGCCTGGGTATGAAGATCCCATCTCCCTCCCAGGTTACTGTGAGGAGTAATGATATTAACATGTTCCTGGTATTCCTCATGGTGCCTTATGATAAATAGTAAGCACTCCATAAATGATTTTTAATATCATCATCATCATCATCTCTGGTGGGGAAGGGTCACTGCTGTCTTATAATTTTCTCTTTTCAACCACACAGCTGTGCATATATCTGTTTCAGATATTGAACTTGGGTGGAATAGTTCATTTGAAAGAAAACATTCCCTGTTATCAAAATTTTTAAAGCTTGAGAAACTACTGATCTAGCTGAACTCCCTCAATTACAAGTGAGGAAACTGCAGGAAGGAGTTCGGTCTTTGAGTTCCTCTTAACCCTGAGTGACCCTCTCTTTTTTTCTTTTTAACTCTTTAAAAGGGAGAATTTTGAATAAATACAAAAGTTGGCAGAATAACAAATTCCCATGTTCCCATCACTCAGCTTCTACACTATTTTATTTTGTTTTTAAAACAAATTTGAGAGTAATCCCACACAGAAGATGACATCATTTCATAAATATTACAGTATCTATCTCTAAATGATTAAGGACTTTAAAACACACAATCCCAATGGCATTACCTCAATAACAAAATTAAATAATTCCTTCCTATCATCAAATACCTAGTCAATGTCAAAACTTCACATTACATCGGTCCCATTACAGTAATATTTTTAAAAAAAATTTGAATCAAGATCTAAATGCAAGCTACATATTAACTTCGGGTAATAAGTCTAAGTTTTAAAAAAATCTATGGTCTTCCTCCATCTCTTTTTCCCCCCACAATTTATTAAATAATCATCTCTTTTGACTTGGAGTGTAATGACAGTAATTTTTAATTTTTTTATTATATAGTATTTTCATATATTTTAATAATTATAGTGGTGTTTTACAAAATTTCATGCTGTGCCTCAGGATTAAAAATAGCAGCAATCTAGTTTAGCTTTTATTGAACGTTGTTCTATGTCAGGTATTTACGTGGATTCTTATAAATCAGTGTGAGGAAAATGCTGTTACTATCCTAATTTCACAGACGAGGAAACTGAAGAATAGAATGGTTAAATCACTTACCCAACAGGCAAGGGGGTGATCCAAGCACTCTGACTTTAGAGCTTGGGTCCCTGACACAAAGAAAGACCACCCAGGAATATGTCAGTAGAGGCTGAAGGCATTGCTCTGGGGGCATACAGAGACTTCTGGATGTTTTGCTTTTGTTGGTAGCTTTTACTTACCTTGACTTTTCACGGAGGGATCCATTTCTCCCTCAGCCTCACCATGGGCAGAATTTATAACCCAGGACTCAGGCAGTGAGCACTGGACACAGAGGCTGAAAGTGGGCATGTCACCGGAGCTGGTCCACGAGATGAAATCTAAGAGTTTTATGGAAATGTTGGGGAAATCTTTCCTTTCTTCTAAATGCGAAATTTCTGTCATCATCTTGCCATCTCATGCAGGCTGAGAGAGAAAGAAACACACAGGGGACATTTAAGCTAAGCTGAGAGAGGGAGAGATATCAGATCCTGGTCACTTTGTTTAAGCCCTAAACAAGCCATGCCTGCAAGCAGACTAGCCTTGGTCTTTTAGGTTGTGTGATTCAGTAACTTCCCTTTTAGCTTAAAACAGTTTGGCTAAAGGAATATAAATAATACAAATAAGATAAGATAAGATAAGATAAGATTAAAATAAAATAAAATAAAATAAAATAAAATAAAATAAAATAAAATAAAATAAAATATACTCTAACAGAGAACTCTGCAGTTAAAAAGAGAAAAATCCCTATCTCCTCCTTTCACATGGCCAGTCTTTCAGTTGCTGGCCTGTAAAATCATGAATAAAATTTTGACCATAATGTGATATTGTCACATGCAAAGACTAAAAGATCTGTAGGAGAATAGCACATGATACCAAAAACACAATCAAAGGACACCTCCAAAACGTAAGACTAGCATCATCTTCATCGTGTTGCTGTGTTGAGGTAGGACTTTAATATCTTATCCCAGCGGGCTGAGTTTTTTTTTTCACTCTGTGGCTAATCATTGTCAACTTCCTGAAGGGAATACAATTTGTCCCTTGCAGTAGATCTTAAATGTAATCTGTTCTTCGTGAACTCAACCACAATTCAGAGCTATTCATTTGCTATTTGTTGTCTGTATGTATCCTAACCAAGATACATTTTCATTTTTGCTGTTTTTTTTTTTTAATACAACTTGCTGGGCCATATTATAATTTTTATGGACCCTAGGCTCTTTTTGCCTTCATGAGCCCCTTACTACATAGAAAAAATATTTAAAAGTCTATGTTATTTCTACATTGTTATTAAGACAAACATAGTCCAGATTGGACTACATGCATTTTAAATCTGATTTTAAAATAAATGATAACATTTTTGTGGGCCCCTAAAAATGTATCCTAGTCCATAGGCACAATCCCTAATCAAGTCTGTCCTGAGTAATTATCAGGTGCTTCCCAAGGTATTTTAGAATTCGCACAGATGGAAAGCCCAGGGTCTAAAACTTGAAAGCAGCCCCTTCTTGTCCACTATCATGATTCAGCAAAAAATTACTCTTTTTTTCTTGATGTAAATGAGCAGGAGCTTTAAAGCCAGATATGACTGGGTTCCAAGTACTGGCTCCCACACTTCTCACCTGTGTCAATCAAACCTGTCTTGTTTGTGTAAAAAAAAAAAAAAAAATCGAGACTACGAAGTTTGAGAGCTTAGTGGAAAGAATTCACATAAGAGCACTTATGACTGTGTCCGGTTCACAAGAAGTGCTTAATAATAACGCTAGTTACGTAATACATTTTTGATCATTCCAGGCAGAAGCAGCATGGCATGGAGGCTGAGAGCGTGGGCTTAGGGATCAGGTCCCAGGGATTCGAATGTGGTCTCTGCTCTTACTAGCAGAGTGACTTCAGGAAAATTAAGTTAATTTCTCTCAGCCTCTGTTATTTCCCCTTTAAAGAAGCCACAACAGTATCTGTCTAGATGATTCTTCTAAAGATAAGAGATAAGGTACATACAGTGCTGGGTACTTAATGAGTGAAGCTAACATTGCTATTTATCTTACCATTCCTCAGACTATCTAAAAACCATTCTCAGTTTCCCTATTTATTTTTTAAAAAATAATTTTTTAAGAAGATAATTTAAACTTAAAAAAATTGCTAGAATAGTACAAAAAAGTCCTGAATTTCCTTTCCTTGCATTCTCTACTTGTTAATATTTTATATCCATTGTCCATGTTCTTTATACATATTCCTACTATCATCAGTCAAGATAATGATAGATATGATATTTCATTATCCCTAAACACTCTAGTGGGTTTCCAAAAATAAGGACATTCTCTTGCAAAAGCAGCACCTAAAGCTTCCCATCAGCACACACAGATCCAACGCTCAGATCCCTTTCAAATTTGCCAGCTTCACAATGTCTCTCTTTTTTTTTTCCTTCTGGTCCAGTAATATGCCTTGCATTTAATTATCATTTAGTTGTCACTTCAGACTCCTCCAACTTGAAACAGTCTTTTCCCGTATGTTATGTCATTTACGTTGTAAAAGTATAGAAGGATTGCAGGCTTTTCGTTCTGTAGAATGGAATTCTATCTGGGCTCACCCAGTAACTCATGATCAAACTCTGCCCCTGCATTCTCGGCAGGAATACCCCAGAAAGGATGCTGTGCTCTTTTCTGTGCATCACAAAAGGAAGCGCACTATCTCACTGAAGATGTTCGCCTTGATCACCTGGTCAAGTTGGTGTCTATTCACAAGCTTCTCTCAAATTCACTAGCTTCTTTTTGTAATTGATTAGTATTTTGTGGGGAGGTTTTTTAAAAACTACACCCAAATCTTACTTCTTACCAAATCTCCCCTCGCCATCATGAGCATCCATTATTAATTCCCACCTAAATCTACCACCTCTGTTCCCACATTTATTACTGATTTATTTATGTCAGTATTGAGTCATAGATTCTAATCTGTTACTATGCTGATGCTCAGGATTTCCCCTACTTGGTAAGTGGACAGTCCTTCAAGTTGACTTTCGTATGTTCTTACGTTCTGGCACAGCAAGATGTTCCACGCTCATCTTGAATGTTCCCTGTCCCCAAACCCTGGAATCAGCCATTTCTCCAAGGAGCCCTGGTTCATTTTAGAAAGGATGGTATTTAAAAATCAAGATCTGAGCACTCAGTGTGCTCATTGCTACTGGGGTGTTATTGCTTGTTGAGTCCAAAAGTTAGAATTAGAAAATATAAGTATATATACACATACACGTATGTATATAAACACACATTTATACACACACACACACACACACACACACATAATAAAACCGTAAGTTTATACTGCTGTATTCAATTCCAATCCAACACTGCTGGGTTCTTTCTAGCCTTCTTTCTTCCATATTTGTAAATATCTTCTCTGGCAGTGAGAAATCTGGCTATACCCAGTATACTTATTTATTTACTTGCTCAGCCACCAGGCTGACTTCAAATCAGGGAGGGAAGAAAAAGGAAAGGAAAGCAAGAAGAAAGGGAAAGGAAAACAGGAAGGGGAAGAATCCCCCGTTTTTATTTAAAAATAATACTGAGTTCTGGCTTCTCGAATTCAAACTTAAGCCCTAAAGTTCTGCACGAAACTTGAGGGTAACTCTACCATATCCAGTTTAAAATTCTGCCTTGGAAATTTCTAAGAAAGAGAGGCAGCCTTCCGAACACAAGTAATTATCTTAAGCAGTGAAGTGAAAGAATAAACTGATTCATGTCAGCCAGTGTGGGAAAGACATCTTCATCAGTGTATGTATCATTGGTTTTATATTTCCCAGGAAATACTTTGAGAAAATCTGATTGATTTCAACAGAAATAAAACTGATATGCCTAAAAGTACACTAAAGGTTCACTGGAATATTTTTTTTTCAACAAAGAGAGCTTCTTTCATTTGAGAGAGAAGTCCGAAAGCACTTAACCAGTGTGGTTTTAAATTTTCTCTTATACACATGTATTCACTACAGATATTACAGAATGCATTTGGAACATTAGCACAGCAATGATAGTAAATCATCACCAAGAAATGGATTTGTCCTGAAACTATGGCCCTCCTTTGAACTGTTCACTGACCCCAGTGGACAGATCGGGCACTGTACATCTTCAGGGAGGCACCATTCACATAAACTCTTGTAAGTCCCTAATGTAAATGGTCCCCTTAACCCTGGGAGATCTACAGAGCACGACTTGCAGAGCTGCAAACAGTGGCCCTGATGTTGATCATTATTATTTCCTCTCAGTGCCTTTGATGTCTGTTGTGTGTGTGTTACCTATTTGTGTTACTGTGTGTGTGTGTGCGTGCACGGGCCCTTCTTGCCTGCCTTTCCATGACCACTCCAGTTCATGGTAATAATCATCCCTCCGTATCTGCAGGTTCTGTATCCCCAGATTCAACCAACCAAAGTCCAAATATATTTTTCCAGTAAGTTCCAAAAAGCAAAATTTGAACTTGCCACAAGTCAGTAACTATTTACAAGCATTTACATTGTATTGACAACTATTTAGACAGCATTTATGTTGTATTAGATATTATAAGTAGTCTGGAGATGATTTAAAGTATTTAAGAGGATGTGTGTAGGTTATATGCAAATACTACATCACTTTACATCAGGGACTTGAGCATCCTTAGATTTTGGTCTCCATGGAGTCCTAGAACCAATCCCCCTACGGACACTATGTTCTTACACCTCATATCCTCCAGCACCGTTGCCCAAGTCAGCATAAATTACCTTGTATTTGAATTTAACTTTAAACCTACATGGTGGTGGTCCCAGCTCAGGCCAAGGCTATGATTCAGGTGTGTCAGGTCCAAGTTTGAAGACTTTGTGAGACAGGCCTAATAGAAACTTATTTACATGAGTGACTGAGAAATCGTCTGCTAGAAAACTTGTCCCAAGTGCAAAAGGAGCAAGAACGTGGTTATCAAGGGTGAGTTTGGGTTTTGGCTTGAAATGAACTATGTTAACCTTAAGCCAGCCCACTTTTGCTTTATGGCGAGGTGAAGTTGAATCTGATAATTTGAAGGTATTCTCAAACTCCAATATTCTTTAAACATAGTTTCATCATATAAAAATAATGCATATTATTAAAAAAATTAGAAAACATCAAAGAGGTTAACAAATATATACTCATGTAAACCTATTACCCAGACAGAATCACTATTAATACTTTGGCATATAGTCATCCAGACTATTCTATTAATTTTATCCTATTGGATTCTAAACGTACATACATTTGTTTTGGGTATCAGGGCATAAATGAAGTAATCACAAATGGGGCCACATTATGCGCACTCTTTCACATGTATGTATATGCATGCATATGACAAAGCTATATATATATAAATCATACACATACATATATGTAAGTTACATATGTATATGTACATATATCATTTTAGGTCTTTTGCATCTTTTAAAAATTAATATATCTTGGAGATCTTACATAACTGTTTGATCTTAAAGTATTTCATGTTTATCTTTCCATATTAATATACATATTCTCACACAATAATTTCAAATTACATCATAGTATTTCACTGTGTAGGTGGATCTTAATTTCTTTAACCAATTCCAATCAAGAGACATTAAAAATTTCAATGTGTTATGATTAATAATGAGATGGACAGCATTATGCATAATATATAGAAGTATCATTATGTATGTATAATATATAAGTTAAACTTAATGTAGAATATATTACGTTAACAACATATAATGTAATGATGTTTATCTCGTTCTTTGTAACCAAAAAAAATTCTAGCAACTTAAACAATTATGTGATATGTAAATATGTATTGATTATTTCTGCTCTTCTCTTATATTTTCTTTTGTATTAGGTCCTAGAAGCAGGGGTGCTGGATCAACAGCTCTACCATTCCATTGTTTAAAAATTTTTATTTATTTATTTTTAAATGTGTTTTTCTCCACATTTTCTAGGTGATTTTATTACTTACCTTTTTTTTAAGCTTTTTTGGGGGGTGGTAATTAGGTTTACAAAGGAATATTACTCAGCCATAAAAAGAATGAAATAATGTCATTTGCAGCAACATGGATGGACTTAGAGATCACCATACTAAGTGAAGTAAGTCAGACAGAAAAGCAAATAAATGATATCACTTATATGTGGAATCTAAAATATGATACAAATGAACTTATTTACAAAACAGAAACAGACCCACAGACATAGAAAACTTATTGCTACCAAAGGGTAAAGGGGGTGAGGGAGGGATAAATTGGGAGTCTGGGATTAGCAGATACAAACTATATAAAACAGATAAACAACAAGGTCCTACTGTATAGCACAGGGAACTATATTCAATAGCTTGTAATAAACCATAATGGAAAAGAATATGAAAAAGTATATATGTAGAGAGAGAGAGAGACAGAGAGAGTGTCACTATGCTTTACACCAAAAACTAACACAACATTGTAAATCAGCTATACTTCAATTTAAAAAAAACACAGAATTCCCTAGGGTGGGGGAAATGTTTATCCAGATTTAGATTTAGATTTTATTATTTTCTTAGAGCTGAATGGAAAAAAAATTCCAAATTTTTCCCAAGCTGGAAGTCACTTTCCTTTTGCACTGGATTTCTTCATGGAGTTTCATGTCTGTTCTGACCTTTGAATGGAAGCAACAGAGACTCAACATGTTACTCCAAATAAACGGGTGTTCATGAAAATAATGGAAATAAAGGTAAGCAGCAAAAGAGGCAGGAGTCCCAAAGATGGAATAGGATTTCCTGGGGCTTATTGAGAGCTAGTTTAGGGTCAAAAACAGGAAGCTGTACCATCAGCAATGGGAACTCATGGATTCCCTGCCATGACGCTGAACCCTCCTGTATTTCCATCACTCCATAGCTTCTGCTAACTCACAGCTTTGCTTCCCTCATGCCCTCAGAATTTTCATGGCCTTTCTCTGGATATCTCTGTAGCTTCTACTCCTGGAAGTAACTGCCAGCTAGCTCTCTCCCTGCATCTTAGTACTTGACATCATTTTAACACTGAGGCGGTGTGTGAGGGGTGGTTAAAAGAAAAGGAATGAAATTTCTGAGTAACCACCATAACTGTCTGGATAATGCTTTCATTACAGTTTACCTCACAAGTTGTTAGCCACCCTGCACTTTGGCTATTCCTAGGTACACTGTCTACTTCCAGTCTGTGGTTGAGATTATCTGGTTATAAACTCGTGTGTAAGGAATAGCTGGGGTGGGGATCCCCTGGAAGGGAGAGATGGCAGAACAGACACCCCATCCACGAGACCAGGACAGACTGGCAATGAGAAAGGGGCCAAAAGAAAGGAGATGTGAAGGCCTAAGGACGAAGAAAACCATGGGTCAGTGACTTAATGAGTATGTTAGATGTCAGCCACGTTTAACAGGAAGGTCCTACTAGTGCTGTTCTCTGGACATTGAGAAGTAAATTGTACTTAAAATCTACTCTCGGATCTGAATCCCTGGTCTATCTCATATTAGCTGCTCAGCCTTGAGGAAGGTTACGTGTCTCTGAACCACAATCTTAGAGTCTGTGTAAAGGGCAAAAAAATGCATCCTTTGTTGGGCAGGCGAGAAGGTTAAATGAGGTAATGAATACAAAGCACTTGGGTAACAGGAGCCTAATAAGTGATCTTGTTCTTATCCTGCCAGTCCTTGGAACATTCTTTGTGAATCCCAACCTTCTTAAGCTGAATCTGAATCTGAAACCCAGTGACATTCCAGGGAAAGCTGTTGAGAAGCAGGATTCTTGCCCTTTACTGTAGAAGGTGAAAGGGCTCAACTAAACTTAGCCAGAGGCTCTCCTCCTTACAAAGGTCAGAGCTTGACTCTCCAGAGGTGAGCTGTAAAGGGAGACTGTAGAAGGCCAAGCCCCGGTGCTTTCTAGATCAACTGGGATTTCCAGTTTTCTACAGTCTCTTCACCTCTGAGCATCCTTCTCCTCTTTTTATTGCTCCCCCCATGAAGCAATAAATACTACATGGGTCTTGAGGACGAGAGGTCTTTGTTAAGATGGAGCCTGACCGGCAGCCTGTATCCTTTAGGGTTGCTTTTGGAGGGATTTATCTGGATTCCTTCTGAAAACAAGCATTTCCCGAGGAAATGTTAGTAAAATATGAGGCTTTAGATCTAATCAGATGTAGGCTTAAATATCACCTAATGTGTATGGACCTTGGGCAAGTTATTTCATCTCTCTGAGCCTCATCTGAAAAGTAGAAAAACGGCACTAACAAGACCCACCTGCAGGATGCTGCGACGCTTAAAGGAGGGCATATATGCGCAGTTTCCAGCATCACGTCTGGTAAGAGTGAGCGAGCGCCTCAGTACACGGTAGCTTTAATTATTCACTAAGCTTTTCATTCCTATCATTTTCAGGGTGGCCTTTAAAAATATCCAGGTGACACTGTTACAGTGACCTCAGCATCCTCAGGTGACAATTGTTATTAAAATATGAAGCTTTAGAATCAGATAGTCCTGGGTTTACACGCTGACTCTGCAACTCACCAGCCAGGTGACACAGGCAATTATGTAAGCTCTGTGAGGGGCAGTCACTTTAACCACATGGTGGGGATCATCACACTTACTGCAAAAGTTTCTTATAGGTAAATGGTACCTAATATAGCAACTGGCATATATTAAAGGCCCCCAAATAGTAACTCAGGTGATAACCATGTTGTCAGTGAGGAGGAAGAAAGCAAGAATGATGCCGCTAATAGTTGCAAAAAAAACAGAAACAGAATTTCATTTCTGGTTATTTCTAGCATGTTCACTAGAGGCTGCACGTTCTTGGCAGCAGGGACAATACCTGATTTGCTTTCATTTTGTTCTCTGTACTTAGCAGCTAGTACCTAACAGGAGCTCAATAAATACTTGTTGACTGAATCAGTGAGTTGATACATCAATGAATGCTTTGGTGATAGAAAAAGAAATTATTCCATATATCAACAGCTCTGGCTTTGGAGTCAGACAAATATGTGCTTGTGTCTTAACTTCATCATTTACTATGTGAATTTAGCTAAGTTACTTATTTCTCTCTGTCTCATATTCCCTACCTATAAAATGGGAATAATAACAGAATTACTTCAAAGGGATGTGAGAGTTAAGTGATACCATATATGCAAAAAGCTTAGTACTGAGCCTGAGACACTGTCTGTGCTCAATAAAAGCTAGCCACTGTGTGTTGCTGAGACAGATGCCCATTTGACCCAAACTAGCCAGAAAGGAGGCTAATGTAACCTGGCTCACTTGAACTCATGCCATGTTCTCCTAATGTGCCACAATAGTCTCCCAGGTTGAAAGGGCACAGAGGTTGAGAAAGCCTCATCATTTTCTAATACCCATCAAGATGGCAAAAATAAATGTAGAGGCGAATTACCTTCTGTGAAGTGCTCATAACCCCCACTCAGTAACTCGGTCTCAATGCACCATTACAGTTAAACATGCAAATAGCAGGCCTTTCGATTCTTATCGTTTCTGGTAAGGATGAGCATTTTCAATCTGCTGCATTTGCATCCATTTAGATAATGATGATGATGCCAACAGATCCCTTCCATTCCTTTCTGCCTTTCATTCAGAGACTCAGGCCCAGAGGTGCTTTTAGAGACCACAGTTATAGATTAATTCCATTATGATGGAGCTGCAGGAATCCCTGGGGTAGCAACAAGCACATATTAACTTTCGCCAATGACACTGCACAAAGACCAGATTATAAAAGCAAATGGTAAATAACTCACCCCCTTGAAAATGTAAGGAAAATTTATGAGGCCCAGAAAGAAAGGAAAGAAAGAAAGAAAGACAAAGCCACAACCAGCAGCACTGTAATTTAGCTACAGGTTTCAAATAACAAGGAATCCACAAACTACTGTCACTTCCCCTGGCACTCCACATGTCATGGAGAGACTGGGGGAAATGACTCAACAGGAAGGGAGATGAATTCACCTCATTTGTCACCACCCATACTCCCTGTCATTCCAAAATTCCACAATGGAGAAGAGAGTGAATTAACTAAGCACTGGGGTTGAAATGCATGCTACTTTGGTCTAAATCTTTCTAAGCACTGATATTTTGAGTGTCCCCCACCTTTAAGGCAGACACAGGACAGTTCTTTTGACTTCATTCTTCAAGGACAATAGTACCCACTCTTAAACACTAGTGCCCGTCTTTTAAAAGCCCCCATTCTCCTTGGATTTGTTTTTTGTTTGTTCGTTTCGTCATGCAGTAGAAAAAGATGGACCTGAGTTTACTGAAGAGACTGAATTACAGCAGTAACCCTACTGTTACATCACACATACCTTTGGGAACATGCTGGAAGCATGGACCAGCTACTCAGATAAAAGGCACAAATACCCACGCCCAGAGTCAATCACAATTTCACATTCATTTTAGAAGAAATTCATTGGACACCTGCAGTTTACCTGCAGATGCCCTGGTCAAAGACAGCTGTTCCAATTGATCTCTAAGACTGTGTCTCTTGTTTTTACTCTTTGACTGATTGATTGATTCATTCATTAAAGATTTACAGAGCCACCATGTTCCAAGCACACCATGCTAGGTTCTGGGATTACAAAGGTAGATAACGCATTGCCTCTGCTTTTGATGCCTCCATAGTCCGATGGAGGGTGGTAATGTGTGATAACTGACCCATCAAGGTGTAAAAATACATTGAGGGTGGGTAAGAGGAAGGTGCCTGAGGTTAGTCAGGAAGTCAAAGAAGGCATTGTTGAGGAAGTAATATTTGATCACAGTGTTCAAGATGTAACCCACCCAAGGGGTGGGAATGATGACAGGTGTTCCTGGCAGAAAGAAACCCAGGGGCAAAAGTTTGGAGTCGTGAAAAAGGCTGGCGTAACTGAGCAATACTAAGAGTTGGACTGACAGAACACAGAGAATGTAAGGGAGAAGTCAAGAACATGCAGTTGTTGTATGTTTACATGAAGTTTAGACTCCATCCTTCGGGTAATGTGGGAGCTCCTGAAGGATTTTAAAGATAGAAGAACAACAAAATCAGACTTATGTCATACAAAGATGTTCTATCGTCTGTGTACGAAGGAAAACAAACCCAAGCCTTTATGATGGCAATGAACCTATTATCGCCCTCAACTTTCATTGCAAGGGACACAAAATAAAAGCAGGCAGTTAAACCAGTATTCAGACTACTCACAAAGCCCAATGGAAAAGGAAGTGTATTTTTAGAGTAAGGCTGTGTCTGGTACCCAGTGGGGATGGACATACAATATTAACAGATGATGACAGGAGCATTACAAATTCAAACCAAGAAAAAACAGCTGCTACCTTGAACTAGTCATGAATGATATTTAGAGTTAAGCACTAGCCAATAGCACTTGGTGGATTCCAGGGCCACCAGTGAAAAATGTCAAAAGCAATTTGTTATAAACACAGTGGAACTGCAGTTTAAGATGGTGGGGGTGGTGGGAGGCAGAGGGAAGATGTTGCCTAAAGCAAAAAGTAGTTACAGCCAAAATGACCCATGGAATTTCCTTCAACTGCCCATGAAGTACAGTTAGACACATGCAGTATAGATCTGGAGCATTATTTATAAATGCAGTCTGTGCACAATAAGGTTTCTAAAAGGGCATATATTAGAATGTAATTTTGCAGGGCTTTTTCTGTATCAATGGCTTATTTGAATTTACATAAGTTAAATGCAGGTATAGTGTGAATGCTGCTATAACACTTAAACAGTAAAATTGGCAAGTAAATGTAATTTTAAAACATAAATTAGAAAAGCTTCAAGGCTGTGGTCCCCACAGTAATTTATTTGTCCTACATCCTGATATGCTGTCCTGAGTGGCAAACAGCACAGCCAGAAACTGGAAATATACAGGGAACTTACATTGCTCACAATTGCCTTGGACTGTAATGAGGTTAATAGTTACTATGGAGATCAGAGATTATTGTGGGCCTTTATTTCCCATCAAAATATTTTGGGGTTTGGTCAAAATTTGGGTAAGTCCATTGAGTGGTGCCTTATATTTGAATGTTTGTCATGTGTCCTGAAGACAGCAGCTGAAAACTACTGATAAACTGGGGCTTGGTATAAAGACTTTCACAGAGGGCAGGCAGAGTGACTGGAAAATCCTGCACAGTTGATACTGGGATCCCAGATAACACTAGGTCAACACGAACGGTTCCATTTCAGGGCTCATGTGTGTCACCCAGAGGTCACCCTCTGGAACCACCCCCTTCCCTCCAGCTGCGTGGTGACAGGTGGCGGAGGCCCACCCGCTGCCTGGCGGGGGCTGGCGGATCTCCGCTGGGGGGGGACTCCACTGCCAGGACAGCCCTCGGGAGAGGTCATTCCAATTTCAGGGGAGAATATCTTTTTCTGAAGCTCAGGAGGTTGACCTCAAGGGCTAGTTTTGTGTATATCTGAGTTCAGCGATGACCAGAAACTGACTTTGAAAGACCTTAATGAGAAGTGTTTTTCCCTCTTACTATAATTCCCACTGTTGCAAATGGTGAAGTGAGTTATGCCTCTGAGACCTGTTATGACCACGAAGACTGATGCACCTTTAAAAATACATTGTCACCTTCCCGTGCCTCTTCCTCCCTTCTCCCTCCTCCTCAAGTCTTCCCTCCACATTCTTCCTTCTTTTTTTCTTCACACACACACATGCAACACATTCACACAGTATAGTGCCTGAAATTTGGATTCAGTACACCTGGATTCTAATCCCAGCTGGATCCCGAACAAGTTATTTACACTTCACTCAGCTGCAAAATAAAGCTAACCATTCCTACCTCCTAGAGTTGCTTTAGGGAGTGACTAATAAAGTGCACATGCCATGCTCACTACAGTGCCTCCAACAGGAGAAAGGCTCAACAAATACTATTATTATTTATCCCTATTGTTATTTTTATTGTAATTATACACCGCCTTGTAGCCTTCCAATGTTTAATTATGATATACACTGTGAACATTTCCTTCTATCAGTAACATCGTTCTAAAGTATGATACTGAACGGTGGCACGGAAGGCCATTGTGCAGGTAATGTAAATTAACAGTATAATTTATGTCTCCTTACTCCTATTTCTTTTCCTCAGTAAGCAAGAAGGAATGTTCCTAAGGCTGCTGAATGCTTAGCCATATGCAACTAACATACAGATTTGTTTTCTTCTCATTTCAATTAGAGAGAGAAGCAGAAATTATTTTTTTGCTAGATTACTTTTCTCGACAGATCAGTTTGGATTCAGTATAAAGGAAGAGGCCCTGCTACAGGCTCCTGGCTTTGCAGTAAAGAGTGGGGACAGCTTTGCCATTTCACAGAGTCTCAGTGGATGACCTGAAAAGATGATAGTCATCTGAGCTCTGTGAAACTGTTAACAATGATGATGCTGCTGATAATAACAAAAAAAAAAACACAGCTAGTATGATTGTGGAGTCATTATCTGCCAAGCCCTGCTTCAAGCATTTTACATCTACTAATATATTCACTTTTCCCAAGAACCCTTTGAAGTAGGTATGCTATTTCTTCACAGTTAACAGCTGAAGAAACAAGAGGTACTATTTCCTCATCCGTAAAAGGGGACGTTGCTGTCCACTGGTGAGCATCACAGGGCAGAGTCAAACCCAAATGCAGTAATGCTTTAAGATACTATTCACATCTCATGGCTTAAATAAAGCAATGATGACAACCTTCATTTTATGGACAAAACACAGACATGTTTTGACATGATTAGTGACCAAGTTGTGGCTCATACCTGAGTGTCTCCTGGCTCTTAAGTCCCAGGGTGTTTTTGGCAGACACACACTGTCACGTCTCACAGGTTTCTCTCCTTCACAAATCAATAAACCCTTGACCAAGCGGAGGAACTCATGCCCTCATGCTAGCAAATAATTAAGAAACACTCTTGGAGAGTAATGGAAATGTTAGCTATCTTGACTGTGGTGGTGGTTTCACTGGTGTGTACATCTATCAAAATTCATCAACTTGTACATTTGAAATATGGGTAGTTTGCTGTACAGGAACCATACCATGATAAAGGTGCTTAAAAAAATGGTGTGGGTTTTGCAGAGAGAATAATTTTTCTGAATAAAAATGATTTTCAATGATAAAAATGACATGTGATCTTTATAAAATATCTCAAAAAATGATGAAACATGAAGAAGAAAATAAAAATCACATCTCTGGAACGTAGAGAGGGCAATTGATCACATTTTGATGGTTAACCTGTTAGCCGTATGGTTACACACACCCAACCACACGCTATACTGACACGGAATTCTTGGCAGCTCTGTGACTTGTTTTTCATGCAACAATATTAATTTATTAATATTAATGTTGATGTTAATAATTAATTAAAATTAAAATTGATCTATACCATAGTTTTTAATATCTGTATAGTTCAGTTAGCCATAATTGATTTAACCAATCTACTTGATGCATATTATGCTGTTTTCCTTTTTTAAACTATCATAAAAATTTGGTAAAACCACTTTGACATCATCCTTTATATACTCCTCTGATTACCTCCTTAGAGTAGACTCCTAGATGTGGAGCTGCTAAGTCAAAGGATATACACGTTTTACATTTTGATTCATAATTAGGGTCTTAATATCTACATAGTTGGTCTTCCCAAAGATAATGTAGGGAAGCTGCCCATTCTTCCTGGTTTGTGGTAAACAGGAGAGAGCTAGCACAGATTTAGCAAAACACCTTAGTACAATTTTCCCAGGTAAACAAGGTCAGAGGGCACAAATCCCAACGGGCCTCAGGATTTAGCTCATCCCTGCCTGCCCCACTCCTCTCCTGTCCGTGTCTCCTGAGGGAACAACAGTTTGCAGTTTGGATTAACTCAATAGCCTGACTCTGAAATACTGTTTCCAGCACCTGCAGAGATTCATGCTGGGATCCCCAGATAATACAATTGATGGATCTCATTGCACTCAAGGAAGAAACTACTCCTCTGCTGACTGATGACATTTAAAACTTAAAAAAAAAAAATTTCCAGGTTGCTGCAGTGAGGTGCCTTATGTATTTACACTGTCATCTTTGTTTCTAGGAAGAACCAGTCAGCTATTCTCAGACTATTCACTATGACATCTGGGATAGAAATAAAATCTCCATGGACCTCCTCAGAAATGCAGCTCTTTAAGTGCACAGATAAGCATACTTGCCTTCTTATAAGCAGTGGGAAAAAACACCACACCCCATGGCCTCATGGATGTCTTAAATTTTAGAATGACTCGACTATTTCTTGAAAAGTCTCTCTTGCCTTACTAACTCAGTATCACTGTATAAAAAGCAAATTCTCAATGCTTCCCCACTCTGGGGTGACACACAGCACAGATGTACTGAAGAGGGACACGTGGGTGAAGAACATTTTTTTATTTGACATGCACTGTCTCATTGCATTTTAATCACATTCACCCTTTGGTGTCTAGGCATGAGAAGAATATCAATGGGGTTTGAAATGTTCCAAAAGCTGAAGAGCTGAAAATATTTAATCTCCAAATTGTGTGTTTTCCTAAGAGTTTAATCCAGTGGTTTGGCAACATAGAACAAGCCAATAAATTGTGACATTGGGGGAAAAAAAATCAGTGACCCTTTCCTTGAAAAACAAATATAGCCTTTTTTATTGTTTACAAATTTTCCCTCTGGCCCAGTCCTGGATGGTATATATTCTTCTCCCTTGACACTCTCTCAGGCGAAGCACAATGGGCTTCTATAAAATTGCAAATGATGAGCACACAGACAAAAGCATAAAGGGGAAGAAAATTCAAGTTCTGGGAGGTTGGGAAGCAATAAGCAACCCGTCCCTTTCAATTTCACCAGAGAAGCGCATTTTGTCTTCCAAATACCAGTTTCTAGCAGTTGTGAGTTCACACGGTGCCCGCAGCAAAGTCTCACAGGGAGGAATGAAAATATCCTCCCTTCTGCTTCCACCCAGGTGGATATTTCACCAGAAACTAATGACACTGCATTCATAGAGCCCTTTACAATTCTGGAAGTACCTTCACTAATCTTATCTCATTTGGCCCTCAGATAGGAGGTGGCAGGTGGGTGGTTATTAATAGCTCAGTTTTACCAGGAAAGAAAAATTAGGCTCAGAAATACCTGCCCAAAGTATCATAAGAAATATAGCCTAGATAATGCTTGGCACATGGTAAGCCTTCCAGTGATGCGAGCTACTATTATAATTATTACCATTAGTATCATTACCGCCAGAGATGGCCTTAACAACACCTAAGCCAGTGGTTGACTCTCAAAAGTTCCTAATTTTCTTTCCCCAGGCTAGCATTTTAATGCATCTTTCAGAAAGATGCTGAAAAATCAACAGGACCTTCAACTGTATTAATGTATCTTGATTTATGAGTATATCGCACGTCTGATGTTCAAGTCTTACTATAAACAGAAGACAATGGAATTAGTTATCCCATGATAAATCACAGTCACCATCTAACTCACGCTATTTTAAAGAAAAGACGGGGGAAAAATTGTCTCTAGGATTAACTGATTGGGTCACAAGAATTAACACTAAAATATTTTATTGCTCAAAGTATGTTTGTTTAAAACATATATCATATTTTTAGAGCATTTCCCACAGCTTTATTTTAAAGATCAGGTGTTTATTTCTTTTCTTTTTTTTTTATTGTCTTTGGCTGTTTTTATTCTTTTTTTTTTTTAACATTTTTTATTGATTTATAATCATTTTACAATGTGTCAAATTCCAGTGTTCAGCACAATTTTTCAGTCATTCATGGACATACACACATTCATTGTCACATTTTTTTCTCTGTGAGTTATCATAACATTTTGTGTATATTTCCCTGTGTTATACAGTATAATCTTGTTTATCTATTCTACAATTTTGAAATCCCAGGCTATCCCTTCCCACCCTCCACCCCCCGGTAACCACAAGTCTGTATTCTCTGTCTGTGAGTCTATTTCTGTCCTGTATTTACACTTTGTTTTTGTTTGTTTGTTTTTGTTTTTGTTTCTTAGATTCCACATATGAGCGATCTCATATAGTATTTTTCTTTCTCTTTCTGGCTTACTTCACTTAGAATGACATTCTCCAGGAGCATCCATGTTGCTGCAAATGGCATTATGTTGTCGGTTTTTACGGCTGAGTAGTATTCCATTGTATAAATATACCACATCTTCTTTATCCAGTCACCTGTTGATGGACATTTAGGCTGTTTCCATGTTTTGGCTATTGTAAATAGTGCTGCTATGAACATTGGGTCAGGTGTTTATTTCTAAAAAGTAACACTGTAACAGTTTTCATTTCATTCTAGTGCATATGTATTTCCAATTATTCTAGTATAATATATGTAGTATGTAGAAAATTTTAGGTAGTATTAAATAGAAAATAATGTGATGAATATTCTCTATTTTTGCCTATACCCCAGACTTAGTGTGAATTTCAAAGAAGATCTTTTATAAAAGTGCTTTGAAAAGCCAAAATTGCACCTTAAAAAGTGATAATAAAAGGCAAATATTGTATGCTATCACTTATATGTGGAATCTAAAAAAAAAATGATACAAATGAACTTATTTACAAACTAGAAATAGACTCACAGACATAGAAAACAAACTTATGGTTACCAAAAGGGAAAGGAGTTGGGGTAAACTAGAAGTTTGGGATTAGCAGATGAAAACTACTACATATAAAATAAACAAGATCCTACTATCGCACAGGGAACTACATTCCGTATCTTTAATAACCTATAATGGAAAAGAATCTGAAAAAGAATATATATATATTATGCGTAACCGAAGCACTTTGCTGTACACCTGAAATTAACACAACACTGTAAATCAACTATACTTCAATAAAAAGGGTAATAATGCCTACAATGAGAAGTATCATCTAGAAATAGGTAATGGTCATAATTATCTTTGTGGTTATTTTTACAATAATATGTAAGAGTGAAGTGTGTATGTAAAGTACATATGATTTACATATGTCACCACATGTTCTTTTTACTACAATTCTATTTTACAGAGAGAACTCTGCTTTGTGAGAGGCTACATGGCAAGAACCATGACAGTCTAGACAGTGAGAAGGGCCGCCAGCTGACAGCCACTAAGGAAACCAGTGTTTCAATCCTACAATCCAACGAGTGCAAGAAGATGAGTTCTGCCAACAACCTAAGGAAGCTTGAGGGAGACTCTTTCCCCAGCCAAGCCTCCAGATGAGGATGAAGCCCCAGCTGATGCCTGGATTACAGACAGCTGAGACCCAGGATCCAGGAATCCAGGTTCGTTCGCCATCTGTGCCTGGATTCCTGGATTCTGGACCCAGAAACTGTGAGATAATAAACAGGTGTCATTCTAAGCTGCTAAATTTGTGGTAGTTTGTTACTCTGTAAAAGATGACCAACAAATCCAACACCTAAAACTTGAGAATCGTGGCACAGTGGTAGAGGACACAGGCTCTGGAAAAGACAGACCTGCTTTAAATCCTAGGTCTGCCCCTTCTCAGCTTCATGACCTTGGACAATAGCAAACCTCTTTAGGCTTCAGTTTCCTCACTCATCATTGTGAGAGTCCAGTGAGGGAGGGCCCATCCATCCAGCACGCAGGGCCAGGTGCCTAGTAAGAGTTCAGCACATTCAATTCCTTTCTTTATCAGAACTGTCCAAAGTCTAACAGAATCTAAAAATGTAGACTCTCCAAAACAGTTTCTCAGAGTGGGACTGGGAGTCCTTTCAACAACTTTTAGGATTACTTAAACAGGCAGAGCAGTAGGATCATGATAGAACCATAACTGTTGATAGGTCCAATCAGATACCATCTGTGTACTCAGCTGAGCAATTAGTAGCCATCCGCTGGTATCACCACTTAGATCAGATGCTAGGAAACACAGTGGATGATTCATTTGATTTGAAGTGGGGAGGATGGAATGCATTCAAAAGGCAGAGTGTGTGAACAGACTAAAAATAGGCAGTTTTGTAACACTTGGCTATGGCTCTTCCCAAAGGTTAAAACAGCCAACTCCTGAGTGGGTTGAGAATTTCAAGTACCTCAAGTATAGGTCCCTGAATGCTATCTGGCCTAGAAGAACAAAGCATGCATTGCAGGTTGCGTGTTCAGGGAGACAGATTCTGAAAAGCCTGGAGGTAGGAAGTTTATCAGGGACAACTCTCAAGATCAGCCGTGCCAGGGAGTGAGGGCCACAGAATGGGCAAAGGAGAAATCAAGCTGCAACTGCAATTTGAATCAAAAACCAAAATGCAATTACAGTTAAGACCTTAGCTCTGAAACTCAGATGGCCCTTTAAAAGTGCCCCAAGTTGTGGGCGGATGTCACAACTTTATACTTCTGCATCCACCAGTCTTTGGACCCAGGCTGTCCCTGAAAAGGGGCTTGATCTTGGGCAAGGGAAATTCCTGATGAGGGCTGACTACTGAGAGTTGTCAGACAGTAACAGTCCTAGAGGCAGAGTTGGGGCCACACAGTACAGTAACTACTGAAATACACAGTGCATTTCATACAATGTCTAGTACATGGTTATTGTTAAAATTCATTTTTATTATTTTATTTAGTGCATTTAATGTATGTTGTGCAAAGAGCATGCTTTGCACTTAAAATGCAACTGCTGTTATAGTCTAAGTGGAAAAATTTTATCATTGGTTATTTAGTCACCCATTCATTTGTTTAAAAAAAGAACCCTTAAGGCTGTTTATTCTTAAGAATATATAAAATAAAAATAAGGATAATTAAAAACTGAGATAAAAAGAAAAAAAAAGCAAGGATAGTGGCACAATGTGACAACCCAATCCAAGCATCCTGCGTTAATTCCGAACACTTAGCACTATTTAGAACTATGTTAATCACATGACAATTTATTTAATGTCTGACTCCTTTAGTCCAAAAGTATCAGAGGATAAGAATCTGTTTTAAAGAGCATTTCAAATCTCTAGCATAGTATTTGACACATCGATACTCAAATATATGTTGAATGAATGCATGCATGAAAAAGGAAACAGAAATGAAGCTAAGAAAAAGGACATCTTAATGAACTGACACATTTACTGTGAGCAGAGTGAAAATCTGAGATCACGTTTCCTGGCTGCCAATAAAAAAGGAGAACCTGATCGATTAAACAAATCAGGATCTCTAATATTAAAAATAAATTGTTCAGAAGAACAACTGTTCCTGGTACTGAGAACTGATGAAAAATTTCCCGAGCGATCTTCATAAGGAGGATACTACCTGTTGTCAGCAGCAACCATCAAAAAAACACCCGTAACATACGTGCAGTGGTGTTTCATGAGGCTGTTTCTGAGAGCTCTCCCGTGATATACACTGCTGGCTTCACAGGGAAGGGTTGTTAGCAACAGCAGGTAACCAAGTGTCTGCTGTTCTGGCTTGATCCAAAGTACAATTTTAGAATATCTGGAAGAGAAAATGGTTATATTCCCTGGCAACTACCTACAGCCCTCTCAGCCAGTGTATCATACACACTTCCATGCTAAAAAGCTTTCATAGATGTGCTGTGAAATTGTGTCCAATATCCAGAATGATTACTGCGTGTGGTTATGGCATTTGAACGCTGAACCCAGTGGGTCACAGGACGTCCTGTAGAAGGAAGTACACTTTACTGCAAGATCAGACAAAAGAGGAGCCTGTGGCTGCTGGAGCCGGCTCGGGAGAGTGGCTTGTGCTGTCTCTTTCCAAGTTCCTGTTCAGAGACTTCATGTTGGTCACTTAAAATCAGTGTTGGTGGGTGTATTTACTCCATGGCAATCAGCAAGCACTACAAATAAGGGTTTTATTTCTCCCTCAAAGAGTCAATTTACCAGTACACTGCTGGATGTCACTTAAAGTGAAGCCCAGGATGAATAAAGACTGACTGATAAATGCGTTTCTTCAGTATACAAGAGAGCGCAGTCAGAGCTGATGACCGTTCTACCCGAACTGTAGCACAGCACAGAGAGAAGATAAAGCAAACGGCATTCTAGACACTGTGAGAGGAGCTTTGCCATAGCAGCAACAGTTTTGTGACTGCCCGTGACCTGCTCAGTGCCATCTCGAGTCTCCTGATTCCCTTTAATGAGGCTGCCAAACCTCTGCCAGTGAAATCCCATGGCCTCACTGGACTAAAGGAAGACGAGAAGGAGAAAACAATTTAAAGACAACGAGTCATTCACTAAATGGACATGCACTCCATGAGCATCCTGAGGTGGCAGACACTAATCTGTATCCTTCAGTTGGTTTCCCGTCCCTCGTGCTCCTCAAAGAGTGAGAATCGCCTCGTCCGGAGGTGTGATTCTGGCATATAATACGACATATTTCTCAAACAACATGGCTCCTTAAGTGCAAGCCAACTACTTCATCTGGTGTCAACCACAGAACCAGCCATCTGTTCCAGGGCTGGAAGAAAAACTGCCTGTTGGTATTAATGATGGAGAGAATAACACTGTACCTTATGGTTAACTCCAGGGATTTTTTTTTTTCAAGGGGATTTTGACGTCACACAATTTTTTTAACCCCTGCAGAAGATGTGATTCCATATACTAGGAAGCAGACAGAGAATACTGAATGGGATCTTAGCTGCTGGCCCAGAAAGAAGCTGTTCTGTATCTGGGTGACCTCAGACCTGAATGAGTCAGGGGAAACCTAACTGGAGGTAAGGTCCTTTTATCACCCTCTTGTGAAAGTCGAGAAAACTCTGGAGGATGTACAGAATGGAAGACAACCTCATTACCACACAGAGAAGAGCAGGAGGAATAATTCTCTCAGGCAATGAAAACCTAAGTGCCTACGGAGCAGGGTACTGCCCTGATCATCACCAAAACACCTGCATTTCATTATGTAACTGTCGATGTAAATGCCAAAACACCTTCTCGTAGAAAGCAAAGTCAGTTTCCTTTAATTTAGCGCCCTGGTTGCTTTGCGAATGAAGATGCAACAAGCAGGCATCATCCTGACAGTATTCTACGTTTTCTGTCATATATTCATTATACTGGTCTAAATGGAACTTCAAACTATCGCTGTCAAACAAGGCCATCTACACAAGAGGATTCCTTATCAGTGGAGCCGGAAAGTGCTGGCTATAGCCTTTTGGGTTCACGGAATGGCAGACACCAAGACTGAAGAGAAGAATTATTTATGTCAGAATTTTTTTACCTTTCACATCTCTCCCCATCTTTTCTGCTCAGTTGGCACTATTTAACAGAGAGTAAATGGACAAAATTATGTGCCCTAAATGGCTTTTCACTGCCTTTCAATTACGGCATTGATTTTAATGCCTCCCCAGAGCATAGACGACTTGATATAAATTTTAGCTACAGAGCTCCCAGACTGATGAACACATTTAAGCCAACAGAGGCCTCTTGAGGGAAAACGCCAACCTAAAAACTTCAATTCAATGTAAAATCTCCCCAGTCAATACACTGTCTTTTTAGGAGTGGAGTTAACTTGCCTGGTTTGTGGTTGTGGGTCTGACTGTTCACTCAGTACAAAGGAATCTCCTGGGTTCACACAGTGACAGGATTTCCTGTCCCCTTAGAGGAGAAAAAGCAGGCTCAGATGGTGACATCTGAAATATGACAGCTCTAAAAGAGGCTATGAGAATGCCGCCATCTCTGTTCTAGGAAAGTCAGGAAACCGCTCTTTAATTACTAAAGAACCAGTGGGTGGAGGGGGGGATAAAAACAAACTTGGCACAAACAATATTTAGCTAATTAAGAGCGTTTGGAAATAACAATGGGAATGGCTAACATTCATTGCAGGGGCTTTCAAGCTTTCTGACTATGATCCAGTGAGAAATACATTTTACAAGGCAGCTCAGGATGTGCAAACATTAATATATATGAAAGAAACCTAAGGTTTATGAAACAGTACCCTGATACTTTCTATTCAATTCTGTTTTTAAAGTGCTGGTTATGACCTAATCAGCTGATTTCATGACCCAGCAGTTGAACTACGACCTGCAATCTGAAATCCTGACTTATAGCAGGCATATGATGAGAAGAATGGTAAAGACCAAGATTAAGACACAACGGTAAAAAGTGCTCTGGGGTCAGACTGCCTCTGCTTGTGTACTGGCTCTTCTGCATACAAGCAAGCTTCCTAACTTCACTGTGCCTCAGTTTGTTCATCAGTAAAGTGGAACTGATAATATTTCAGAAAGTTGTTGTAAAGATTTAATGCTATTACACACATAAAGCTTCTGGAACAGTACCTGGCACATAGTAAGCATCCCGTGGATATTAGCCTGTTTGTTGGTTATCTATGGCCACAATAGCGCTGCATAAGGTATTCCCAAACTCTAAGCCCAGTTAATTCAGTTCATGAGTCTGTGGGGTTCAGCTGGCTATTGGCTGACCAGCTCTGCTCCATAGGTCTTATCCTCCCACAGAATAACTAAGTCATGTTCTTCTCATGTTGATGAAAGAAAGAGCCAAAGCAAGTTCAGTCTCCCAAGCATGTATCTGCTAACAGCTGCTGGCTAAAGAAATGACAAGTCAGAGTGGGAGGCCACTAGAATTACATGGTATGTGGCATGGATATAAGAGGGGTGATAAGTCAGGGCCACTTGTGCCATTAGACAGAGCTGTGATGACAATCCTCAAGCCATTCTCACTGTGCTAAGCGCTTTGCATTAATCAAGTTCAATCCGGACAACAATCCACGACTATGATAATAAAGATTCTTGATTGCAGATGACAGAGAGCCCATACAAACAATTTCAAGCGAAAGTCTATTTATCTGGGAAGTAAACCAGTCAAGGTTCCATAACACGTCTGCATTGCAGCAAGGTTGGCTGTGGGAGCCCAAATGTGATTTCTGTTGCTGTGTCTCTCCACATTCCTCAGCTGTTTTCCTCTGTGCATTGGATCCATTGTGGAGACCACTTTTCCATGAAGCCCCTTATAGCAACTCCGGGATTAATTCATTCTTACGGCGATTTGGATGACATACTATCCTCAGTAGGACTGAGAGGTTTCCTGGGATGTGGGACATTCACTGCTAAAACAGAGCAAGCCATCGGCAAATAGACAAACTGGCCACCCGACTTGCAACCCCAGAGGAAGAGAGGGCATTTTCCTAATGGATTTGGCAGAAAAGTCCCTTGGAGGACTCTCATCAGCCTGGCCTGGATCACGTGTCTATTTATGGACAAATGATCATGCCAGGATGATGAAGCCTCTGGCCAAGATCAGGTCATTATTCAACCTGTTGTGAGTTAACTTTTTCTGAATCTTATGAGAAGTGGGTAGACGAGATAAGACTCTCAAAGGAAAGGATCCAGGATATTCAAACAATGTAAGTTACTTGAATCGTCACCATTTCATAGACGAAGAAATAAAATCTCCAAAAAATAGAGTCTCTGAGAGGTTGAGTGACTTTCCAAGGTCACGTAACAAAGACAGTAGCTGAGCCAGGATTTGCATCACGAACTTTTTGGCTTTCAAGTCTGCACTCTTCCCACCACCCAGGCTGCTTGCCTGCTATAATAGTAACACACATTTTCTGAAAGCCTAATGTAGCACTTAAAAAGCAAAACTATACTTATACAAATAGTGAGAAGCTGTAAATTCCCTACTTTCCAACTCACTGGGGAAAAAAAATACAGAAATAAAGGCCACTTGCAGGGAATTTCTCCCCAAGAATACTTTTTGTCAAAATATGAACAATTAATTATACAACTTAAGAATTCTTTTTGTGGTTGGACAACTTAAGGGGTTTTTAAGTGGTTTTCCATTTTTTTCAGAGGTATCAAGAAAATTTTCTCTCCCCAACCCTCACCCCCATATCCAGAGGGAGACTGAGAAGAATTGCCATTGGATACTTTTGAGCCACACTCAGGTTCTCATTGGTTCCTGACACTTGAGACACCACCTCCCCTATCCCAGTTCCTAGAGCAGCCATTGGCCACATCCAGCCTCAATCAATCCCCTTTGAGGACTGAGATACTACGGATCATCCCTATTGGAGGAGCACAGAGGAGGAAAGTTCTGTTGCTTTAACTACAAGAAATGGGGACTCTCCAAGTCCCATTCTTTGTGGATATTTCTAGCATCTTGGCTCGAACAAGCAAAGACCAACAGCAGCCAGAACTGACAGTTGGTGGTATGTGCACCACAGAGGCTGGCGGCACTGGAAAAACACCACATGGCTTATCCCAACCATGCTGTGTTTTGCCAGAGTAAGAATGGCCAGGGCTCTGTGAAACAGCTAGAAGAAAAGAATAAATGGCCTTTGTATCCTCGGTGGGTCCTAAAACCACTGCTGCTCTGCCCAGCAAAGACGTGAAAGCAGCAGCTGGAGTCGTGGCCAAAAAACAGACAGGACTCCTAAGCTGGATGAAAGGAGTGACAGGTCATTGGTTCCTTTTAGTCTCCACTGTGTCGTACAGAGCCTGTCACCCCGCCGGCAGCAAAGAAGAAAAACAGCTATGGGTTGGTGGGTTGGGTGTTTATCTACTTAAAAGAGCAGAGAGCGGCCAGAGAGAGGAGAAATAATTGTCATGGATATAATGTTAAAAATAATAGGCCAAAACATGCAAACATTTCACTTCACTGTTTTACCATGTACTTGTATTAAAAAATAAAAACAAAAACAAAAACACACCAACTTTTAGTTATTAAAGGTCTTGAAAAAAATTACAAAATGTTGGTGAGTCCACAAAAACTCCTCTTAACATGGAAGTTCTATAAAGTGATTTGGATCCAAGAGGAAGGAGAAAAACATCTACTGAACTCCAGCTTGGTACCGATCACATTGTATCCAGTATGTAATGTAAGCTTACAACAACCCCATGAGGTAAGTATCACTAGTATAATCTTATCTATGAGAAACCAGGCTTATACAGGTTAATAAATGGGGAACTAGAACTTGAATCCATGTGTGCTTGGCCACAAAGCCCAAGCTGGCAGCCTCCCAGACAGAAAGACCATTGGGGAAACTTTAACAGAAAATGCAACTCAAGAGTCAAGATGATTTGTTTTTGCAATGTTATCTTTCCTCCTGCCCTGTGATTGCTAAACAGTACTATGTAGACAAACACAGCTGGCTCAGTTGAGAACATTCTGAAAGCATCTTATCATGCCTGTTCAGTATTTTGCAATGGGTTTCTTCAAGACCATTGCCAAGGTGAGATAACACATGCCATGGCTATAGCCATGACTGGCGAGGTAAAGGCTTCATCGTGACCTGAGTCACCAGGGCAGATTTGGGGGAATAGGTTATTTCCTTCCAACCAATTAGTTTGGCCAGTCAGGATGGCAACTGTCAAATATGGACTACTATTTTTTCTTTGCCAAATCAATGAGTGAGGATCCAAAATATTAATTACAGTGTAGAAATCACCGACTACACATTGCACGAGCAGCATGAGGACTACCACGGGTATTCCTGCTGTTTGTTAACGCGAAGCCGGGAGACATGTCAAAACAGAGGGATAAAAGCTGTCAGAGCTCAAGAGCTGATGTGAACCCATCCAGCTACACATCTGCTGTAGAGGATAATGGGTCTCATTTCAGACAAGTAAACATGTCATATTCTCATTAGAGAAAGCAGCAATGGATAATTTGTACCTATAAAGGTAATTAATGTGTGCATACAATTTCCTTCAGAGCCTGTGCCACGAGTATGGAAAGTCTTGGAACAGAAAACTATCGTGAATGTTAAAAGGTTGCTTCTGGGTCAGATAATTCCACAATATTAATTCTACTGGGTCACCTTCATTGCTTAGCACTAACAACATACAACATGCCCTTGAAAACTTACCTAAGACTAGGGTTATCCCTTTTATAGAAAATGGAGAGTTTCCAGCTTTTTGAGCTTAGACCATATGGTGGCAGGGACGTGAAGCAAGTTTTACAATGCTTAGTTTCCCTAGTACCTGGTGTAGTGCATGACCAAGGGAGGCTCCTAATAAATGTTTCTTGAACGAGTGAATGAATGAAGCATTTGTGACTGTTCTGCTTGTGTTTACAAGGTTAGTTCAACAGATGCTGCTTATTTCTGTTTAAATTTTTTAGATCATATTTTGTGTAGCTGCCTCTAGTTGATTTGTAAGATACTTACACCTCTTTCAATGATGTTTCTTATATGTGTCTCATGTAAAAGATGACTGCTTTTTTAGTTACATATTGAGGGCAAAAATAAGCTAACAATGGCATGCATACACCATTCCTCCCTTCTGTATTCACCCACGGCAGACATCTCTGCCAACACCAATTCCTCTCTGGCTTCAAGATCCCTCTCAGGCTGGCAAATCCAGGCAGCTACCACCAACTGGCTGGATTCGGCATAAAAGACCCGCCTATTGATCCTCCTTCAGTTAGGATTTCCTTTCGGGATAGATAAATTTGAGATGCTCTAAGTGTACGTAATAAAACCAATTAGTGAATTTAGATTTCCTACACAAAATGTAATTCTCCTGGCAATTCAGTTCTACTACAAGATGGATTTTCACTGTTTCTTGAGTATGCAGGTGATAAGCTCAGAAGAACTGTGGACTCTGCTTTGACCGGGCTCCTACCTCAGCCAGCTTCTAAGTGGTACTGGATTCTGAAGTGTCCTTATCCCAGCTCCTTGTGAGTGGCACATGTCATGAGACATGAGAAATAAAGTATATGGTATGATATGGGGCTTTTTTTTTTTCCTAATGGGATTTTAGCACATGTGATGCAAGAAAAAGCTTGTAATGGTTTTGGGCTACTGAGCTTGCTCTCAGTCAGCTATCACCATGGGATGACAAGAGGTCGTTCATTCCTTAAAGATTAGCTCCAGTGTGGAACCTGAAACCCATGTCAATGAACTTTTCTGTTTCATTAAAGTATTCTGCTTCATTAAAATCTACTGGTCTAACTTAACCATGTGTGATTCTGTAACATTATGGATAAACCACACGAAATACTAGTTCACTGAGTTATGTAGATCTTCCCAATGTTGCACATTTCACTAAAATATCAAAAATTACATATGCAAATATCCCCACCAATCTCATGAGAAGAACCTCAGGTTTTAAACTCATGGTATCAAGCTCACAGTGATGCTCTATAAAATTTTCCAAAATTCTCATTTTTCACTTGAAACCTCCAGTTTTATCATCGGCAAGAGATACTGTCAGTTGTTTTCTGTGAAGTGGCAGCCTCATTTTGTTCATTCTCAAGGAAAAGTCTGCCAAATGTCCAAGTCTGGATAGTCACAATTTGTCTATCAGTAGTTTTTCAAGCCGAGATCCCATTCCATCAAAAAAGCACTTAGTTCAGCTGGTCACTCAAATAATCGCAGAAGTGCTTTTCCTCAGGGCAACCACAGCACTTCCAAATTAGGCAAAAATACTTCAAGCACAATTCCCATTTTGTCACACAGAATACCAAGGGTCAGGATTCAGTGAAATTACTAATTTGCTTCATCAAGTTCACTCTTCAGTGAACCTTATATTTATTATTTTTGTTTAAAAATTGTTGTTTGTTCCTGTGAGTGCACGGCAGTGAAGCATGCAGCGACTGCTAGAAGCGTGGCTGCCTTCATTCATGCGAAGGCCCAGAGCTTTCACTCATCACTGCTTTTGTACCAGATGCACAAACAGCAAAACTATTGTTCCGGGACTGAACCGTGACGTCCAAGAACGTACCTAAAATATGAATGTTTTAGCGCCTTTTTGTATTTGACGCTGAGCTCTCACCAGAAAGATACTACGTGATGATGAGTCGAGGCTGAAAGCGGACACATCCAAGCGAAACAGCAAGCCCGGCTCATCTTCAGAGTCAACCATTTACAAGCTGTAATGCAATTTTGCAGATGAGATATTAATGTGATCTTTATGTTTGCTGCTAGATTTTTTAATTGATGACGCAGTAGGTCTAAGGTGTAAGTATGTCTCTTCTCAGAGATGAATTCAGTTTGTTCTCACTACTCTTACTGTGTTCTCACTAACTATGATGGCCTCACAGACGTCTAATAAATTATTTCAAAATTCCTAAATTTTGCTGCTATTTTACTGACTTTCCAGGCAGCCGGCATCCAGCAATGTCAACGGTGGAGGATGTATGTTGTTTATCAGCTGTCGTGTGTGCTTCTCCGACAAAGTTCTTACCCCATAAGATGCTTCAATAGCTGTTTCCTTTCTAGTTTAAAAATCTGTAACAGATGACTTTTGATTTTAAAGAGCTCAACATACCTATGCTTAAAAAAATTCAATTCCTTTTTCTTCAGACTCTTAATGACTTGTCTCAAAGTTATGTCTCCACTGGCACCAAAATACTATTTGAAAATGTGCTGTTGTACAAACCACAATAAGGTAAATTATTAACATCTATAAATATGGCACACATTATATTTTTGTTTCTCCCTTCCATGAGGCAGAGAATTCTCTGATCTGCAGTTTTATCTTTTTCAGCATCTTTAGACATACACAGTGTGGTTAGGAGATCAGAAAGCAAGTTTATTTTATATGCCAACAATACCTCTCTCAACACAATAAAAAAATAAATAAATTTTCTTTCATTTTAGAATGAACTATAAATTTAAAAATAATTCAGGTAAAATTTTAAATTGAGGAGCTTTTTGAAAAAACTATAGTATTACTGCAAAATAAAATAACAAAATGTATTCATTTCTAATTTCACCTTAGTGTGTGTACAGGGAAAATTTAGGAGTTGTGAAATAATTTATTAGACATCAGTGAGGTCATGATAGAACACAACAGGAGTAGTGAGAACAAACTGAATTCATCTGTGAAAAGAGACATACTTATACCTTAGGCCTACTGCCTTCAGAAAGTGTAGACATCACAAAAATAGACAAGCACATATCCCGTTATCTGTTAGAGTGATGACACTATCGCTCATCACGTCATTTGGAAAACCACTACATTTGTGAAAGAATGACTATAAAAGGCAAATATGTTTTAATATCATTATGAAAAAAATCTGAATTCATAGATCCCCTTGAAAGGGTCGAGGGGAACCTAGAGGTTCCTAGACTAAACTTTGAGAACTTCTGAACCGCTTCATCTTACTTTTGGAGATAGAAAAAGAGATTCAAATTAGTCCCCGAAGTAGAATTAGCATGCAGATCTTCTGGCAGCAACTACTATAAGGCCTGTGTGCCTCTCTCACTCTCCCTCTTCCCTCATCCTCATTCTTCTTCTTATGAAATAAGTAATAATTACAAGTTCCACAAAGGTGGAAACCTTCATATGTATCTCTATGTCCCAGCACTTACTAATCAGAGCCAACTGATACTCAATAACTGATTTGTTGCATTGGATTCAAGATTTGGTGATAAAGGATTGCTACTATACACTGATGTGAAAATTAAGGCTCAGTTAAAATGACCATATTTTTCCTGCAGATCGTGTGGAATAACCCAAAAGTTCACCCAGTTTAATCTTTGGATGTAACACACAGTCTTTCCATTTGGTTTTTAGTAAAAATGGTTCCAATGACCAATGAAAGAATACTAGTTGAAACTAGCTTAAACCACAAGTGAGTTCACTGGCTCATGTAACTGTAAATCTTGTGATGGGTTTGGCCTCAGGAACAGGTGGATCCAGAAGATGAAATCCATGTTTCTGGACACTGCTACCGCTCAGTTCTCATTTCTCTTCTCATGGTATTTTGGCTTCATTTGCAGAAAGATTATTTCTGCAAGTAAGGGAAGAAAACTCAGCCTAAATCTATATCCCTATAGCTCATAATTCAAAAGGGAGAGACATTCTTTCTCTCTCCCAACATTCATTTGTCAAGCCATATGAAGGGACCTGTACTGGTGTTTTCCAGGGGCCACAAGCCTAGCCCTGGGTGAATCCCTGAGTTAAGGATGAAGTGGTTCTATGATTGGTCCAGATGTCAACATACCTCTAAAGGCAGCGGTAGAACAGACCACACTGTTGACCACCCTCCTAGTTTTACATGGAGTGGACATGGATGCCAAGGGGAAAAAAAAATGTTGGCTGCATTTTAGTTCATAATATACTTTTCCTGATTATAAATCTAATATATGTACTGGGTAATATAAAAAGAATAGTAAGAAAAAATAAAACATGTAATGTTATCACACAGAGAGACTGTAGGAGACATATTTTATGTGTACTTTTCCAGTTTTCCTATGGGCTGGAAATGAAAAAAAAAAAGAGACCTGCTTTTACATTTAAAATACATTAAACCACCTCACATTCTAAAATATCCTTCTACAACCTAACTGCAATGACTGGTTCAAAGAGAAGTCTTGGGAGGTATTCTAAGGCTCACAAACCTCCCTCTTTCTTAAAAGTTATTTCCATCTTCCCTTCGTACGCGACGTTACTATGTTCTCCGTAGTGTTCCTTGGTGCTTAGATAAGGCTACAGGGCAGAACCTGAGCCTTCTGTGGAAAGCACTTACTTCCGATGCACAAAAATAAATCCCTATTAAAATACTGAATCTACAGAAAGACTGGAGTCACATCAGCAGGCACTTGGGCTTGCAGAGGTTTGAAAGACAGCTTGGCTGGACACCTATCTGAGTCCTGTGTGTTGCTTAAAAGGCTGTGGGCCAGAATTACATGCGTCTGTGCATGCTGAAAGCAATGACCATGTTGCCGACCCAACTTGAGATTTCTGATTCTTCTTTCTACTTGTTAAATAATGGAATAGTAAAAATCTACAGGAGACATCCCTAAATTTATATGAGCCAATCAATCATGCAGCCAGATGCTAAAACCTTCAGTGAAAGTCATGATAATCTGGTGTAGCCAGATGCTAAGACCTTCAGTGGAAATGGATACGCTGTATACCTTGCATTGTGAGACAGGGTTCCGTCAGCAGTATGCTGGCAAATTTTTAACAACTAGTTCTCCAAATAAAACAGCCATTAGCTGCCGTGTTTGTCAATTTCTATGGTGTAGACACTCCCACAATGGTTGGTCTTGTCTTAAACTGCCAAGCTGACATCACTGAATATGTTAGGAGGTTAGGAAGAAAATTGCACAATTGGTTTTCATGAGCTGATACAAGCCAGCTTCAGCACAACACCCGACACAGTCATTCCTTCTGCCAGATACTCAGTGAGCTCCTGTTCTGTGCCAGATTTTGTGCTGGGCTCTAGGGATGCAAAACACAGATGTTGTTTCTACTCTCTCAGATTTGTCATCTAGCGGGAGAGACGTGAGTCACAGCCACAGAAACAAAAGTTAGACTAAAGCAATGGAGAGCTATGGAAGCAGAGAATAGGAGGCTGTTACCTTGTCCTGGAGTCTGGAAAGACTTCCCTGAGTGTTATTTGCCTGTGGTCCAGTGTAGGGGACTGGTTTCAAGCCAGAGGAAAAGCAGCTTCTGATCTCTGGGTAACCAATTTCTTGCATCATATCCCTGTGTTTGAAATTCCTAGGATGGATTCTCTTCTCCTAACAAGACTCTGACAGATGTACTGAGGGAGTGATTGAATTGAAATCTTTTTTTTTTTTCCTGAGCAGACAAAATTCTAAGACAAGGATTTGAAGGCAAGTAGGGGAGTGGAGAAGTAAGACAAGAAGTGAAGGAAGTGAATAAAGAAAAGTGCATTATCAAGCAAATGATCACTGCAAGCACCTGGCACTTAATTTTGCCTGGGACTGTGGAAGACCGGGTTGAAAATGCACCTCAGATTTAATTCATGCTGTGGGAGAGGGTGTTGGAGTACCTACGTTATGTATCCACCAACTCCCAACAGCCATGTGTTAAAGGCTGCTTTGGAGGGGTATAGTTCCCAGCATTTCTGGCCTGCTGTGCACTTGGAAAGTGTGGGCTTTGGGGGCACAGGAAGACCACAGGCAAGAAGACTCAGGCATGGGTATCTGGAAGTCAAGCCAAAGGGTCCAGGAATGGTCAGTGTCAAAGGGACATATGCAGGGCACCGACACCATCTGCTACAGGTAAGGAAAAATTAAAATGGTATGTGTGCAGAGGCATGACAGGTAAGCGAATGTCTTTGTAGAGAACATGTATGAGGTTGTTTAAAGTTGGCTCAGAGTGCAACTAGAGACGCAAAAGCAGCTCGTGGTTATACACTGGGGTTTAGCAGCTGTGCATGTCTGGACACCACTGTAATAATGTGCCCTGAGCCAAAACGAGTTTATGTTGCTACCCCTAAACAGCCCTTGAGATTTCCAATCTTTGACCTTTGAAAAATGTGCACTTTGTGTTGCACGGTAAGTGCTGGTTTAATGTCATTCTTCAGCTTCATCTCTTGACACGTCCCTTTTCCCCACGGAAGCCCTGTATGCTATATGACGTCGTCACCAAATTACCTCCCCTTCCTCTGTTTCATGCCTTTGAATTTTCACAAACTATACTACCTGTCTGGTGAACCCCTCCTCATCCTTCCAAACCCAGCTCAAGCATCAGCTCCTCTGTGCAGCTACCCCTGGCCCTCAGGATCAGGTAAGTCTGGGTTTACGACTTTACATTCTAGCGGTATAATAGCAAGAACTCTTAAAAAGAAAATGCTCCCCTTTTTATTGAGATAAAATTGATGTAACATAAAATGACCCGTTTTAAAGTGTACCATTCAGTGGCATGTATATTTACAATGCTTTGCAAGCATCATCTCTACCTAGTTGTGAAATACTTTCAACTCCCTCCCCCGCCCCGGGCAAAAAACTCTATCCATTAAACAGTCACTCCCCCATCCCTTCCTCCCTTCAGCAGTTGCACTAAACTGCTTTCTATGAATTTATCTAGCTTAGCTATTTCAGATAAATAAAATTATATCAATATTGTCACCAGCAAGACCCATGAACAATTTCCTGAGGAATAAAAATAGAACTTGGGTAATAAAATAAAGCCCAACCTTTTTTTTTTTTTCTTTTCTTTTCCTTTGTGCTTCATCTAGTTTCACTTGCTCACAGGATGCCATGTGCAGAGTTCTTGCCCCCAGGCACTTCAGACTCGAGTTCCTAGTGAGAACGGCGGTGCCGGACACCTCAGCGTGGAGGGCCGTGTGCTGACTAGCCGCGCGCAGAGGCGTTGCCTCGGACTCTGCAGTTCAAGATGGCGGCGGCGGGCGGTGTGCAGAGACGCTGCGCGCGCACACTTGGAACTGACGCCTATGAGCAGCACAGCTGCGCCTGCGCTGGGCGGTGAAAGCCCCGCCCCTCCGCCTGCCCGGATGAGCCCCATGAAGCAGCCCCGCCCACAGCCCTCCCGGGAGAACCTGTGCTCGAGAGCGCGAGCTCCCACCTCTCCTTTCATAAGAGAATAAAGCTTTCCTTTGTTTCAGAACCAAACTCAGTCACGTTCTATTGGCTCAAACGACAGGGAGCAGGAGGACCCTTGTTGGGGACCGACTCGAGAGGGTAGGTAACAATATGTGACTGATTTTTGTGTCCGGCTTCTTTCACCAGGCACGTTTCTGAGGTTCATCCAAGTTGCAGCGAGTGGCAGGACTTCATTCTTTTTGTGGCCAGAGAATGTTCCATTGGATGGATATACTATATTGCGTTTCTGCTTTCATCAGCTGATGGAAATTTGGGTGGTTTCTGCCTTTTGGCTGTTGTGACCGGTGCTGGTATGAACCTTCACGTACAAGAATTTGTTTGAGTACCTATTTTCAATACTTTTGGGGATTCCCCTAGGAGTGGGCTTGCTGGACCATGTGGTAATTCAGCGTTTATCTCCTTGAGAAACCATCAAACGTTTTCCGCAGTGGTTGCACCATGTTACATTTTCACCAGCAATGTCAGAGTGTTAACGGTTTCTAGAACTGCCTGGTTTTGAATCTCGGCTTTGCTACTTACTAACTGAATGAGCCTTGGGCAAAATACTCCCTGTGCCCAATTTGCATCATAAATAAAGAAGAATAGAATAGTACCTATCTCATATGATTGTTTTGAGGATTAAATGTGTTAGTATCTGTAACACTTAAATGATACCTGGCCCAGGGAAAGTACTAAGTGCCAGATGCTTCAGTTATTTACTGTTCTAATTGCACTTAAACATTTCAACGTTAAAATGTGAAGCCTATCCAGTTTTTCAGATTTTTATCTCCACTTCTTGGCACATTATCTGGCAAACAGAATATGGTCAGTAAGTGCTTGGAGAACGAACTGGATGATAAAAGTTAAGGAACTTCTCAAAAATAGTGAATAGATATATGCCATATTAAATATTACAATATATGGCAACAAGTGTCTAAACCATGTAGTTCTCACATAATAGACACATTGCTGAATGTAATAAGTAACTAGTCCATAAGAGACCCTACTATGTATAAGTTCTTAATATATGATGGACATATGATAAATGATAGAGAAGAATGGATTATCCAAAAGGTGTTGCATAATCATCTATACACAGAAAAGGATGAAGACGATTATATTTGACACCTAATACCAAACTAAATCCAAATGAATATAAGTTTTTGTATAAAAATTGAATTATAAAAGACTACAAGAAAATTTAAGCAAGTATTTTAAACTTTTTTTTTGTATTTCTGCCTGTAGAAATAAAAGTATGAACTAAATCCCTCTCAAAAAATCAATATATTTGGCTGTTATAACAGAAAAAAGGCTCTCTGTTTCAAAAAATATATAAAAAGGCAAACAAACTGAGAAAAAATATGTGCCGCAAGTCTTAATAAGAGCATTAGTTGTCTCTGCCTTGTGGGATTATGGCTAGTTCTTATTGAGACTACATTTCACTATGTTTTTAATTTTCCATGATGAGGATGCAATACTTACAACATTTATGCAAAAAAAATTTATAGTAAGTTTGCTGACCTAACCAACGGATGGTTGGATTAAATTTTTTTTTTTTTTAGATTTCGCATTTTCACAGTTGTTTGCAGCTCTCTGTTGTACACATTGTAAAGGAGGAGAGGAGACATTAGACAGAGAGAAGGCAAGGTTTCAATTGTGCCAGCTCTTGAGTCTCTCAGATCTAACACATTTTCTTTCTTCAGGCCCTAACATCTTTTATGAAGAAGCAAAATAGAATGCACTAAACTATAAATAAAACTGCTAGCAAGAGGAAGATATTAGAGATTGCTACCATAAAGTCCTAAAATAAACACTTGACCAAAAGAATTCTGCAGGTAAAAGCCTAAGCTCCTCCCTTCTTTTACTGATTAATCATCATATTTAGAGATACCACATCAACTCTGATCTCGCTAATGTTTTTGCAACTCATGCTGATATTCAGGTACTTGTGACATGTCAAAATCCTGCTCTTTCATACAGTGAATCAGTCAACATGCTCAAAAGAGTGCCATTTACACCAGGGTGTGCCAGTTAAGTGTTCAAACCTTTGCACCAAAATGGATGTCATTTTACAGAAAAACAACTCAGCTAGGAATTTTGATGTAAGAACAATACTGATTAGAAAAAATGACCTCCTTTGATTCAGGGCCCCAGGTCTCCCCTGGAGCCACAGCTTAGTTACAGCAGTTGAACTCTAACATTTCCATCTTCAGCATTTGATTGCCAGAATCTCAGCCTGGCATACAAAAACATCCGAACTCACTCCCCCTCCTCCCCCCAACAGGCTGTTTGTTCTTCTTTAGCGCAGTTTTCATTTCCCCTTAGAGACATCATTCTCTTTGGCCTTTTCAGTACTACTAGGCTACAGAATGCCTCAAAGCCTAAAATGATACTTTACTGAGATTGACAGTCTATGGGAGTCAGGCTTTCATGCTGGCTTGGCTGAGTCAAGTATCTCCTTGATGACTGTCACGGAGCACAATTATATGGTCAGAGACATTTCATGCTGTTCACCAGCGTGGTGATCCTAGCAGTGAGCACCATGAAAGGACTTCTTGAATCAGAAAGAGAAAGATACCAATATTTCTGACGAGCTACCATGTCCTAGGCTTTACACAGTATTTGGCCATTTCTTTTCTCCCAGCATCTATCTCTTCCTTCTACACCAAAAGCACCCAGTTTTCCTTTGGGGAATCGACACTGTATTTGTAGCCATGAGGCTTAGGGAGGATTGACTTTTCCTTTCTTGGCATGGGCTACTATTGCTTTAAAAAAAAAAAGATGTATTTCTTTCCTCTGACTACAGTGACTGATTTGGGAGTGGGTGGGTAAATACAACACACTAATCCCAGGTACTGAAAAAAGAAGGTGTCTCCCTCTTCCATGGAAGCCACCAGCAAATAAGTTTGGCTAAAGGGATTGGTGTGAGGCTGTGTGGCCTGGAACTTCTGCAGCCATTGTTGCATGATGAGGTGAGCCACTTTGGGCACAAAACCAACATACAAAGAGGGCTGAGAAGCAGAGCTAGATCCCTCAAGATCCCATGAACTGTGGATCAAACAGTAGCTGAAGCCAAAACTCCTCTGAGTGTTTTAAGATCAATGAACAATTAAATATGATTGTTTTTCTTAAGCTAAGTTGGATTGAGTTTCCTGATTTTTGCAACTCGAGATTCCTAGCTGATACAGTATCTATAATTTACCACGCTTCCCTTACCATAAGCTTGTGAGTAAGTATCACTGTACCCATTTTACAGCTGAAGATATCAAGTCTCAGAGAATCTCAGTGATGGTGAGGCTAGGAGGTTAACTTAAGCTGTCTAAAGCCCATGTTATCCACCTCTATGCCAGCTTTTCTCAAAGTGTGGCCTTGGAACTCCTGAAGGGGGTGCCCCAAACTCTTGCCAGGGATTTAGAAAGTCAAAACTACTTTTATGATAATACTAAGACATTATTTGTCTTTTCTGCACTCATTCTCTTATGAGAACACAGTGAAGTTTTCCAGAGGCTTATGACTTGTGATGATGTCATTTCCCTGGTGGCTAATAGAATATGTGCTTCTGTGTTCTAGTGCTTTCTAGAATTTTCTAAGGCAGCCTCTTTGGAGTTCTCACTATTAGAGTGTAAAGACGTCTCAAGATTAAAACATTTGAAAATTCATGCTCCAAGCTGTACTGTATGATTTGAAATGCTCAGAGCATTAGCAGTGATATGTTATATCTAGCATAAATAACTTTTATAAACATTTTACATAAATTAGATATCACCTTATTACCATTTCATGTAAAGTGGAACAAGTGTTGTGTTAGATTCTGGTGAGAATTTATAATTTTTCTTTATATTTAATTACATATTCTCCTTGTGGAATTCTGGAATCTGTGAATTTTAGAAATTTGAGGGCCCTTTCTGAGCTTATTCTCAGGCTCTAAATATAAACTGTTCTCCTGGCCAAAATAAAAATTTTCTGAGATCAGTGTTTCCAAACAGAGATATATCAAAGTGGGTGCAGTATGCCTGGATACAGGCAATAAAGGGGTGCATTTTCTGTAGACGATTTTAAAACAATACTAAACTCAATGCAAAAGCTGTCTGCTTTTTATTAGGAACATGCTCTGACAATCCTAAACAATGTCAGTAATAAAATACTCCTCCAGCCACTATTTCAAAATAAAAAATACTTGGACCTGAATTGATACCATAGAGTTTGAACTGTTACCCTGAATTCCATCCCACCATCATCTCCCTGACTTGGATATGAAATCACTTCCTTCAGTTCTTCTCTTATAAACTCAAAGTAATGATTTTAAAAATACTCAATATTTGTATAGCATCTCTGTCTCAGCATTTAAATTGAGGACCTTCTCTGTTCCTCACAGCCCACCCTCCTCTGAAGGCCTCAAAACACCCTAGACGTGCTGACTCATTGTATCCCAAAGTCCAATGGGAACTCCAGATCACAAGGTGTTTGGGATGGAAATCAGTGTCAAGTTTACAGGTGCAAACTGCAGAGAACCTTCTAGTATACTGCCTTCACCCACTCCCCCATCTCGCCTCAGACTCTCTTCCCCTCCCTCAATACAAAGCACATTTTTCCATGCACTCCGCTCTCCCACCTCAGGCCTTTGCACATCCTGTTCCTTTGGCCTCGCTTGCTTTTCCCCGACTCTCCTCCTGGCTGGCTTCTTCTCATCCTCCAGGCTTCAGCTTAAATATCACTCCCTCAGGGCCCACCCCGTCCAACCCTTCAGAAGACTCAGTCCCCTGTTACTCTCTTTCCTCATCTCCTTTACTTTTCCTTCAGAGCACTTATCACCATTTCTACATGTACTTGGTTTTTGTCACTCTCCCCGAGTTGAACTCCTAAGGTTGGTCACCAGGTCCATTTTATTCCTTCTTCTCCCAGCTCCTCTAGACGCCCCCTAGGCACATGGTAGCCGCTCAATACATATTGTGTGCATGAATAAATATTTGCGTGAATGAATGCTCCTCTCTCCAAAAAACACAAAGCTCCACTCAAAACCTCAAGAGGAAGAGGCAGATTATTGTTTTAAAAAATAAGACTGCTCTTGGGTCTCTAAAAAATAAAAAAATAAAAAAAATTGGAGAGACCAGCAGTTTGGCCCAATTCCATAAAAGAATAATTGAGTGAAAAGAAATCAGTCTTACCTTAGCTCCTTTGGCAAGGTAGACTTAAGAGTACATGCTGTAGATTCTATGTATGAGTTTGTAACCAGGAAACACTAATATATGGTGAAAGAGGTAAAAGTATTGTTTACAACTAAGTGGATGGAAATGCTCTATATCTTGATCAGGATAGTGATTACATGGGAAGATATATATAAATATTCATCAAGCTGTACACTTAGAATTAGTACATACTGCTGCCTGCATTTTACATCTCAAGTTTAAAAAAAATCTTCTTTACTTAAGTTGACAGAAGAAGACTTGACCAAAATTGTTGACCATACCAAGCTGATGAAGCTGTAGCTTCTAATACTACCAAGCAAATTGCTTTATCAAACTTCAGCTAAAAACCATGTCATCAGTTCCATCCCTGGCAGGATACACATCACATAATTGAGACACAGACACTTAGGAAGAAAATATATATTCATTTTTAGGAACATTACAGAGTCAAACCAATATACAGTAACCAAAAAGAACTCTGCTTTGAAATAAATAATTTAGTGTTCACTCTTGAAATCATTTTCCTTGTCAAAGAGCATAAGTGGATATCATAACTTTGAACTTGGATTGTTTCCAAAAGAGAGAAACAATGCAAGTCACTGGCACACTCAGATGCTTCCAAAAGATGCTTGCCTTTGACAGACAAGTGGCTCATAAATTGATCTTTTTACATGGAAATTATGTTGCACTTAATTTTTCTCAGGGCCAAAACTACAAATAGAAAACAGGTCATTGTATCATGACAATAACTTATCCTTATTTATGCACAATGAAGATGAGAGAGTGACTTGCCTTCATAAATACCTTTTCTCCATGATTCAGTGAATTCTTCCTGACCCATGAATAATGAGTTCCCTAATTTCCTACAAAGAATTGGGGAAATGAAGACAAAGAGAGCGTGGGAGGAGCCTGGAAAAAATTATTGAGTTAAGAATTTACATTTTTTACATAGCATGTGTATGAAGAATGTTCCATGGCTGTCTACACTAAATCGATGCTGCATAATTTGAAAAATAGCAGCCTGATGCCTCTTTATTCCCCCTTGACAAGTGCAAATGCTATTATTTTAACAATGGTGCTGAGTACTTTCTTGAGACTGCTTGCTCTGTGAAAAGAGCCTCCTTTGAGAAGTGCTTGTTAAGTACATGCGATCCAGTCATCTTTCATACAAAACCAGCAAAAAGCCTGTTTTGTCTGTACAAACACTGTTTGTTTGCTCCAGACTTTAAAATAAGCATTTAAAAATGGTGTTTTCATTAAATAATGAAACGCTCAAATAAAATTGAACTCTACTCTGCCAAATGCAACATTCAACAGGAAAAGACACTGTGATTAAGAATTGTCAATGAGCTTATTAGATGATTTTATGGGAAGAAGAAAGAAACGTTGACTATTTTTCTTAAAATATGTACCAATAAATTCATTAAGATGTGAGGTGCTAGAGTCATCCTTTGTCTCTAGATAATCAGAAATATGGGAGAAAAGCATTTACAGGAGAGAAATAAGAACATTATTGTAAAGTAATCTCACCATATTTATGATGTCAGTAAATTCTCATAGTGTCATGATCATTTCTAATTTGTAGAAGAGGAACAGTGTAATAAAATACAAAACAAAAACGAGGTTTCTTTTACTTTAAAAGAACTATTGGAGCCATTCTAGACAGGACTTTTTTCCTCTAACAACAGGAAAACAATAAATGTAGTGGAACTGAGATGAGACCCTTGTTTAATTAGAAAAGATGATTTGTCCGCTCTCATACAGTAAGATCTCCTTATTTCAGACTCCGCTGACTTGACATTCATCATCATTTGGGTAAGTGCTCAGTTAAAGTTTTCCCTTGTGGCTTCCGATTTAGAACAGCATCTGATTAGCAGACCCTGATTCAGGCTCTCACAATTTCCCATTAAAATATATATAAAGACTTGGAGCCAGGTGAAAAATCAGAACAACAATCCAAACTAGAGCTGATGATCTGTCTAGACCAATATATTGTATACATTTCAACTTATTTGTTATAATGATTGTTAATAGGAAGTAAAATATCTTTATTTGTCAGACGTTTCCGAAATACCAGGTTAGACTTACTGGTAAACTATGTCCCCCTACCCTTTTTGAAGCAGTCATATTGGTGCTTTTTCATTTATCCTCAATCCCTTCCTACCCAAGTAAGTTCTCTCTATTTTACATCTACTGAAACCAAAGTTCCCAGAAATCAAATGGACAGGAAGTTGAGAGGGATGACAAGAGAAGACGTAGGAAATTCCCCTGCCTGGGATTTACCATTTTTCATTTATTTCATCAAACCCTAGGTAATGGTAATAGGATGAGGTCACATCAGGCCAACAGAGAGATGCACCTGTTGAAACTGTGCAAAGACACTGAGAATGGAGGTGAGAGCTGTAGACATGACTTTATTTTCCAAGGTTATATCTTAGGCCTTTTTCAAGTCTGCTTTGCCCAAAATAAGAGTTTCTTTTAAGACCCTCATATGTTAATGGCATACACAACCAAGGGAACACACACTGTGTGGATTCATTGGCAATCCTTACATGCTATTGATTAACAAACAAGAGATCAGTGAACAATGTCATTCTTCTAAGTAAATAAACAGACAAACAGCAAGAACAACAACTGGAATCTATGAAAAAAATGGTAGAAAAGGGAAAGGAATCATTATCCTGCAGATTCAGAAGAACTAGCCTCTGAAAATCATTTACCTCAAAACGGGGGGAAAAAAGAAAACTGAAACTGTCCTTTACTGAATGCAAGAAGCTATGACCTCCACGTGGCAAGGAAGGCTGCCATAAGGAAATCAAACTGACATTAAAATAAAATGCAATGCAATGAAAAATGATATTAGTGGGCTAAGGAGGGGTAATAACAAAATTAAAATTGCAATGGCAGAACTTAAAACTTGTTACAGGATCAAAACGGAGATAGTCATTGTTGGAAATTAAATCACTGTTGTTAGGATGAAGTTTAGATGCTCCTCTAGGCACAGGAGTAAAGGACAAAGACAATAAGATAATTCAGTGGACTTGGAATGGGAATTATAATTAATTATCAATAGTTTCTTCTAAGGGAAGAGCCAGATCATTTTGAACAAAAGCAATCCTGAATGAGTTAATGGAGTAAACCTTCTATCAATGAAGCAAAGTAACCGATGTGAAACCCTGCATATACAGCTGTGAAAGGGTTTCCATTGTTTCTGCTAGTCAGTGAGAAACTTAGCATGGACTTTTTGAGTTCCAAGAATAAATATATAAATCCTAAAAAGGCTTAACATGGTGATGAGGGCAAGGCTTAACATGGTGATGAGGGGTTATAATGAGGAAAGGCTAAGTACAAAGTAACAAAGAACTTACCATCAGACTTCCCTCCAGCAGTAAAGCAGTATAAATATCAATGTCTATAATATTTTATGGGGAAAATATTTTGATACAAAATTGTCCCCGAAGGAGTAATATGCATTTTTATTAATCATTCCTTCAAATTGTGACCTAGAAATATATAAGTGAAACGCTATTTCATAGAACTATTCGAAACAAACTTCCCCTGACAGAAGGTGAGGGAAAGGATGGAGAAGAAAAGACTTTTGACTTTTTGAAGAGACTAGCCATCATTTTCCTAACATTTCTGTGATAATTAATTTTTGTGTCAACTTGCCTGGGCTAAAGGATGCCCAGATAGTTGGTAAAATGTTCTTTCTGAGTGTGTCCCTGAGGGTGTTTCCGGAAGAGATTAGCATTTCAATAGGTGAACTGGGTAAAGCAGATGGCCCTCCCCAATGTGAGTGGATATCATTCAGTCTGTTGAGGGTCCAAAGAGAACAAAAAAAGCAGAGGAAACATAAATCCTCTTTCTGAGCTGAGTCATCAATCTCTTCCCACCCTGGGACAGTGGCATTCTTGATTCTCAGATTTCTGACTTGGACTGAATTGCACCACTGACTTTTCTGGTTTTCCAGCTTGCAGATGGCTTCTTAGCCTCCATAATTGCATGGGGCACTTCCTATAATAGATCTCCTCTTCTGTACATTTCTATATATTGTATTTGTTCTGTGTCTCTAGAGATCTCTGAATAATACAAGTTCAAAATCCTGCTTGGTGTAGAAGTGGAGAAAGATGATTCTCCCTTTTGCATTATACAAACCCCAAAGCATGGTTTCTGCTGGCCCAGTATTTCCAGCATGAAGACCTGAGATTTTCTGTCTTCATGCTCTCCTCTATTTTCTGCAAAAAGTTTTGGATGACTAGTATTCCTTTAAATATTTCACAGAAGGTGCCAGTGAAGCTTTCTGACCTCAGACATTTCTACAAGGGAAGATTTTTATTTACTAATGTGATTTATTTACCTTACATAGGTCTACTCGGATTTTCTGTTTCTTTTCAAGTCAGTATGGTAACTTGTATTTTTCTAAGATTTCATCCATTTCCTCTAAAATGTCTAATAGAGTCGTTCATGATACTCTCTTAGAGCCTTTTACTTTTTGTGAAGTTGGTTGGTAGTAATGATACGTCTTTCACTCCTTGTTTTGATAATTTTTGTCTTCTGTCTTCATTTCTTTTCTTCCCAATACATGTATGTTTCACAAGTTTATTACACAAGATGCATAAAGCTCATTTTAAATTGCATATCATATTGTTACACATGATAAAAGCTCTAGATGTACTGCCATCTCTGTACAGTTGGTTTCCAGCTTGCTATATCTGTCTTCATTTCTTGGTCAGTTTAGCTAAAGGCTTCTCAATGTTTGCCACTCTTTCTTACACACAAACTTATGGTTTCATTGAATCTCTCTGTTGCTTTTCTGTTTTCTATTTCATTGATTTCTGCTGAGGCTTTTTTCTTCCCCTCCAGTTTTTTGAGATGGAAATCTATATGACTGGCTTGAGAATTTTTTTTGTTCTGTTCTAATGTAAGCAATCAATGCTTCAAATCCCCTAGGTCCTGTTTTATCTGTATCCTACGAGTCTTGGTTTGGTATACATTTATTTTCATTCCATTTAAAGATTTTCTAATTTCTCATAGATTATTTATAAGTGTATTGCTTAATTTCCAAATATTTGAAGATTCAATTTTCTTCCTGTTGTTGAGTTCTAATATAATGGTTTTGTGGTCAGAAAACATACTTTGAATGATTTCGAATATTTAAAATTGACTGAAACTGTATTATGACTTAGCATACGGTCTACACCAGAGAATGTTCCCTGTGCACTTAAACGTGTATTCTGTTGCCCCTGGGTGAAGTATTTTGTAAATGGCGGTTAGGTCAAGTGGTTGAAAGTGTTCAAGTCTTCATTCTCACTAACAAGATTTTCTGTCTTGTTATTCTTTTATTTACAATGGAATATAGAAATCTCCAACTATAAATTTTGAATTTTCAGTTTCTCCTTTCAATTCTGTCAGCTTTTGCTTCAAATGTTTTGGAACTCTTTTGTCAAGTACATATACATTTACAGTTGTACTATCTTCATGATATATTGACCATTTTTTCATTATTAAATCTCTTTTTTGTCTCCAGTAATATTTCTTGTCTTAAAATCTATTTTGTCTGATACTGACATTGTAAGTCCAGCTCTTTTATGGTGACTATTTGCATTGGTGTTGTAATCCATTATTCAATCTTATAAGAAGTTAGGAGTAGAAAGGGAAAAAATATATCCATATAATCTTTCATATTTTACCTACGTATTTACTGTATCTTGTGCTCTTCTTTTTTTTTTAATGGATTTGAGTTACTGCTTGGAAATATTTCAGTTTAGCCTGAAACACTTCCTTTAGCATGTCTTGTAAGGCAGGGCTCTAGCAATGAATTTTCTCTGCCTTTGTTTATCTGAGCATATTTCTGTTTCGCCTTCGTGTTTAAAAATTTACTTATTTTTATTTATTTTATTTAAATTTTATTGGGGGGAGATAATTAGTGGGTTTTTTTTTTTTTAATCAGAGGTGTTGGGGATTGAACCCAGGAACTTGTGCATGCCAAGTATGTGCTCTACCACTGAGATAGACCGTCCCTTCTTAATGTGCCTTCAGTTTTTAAGAATAGTTTTAGTGGACATAAAATTCTTGGCCAATCATTTTCTTTTAACAACTAAGGGACTTCTGACATCCACTGTTTCTGATAAGAAGTCAACCATTAATTGTTTTTTTGCTCCAATGTATGTAATGAGTCATTTTTCTTTTGTTGGGATCAAGGTCTTTTCTTTGTCTCTCAACAATTTGCCTATGTTGTGCCTAGGTTAGGATTTCTGTGTTTATCTATTTAGAGTTCATTGAAATTCTTGGATCTGTAAATTAATAGTTTTCATCAAATTTGGGGAGTTTTAGGCCATTATTTCTTCAAATGTTTTTTCCACTCCTTTCCCTCCTCTCTCTCTAGGTATCCCTTATACACGTGTTAATGCACTTGATGTTGTCCTATAGATCTCTGTGGCTTTCATTTTTCTTTCATCTTTTTTTCTCTCTGTCCTCCACACTGGGTACTTTCTATTGCTTTGTCTTCAGGCTCACTTATTCTTTCTTCCACCATCTCAGTTCTGCTCTTGAGTCCATCTGCCTAATTTTTCATTACAGTTATTGTATTTTCCACTTTAAAATTTCCATGTGTTTCTTTTTAACAGATTCTACTTTTAGATGGATATTCCCTACTTGTTGAGTCATTGTCATCATATTTTTCTCTGTTTTTTAAATATATTTTTCCCATTATTTGAACATATCTGTAGTAGCTTCTTTGAGGTCTTTTCTGTTCTATCCAACATTTAGACCCACTGAAAGACAGTGTGTTTACTGTGGTTTTTTCCTGAGTATGAGTCACCCTATCCTGCTTTTATAGCTCTTATAAATTTTTGGGGGTTGAAAACTGGATATCTTAGATAATATTATAGCAACTTTGGATATTTTTTTTGCATTCTTTTTTATTGAAGTATAGTCAGTTTACAATGTTGTGTCAAATTTTGGTGTAAGGCATAATGTTTCAGTCATATATACACATACATATATTTGTTTTCATATTCTTTTTCATTATAGGTTACTACAAGATATTGAACATAGTTCCCTGGGCTACACAGTATAAACTTGTTGTTTATCTTTTTTGTATATAGTAGTTAATAGCTGGAAAAACAGACTCACAGACAAAGAGAACAAATTTATGGTTACCGGGGGTAAAGGGGGTGGGAAGGGATAAATTGCACATTTGAGATTTGTAACATTGGATTTAAATTTTCCTTTTTTTTCTATCATTGTTTTAATTGTTACTCTTTTTATTAGCTTGTTACAATTTTAATTTGCCTATACTTAACTGCAGAATCAGATTGTTACCCCACAGTGTGCTGCCTCTGATGTCTCTGCCAAGTTTTTATGTAATTTTAGTTTTATTTTTCAGCCTGTTTCTGCAGAGCCCAGCAGTCAACCAATGATTGGTCGGTGGTGTGCACAAATACCTTCATCCCCAAAGGCTTCCACCCTGTGCTGGTGGATACATGTTTGGTTTGAGGAAAGCATTCGAAGTTTGGGCAATTTTCAAGTTTGTCCTAGCATTTGCTTTCCACAGGGCTCTCTCAGTTCTCCACTGTGCATGAGTTCAGGCTTCCAGAGAGCCAGGGAGCCGTGGAATGCTGATTAAGCCTTTCAATGGCTAACTCATTTCCCTTTCCATGTTCTTGATAACCATTCAGTCTGTCATTCACCCTCATTGGGACCAAAATCTCAGGCCAGATTTGGTACAGGCTTTTCTCATTCACTAGTGGTCACAGATTTTCCACTCTCTGTTAGAAACCAAGTTAAGCCCCTCCAACATCAAAGCTGCTAGTCTTCATGATCACTCCTGTCTGGAAGAGTTACTGAGGTGACCAACTTGGAGTGGAGTGTAGAAGCAACCACACACAAGAGAGCCACACATTCTAACTGTTATCATCCGAAGTTCAGCAGCTTTTCATGAATATATGCTTTTCAATTTGTTTCCTTTCAGTTGATTTCCAGAGTCCTGAAGGATTGTTTTGACAATTTTGTCCATTTTTACAGTCAGTTTTTTGGAGACAGGGTTTATTGATTTCTCTACTCCTTCTTAGCCAGAATCCACACCAACTCCATCTCCATATGCTTTTTTGTTTTTTGCTTCCAGGCTCCTCAAACCGTATCATTGTCAGAGCAAGTGCTAGGATGCCAGCAACTTTTCTCTTGCAGATTCTTGCTTGAAAACATTTTATTGTCTTTTGTTGATTCCCGAGTGATTGGTTATATAACCCATATGAGCACTGTATCTTATCCAACTCTTATAGTCTACCCTTCCCTGTTTCCCCTGCACAAATGTCTACCATCCCCAAAGCACAAAGGAGTGATGGAACATTTAAGGAAGTTTTCTTAGGAAAGATAAAGGAGAGGATATACATTTTTAAAATCACACACCATTCAGGAAAAAAAAAAAAACCTACAATAAATCCCCATTCATTAGTCATTTCTAATCTCTGCAAATTCCCACTTTGGCTGTGCTGCTGGAGGGAGGTCTTCTGCCCTCAACTTTCTACTAAACAATGCTTAGTTCTGTTACTACCCTCCTGAAGATTCTCTCTACTCATCCTCCAACACACACCAGATCCAATTTCTTCCTTTCCTTAATTATGTAGACTAGCTTCCCTTTCCCGTGAGAAAACTGGATTCAAATTCTAAACCTAGATCCCAAAGGCTTGCAGTTGGTTCTGTCAAAACATTTCCCAATGTTGGATCTACCTCTACAAAGATTTTGTACCACGAGTGAAGGAGATAAAAACGTCTTTGAACTTTAAGCTCTTTTTATAATCACATTCCATCCCCTTACACTTGGCAGACAGTCCAACTTGTTACTTTGTTCAGAAGCTGGAACCTGTCTGTCATCCTGTCCATGACGCTTCCCTTGGGTCCCAAAGAAAGGAGAGCGGGTCTCTACGTCCATATTTACACCAGTTAACATTCGTTTGGTTGCATTTAACTTAATGTGCTTCTGGGTAGTTCAGGTAAAGATTGATTTATCCAAGAAAGTGAAAACAAGGCTTCGTAAGGACCTTGGCAGGAGAGGCTCCGGTTCTTTCCTCTCGAGTGGTGTCATGAAACGACAGCCCAGACTCTTTTGACACTGAGTCTCTGCTCAAGTTTCAAAATCTCAGAGGAAGCAAGCTGACCGGCTAACCTTGGTTCAGAGGCCCCTCCACAGACAATTCACAGTGCAGTGGAGGGAGGTGACTGTCTGTTACTGGAGGGAAAACGAGAAAATGTGCTAGATGAGAGCAGTCCTGCAGGGCTACTGAATGCACTTGTCCCCCCTGGCTTTTCCACAATTGTCTCCCATCTCTTTCTCTACATCATCAGTTTCTCTCTTTCACTTAGATCCTTCTTTGTGTCTTCAGACAAGTACAGATATCCCCTAGGTTGAAAGAAAAAATTCTTAACCTTATAACCTTCACCTCTCATCTTTTTTTTCTTTCTTCTCATCAGAATTCTCTAGTGAACCATCTCTTCTGGTCCCCCGGTAGCTGACTCACTCTTTAAAGAGACCTTGCAAATACTCTTCCTCTGCATATTCTTTGCTATCTCAACCTCTACCTTTAGCTGGAAGCCTTGCCTGACATCTGCTCCCTCCCTTCCTTCCTCCGTCCCTGAACCAAAAACTTCTAAACCACAGTTTGGTTTTAGCAAACATTTTTGCCTACAGTAAATGCTGTTCATTTGGATTTTATTGATTCTGTAGCTTGTCTTTAATTTGCTTATTTGCTTTTGTTTTATAGTTACCTAAGGGCAATAAGGAGTTTATAACATGCTTTTATGTTTGTACATATTTAAAATAATGCAAGTCAACTCTGGGAGCCTGAGAGAACACTTTTCTCTAAGAGGTCCTCAGTTGCAGAAAATTTAGATCAATGTATCACTGACTCACATATTTCTTGGTAGCATATTTAATCTCATTGGTAATGTGCCACACAAAAATACTATTAATTCTCCCAAGGTAGTGACAGTGAGGTTTGTACTTCTTTGTGTATCTACCTCCAAATATGTAGTAATATCTCAAAACTGTATTTTATTGGGTGAACACATAGAAGCTTTGATTTCTGAAGAGTTGTTACGAAATTCTTTTATGAATAAGAGCTATCTTTTATTGACTGCAGACTTTTATTAAGTGCAAGAAATTGGGCTATGTGCTTTAGATCAGTATCTCAATCCTCAAAAGAAACCTACAAAATATGACCTAATTAAGATAGCCATTTGACAGATGAGAAAACTGGGGATCAAAGAGATTAAATACATTGCCCAAGCTCATATACCTAGTAAATACCAGAGCTGGGATTGCATATGAAAAAATGATTGTTAGAGAACTAAGAACAGTATAAGTTTTATAATAATTTTAAAGTTCTTTTTATTTTGTAAAATATTTATATTTAATTCAGTCCTTAGTCAAAATATTGGTAGTTTGATTTCTTTTTCTCACTGAATACTTGTAAAGTGGTATAAAGTTAGCTAGCATTTTTATAGTCATTCCCCTTAATACGTTTGTAGTATTATCGTGAGCACTAAGAAATTTATATTCATTTAGTAGAACAACTTTGTTTAACTTCAGTTTGTACTTGATAAGATGATATTTTAATAGTTTAGGCTGTGTTTCGTAATATAGGAAATGCCATGCCAACACATCATTAACAGCACATTCCTGCCCACTGATTTTCCATCCAGAGCAAGGAAATACGTGTTGTGGTGATTACTGTACAGAGAGAATCAATGTCACTAATGTTTAAACAGTGTGTAGCTTTATAAAACATATTATAAACAAAATCTTAGCATAAATGGAACAGGCACATCTCAGCTCTATCTTGGCCTGATAATTGCTGCATTTATCAGTTTTCAAGCAGTTATACATTATAAGAAGTCATTTCCAGGACTTCAGCTCTCAATGACTTTGTTTCACATTCCTGACAGTGTGGATTAGCTAACTGGAAGAAGAGCGGTGGGTGTGAATTAATGCAGAGCTTGGTCGTGGCTAGGTTTTCCACTCCCTATGGCTACAGACAAACATGTGGTCAAAACCATGCTGCCCCATTAATTATGCTACTCCTGCTAATATTTAAACAAAAAGCCTAGGAGTTAGAGTGGTCCTTATTTTAAAGAACAAATGTTTAAAGAGAAGAGGCTGACTTTCCACGTTGTGAGGGGAAACAATCCACTTTTTAAAACTTGAAGTATAGTTGATGTACAATATTATATAAGTTTCAGAAAATCCAGAATTTTTATCATGGTTGAGGAGTTCCTACTCGCTCTAGACCAGCCTTGGTAGCACTATTTGCCTCTCTGTGACAATTTGTATAACAAATGCAGTTTTCTCTGCCTGAGGCTCTCTCCCATTCTCCTGCAGGACACCCATCTTCCTCCCTCATTCCTCATATCTCAGCTGAAGTGGGACTCCCTCAGAGAAGCCTTCCCCAAGTAAGTCAGAATGTCCATCATTGCAAACTGAATTCATATTTGGTAGCACTTATCACTAGAATTAGGTATTTATTTTCAGAGCAGGCACTTTGTCTGTCTGGCAGACAAAACAACAGACGTTCTTTCAATTCCACCTGGAGAGAGGGGAGAGACAGAGATGCAGGCAGAGAGATACAGGGAGAGAGAGAAAAGGGGAGAGGAAGGGAGGGGAGAGCAGAATAATATAGTCATGCAGGGAGAAGTAAAGACCGATGGTGTGCCCCCCCGGGGGGGGGGGTGGGGGGGGAGGGAGAGAGAGAGAGAGAGAATCGCTGCTTGACTCCATAAATACTACCCATTTTTTTGTTTAGTCCAACCTTCATTTCCTGCTTATGACAGAGGCTGTTAGTGCCTCCTAGTACCTGTGTTTTCCCCTTACTCCTGGGCACACACTTAGGCTACATTTCTCAGCCTCCTGTGCACTTGAGTCTTACCATAGGACTGAGTCCTAGCCAGTGGAATACAGACAGAAGGGATGGACACCACTTCCAGACATGGCTCCCTAATTCTCTCCCCGGTCCTAGACTTTCTTTCTTTGCTCAATGACTGGTCAGTTAACAGGGTCCAGCAGAGGACTCAGGACCCAATAGAGCCATTAGCTCGAAGGAGCCCATATCCCTGAGTTACTTTGTGGAAGGCCACTGGTGAAGCCCCAATTGGCCTGTGGAATGAGTAAGAAACAAACCTTTACTCTGTTAGGCCATTGAAGATTTGGTGTTCATTTTAGCAATGAACTTTAACATCCATGAAACGTCATTATTTTCATAAAAAAATTCTTTTGTTGATTTATATTAGTTTGAAGCACATTTTAATTATTTACTAGCAAATAGCCTTGACTAAGATAGCTACTAAATATGGGTGACTTACACCACTGATTTAGAAGAATCTTACTATTAAAACAAATACACACACACACACACATACATATATACACATATACATACATATTTCCCTCCATATCCATGCATTCATTCTGTGTCTGCATCATTCTCAACCTGCAGATTAGATCAACCTCAGATCAAAAATATTTGGGAAAGAAATTCCAGTAAGTTTCAAAATGCAACACTTGAATTTGTCACACACCTGCAACTACTCATATAGCATTTACATTGTACTAGGTATGATAGTAATCTAGAAATGATTTAAAGTATATGGGAAGATATGTATAGATGATATGCAAATATGATGCTGTTTTATATAAGGGAGTTTTGCATCTGTGGATTTTGGTATCTGTGGGCCTACTGGAACCAATCTATATCTATAGCTAGAGAAAGAGAGAAATATACTCCTATAAGCATTACCATGGGAAGGGCGAATTTAAAATCAGTGATACTCAGTGAGAGTCAAGTGTAATATCTACTACTCTATGACCAAAGAAGTCAAAAAAGGCAATCTAGGTGACCAATAATATAGTCTGCGAATATTTATTGAGCTTTTAGTTCCAATACACATCCAGGTTGAGAACCATTTACCCAGAAGGGTACACACCAAACCACTGGCAGCCTTTATGGTGGAGGAGGGGGTCTGGAGAGGAGAAATATTTGACCGAATCTTGTCCCTACATGGTTCTGCACTATTGTCACAAAAAGCATGTTTTTTAAATGAAAACTTTGCTAAGGTAGTACACACATGATACAAAATTGAAAACATACAGCAAGGTTTGTAATGAGAAACGAGCCTCTCTTAACCCTCCTGTCTGTAGCACTCAGTTTCTGACCTGGACCTTAGAGGAAGCCACTGTTAGCAGCATTCTGTGTATTTTTTCATACTTAAGCTCTTATGTATGTATGTATGTATATATACACATATAAAATATTTTTATGTTACATATATTTATATATTTATTTTATATTTATGTATGTATATTTCCATATAAACAGAAAAAACTGATTAATTTTGAAAAAGAGCTAAACAGGAATGACAAAATTACTTATGTGTTGAATTTATAAATCATTCTAAATAACCTAATTTGATTAGTACAGGATTTACATCACAGTGGCTCTCTTAGTCTGAATTCATTCTATTTTGATATATTCGCAACTTAATTTGAACTTTTCAGATACATATTACAGAGACCTTTTTCCTTCCTCTATGCCGCTCCCTCTCCCTTACCCCCTCCCAAGCGTGGTCTGTTTCCAACCCCGCCCTTCACTCTGTGCACGTGCGTGTGCACGTGCGTGTGCGTGTGCACGCGCACAAGTAGTTCATGCGGGACGTGACCCTAGGGAGCCGGAGTGAGAGACGGAGAGGGACACAGAGAAGGGGACGACAGACAGTGTCAAGCCGCTGCTCCTGGTGATCACGGCAGGGTCCCCTGGGACCATCGGGAGAGCCTTGCGAACCGCCTCTCACCACTGTCTGCGGAGGGGAACAAAGGAGAACGTATTTCTCCTGGAGGCGCCCATCGCTCACTGTGGACCATTCACTTTTGGATTTGCTTCTTAATGGTCCCGAGGCAAAACTGTCTGCTTGCACAGATGTTAATTATTCGAGACTGCTCTTAATTAGTTGTGTGAGTTACTCATTCTGGAACCGTGACAGAAAGCCTCAGCCGGTTTGCTCTCTGAAGACGCAATCCCGGAGCTTTCCAGGAGCTTGGTTTGTGGCCCCTCCCCCATGTCTCTCTTCCCTCTTGAACCAGAACATTTGAGTTTAGTCAAGCTCACAGAGGCCACCCCCCCATGGGGACCTTTAAAATTAAATGTTCAGGATGTACATGATTTTTAAAAGCCCCTTGCGCAGAGGAGCCGAAAGCTTCGGTGTCGCTGCCCAGTGAAAATATTCAGCGCCTAGTCAAGTGGCATTGCGGAGGACCTGGTGGGCTCTGACTGTGAGATGACCATTCATTTTCCTTTGACTTGTAATTTCCCTTGCTCTGGTGATTTGCGCATTGTGCTGTGCAGGGTATTAAGCACGTTAGCTGCCTTCATGACCATCTAAATAATTAAAGCTTTATTGAGGAGAGCATGGTACAGCTTAGTGCATTAAATACTAATCTGATTGTTCATTACAGCCTCCTACAAGCACAAAACTGGGAGGCAGGAGGCCCCAGCTGGTATTAAAATTGTCTGTTCCCCATAAAAATACTCACATGGACAAAAGGGATCACAGAGATGATCATTCTGAAAGAGTGTACTGGAAGACATTGCTGGCCCATCCATCTGGGACCTCACTTTTTTTCTTAACAGAACAATTGGTAGCAAAAAAAAAAAAAAAAAGCTTCCTTCACACTGAAGACCAGCTCCAGGCAGGAGGAAATGAAGTACTCCAGGTAATAAAATATATGCGAGAGGAAAATGACTTCCACTAGAGTTATACCATGAGGGGAAATAGACCAACACTCATTTTAAAGAAATTCGGACCCAGCATTCTTTTTTTGAGCCTGTACGAGGGTTTGGTCAGTAGGGGGAAAAGGAGAGTAGGATGCGTTATGATCATAACTTAAACTCTGCTTTACAAAATAAAGTAGATTGTTAAGAAAAATGAGGTAGTTGTATAAATACCACTATGGAAAGATACCCAGAATATGATAAAATACAAACAAGAGACAGAGTAATAGGTATAACATAATCCCATTTGTGTAACATCAGATTATTAAAAACTTTATAGAAAGTGTATTATGTTTATAAATGTATCAAATAATATCTGGAGGGTGACACACACCCGGGCTATTTTTCGATTTCCTCCTGGAGAAGCAGTTGATAATAGGGGAAGGAAGGGTAAGCTTTTATTTGTTATATTACATCAAAAATTTAAAAATAAATGAGTGAACACATTTTTTAAAGTTAGCTGAAGAATTTTATTATTGCAGAATGTTGTTGTGACAGAATCCTAAGACATTTTACAGCAAAGGAATTATAGGGAAAATTGATTTAGGCTTCATAATTTTCAGAGATCTTAAAAAGATGAAGCTGTTTGGTAGCAAAAATGTTAAACTACAGATTTGAAGAAAAGTTTATTTTTTCAGAAACCTCCTTTACTTCCCTCACCTCTCTCAGAAATACTCCTCTTGCATCAAAAGCAGTGCAGTGATTTAGAAGAAAGTATGCATGGGGTTTGGAGTCAAAGAGGATTATGGTCAAATCCTGCCTCCCTTACTTATTAACTACGTGACTCAGAGCGACATCTCAGTCTTACTAAGCCTCTCTGTTTTCTCATCTGTAAAATGGGGAGAATAACAAACCTGGATCATTGTAAAACTTAATTAAGATCATGTTTATAAAGGGCTTCACCTATTGGCCGCTGTAAAATAAGCATGCAATAAATGTTGGCTATTTGTAGGTTTTGTAGAATATATTGTTGTTCAAAACAGCCCATATACCTTCCTTGGGAGGTTTATATATCCCAGTCCTCTTCTACTCAAGAGTGGCCAAATGACTTGCTTCTGCCTGTGAAATCACACATAAAATTATCACTTCCAAGAAGATGCTTTAAGAGTCAGTTCATGATTTACATTTTTTCTCTTTTATCTCACCCATGACATCAGCAGTGTGTCAGATAGGGGCTGTGCCAAAAGCCCGAATCCTGGAGCGAAGACACACACGGAACATGCAGCCCATCAACAACCTCCATGATGTCTTGCATGAGTGAGAAATAAACTTCGATGGGTAAGTCACTGAGATTCTGGATTACTTGTTACTGACACTCAACCTAGTTTACCTGACTGATACACACACCTTCCCTCTTGGTAAAAATTCCTGGGCAGATTTCTTTGTGACTAGCAGTTAGACTTCTCCGTTGTAAATATTTGAATTCTCTCTAGTTAGTTTAAGCAGAGATGTAGTTTAGTGTAGAATGTTAGGTGGCTCAGTGCATCTCTGGATGGCCCAGTAATAAAGCTGGGGCTACTCAGCCAGGAACAATGACCAAACCATTTTGATTGTCACCTTCAGCAGAGATGACACAGCTGATGCTCCTAAAACTTTGTAGTTTGCACCTATGTCTGACCCTGATCTTGGTCCTTTGACTCTATCATTCCCGCTTCTGGTAGCTGGAAGTATCTGCCACCATCTCACCAAAATAGAGTCTACTAGTGTCTGCATCTGATTGGCAGAGCCTGCATCACATGCCTGCATTTAGATACAAGGGAGGCCGAAAAAGTGTCTGACTTCTACTTTGAGGAGACACAAACTCATAAAGCAGAACATTGCTCAAAAATGGGAATAGTGTTCAAATATGACACATTTCAGGTAGTCCATTGCCACGTGTGGCTGGTGGCTGATGTAGTTGGAGAACACCTCCATCACTGCAGAAAGTCCCTTTGGACAGTGCTGATACAGGGAACTGAGTCTGATGTGTTGAACTAATTGGCACCATAAGGAGATGGCTGTGTGGTGCAGAGAACACAGCACTGTGAAGTGTCCACAGCCTCCAGTTTCCAGTGACAACACCACCCCTCTGTGACATTAGGCAGATCTTTCAGTCTTTTCAGGACTTGATCTTCACATCTGTCAAACAAGGGCATGGTGATTGTCATGGAGTAAGTCCCCTTGGGCGGCCCCCATCCCCAAGACTCCACTATTTGACCCCCTGCTGCCACGTGTACTAAGTAGATTCCTGGATTGCGGGGCATGCAGTGATGATGAAGGGGTGAGGGGATGGATTTCTGCTCTACCCATGAACCCTTGAGGATCATAACCTTAGCTCCTTTTCTCTTTTGGTGGGTACCCTCTTGTCCCATTTCCCCTGCAGAGCTGGGTTCACCATGATTTTGGCTAAGTGCATAGGGATTTCCAGGCAGGCACTGTAGTACAGACAAGGCTGATTGTCAACCACAGCCCCATCTGGTACAGGGAACAGTTTCAGGGCTCAGTGTTGGGCTTCTTTTTCACTCCTGTTGACAGACTAGTGCTTCCTGCCTACAGCTCTGCTCTTTCTTCCTGATTCACCCGACCTTCTGACCCAGACTAAGGTCCTCTCTTCCTTTCCCTCCTTCCCCAGCCCTGGAGGTTCAAGGCCCCTTTCTCTTTGAGCATCACTTAGCAACAAGACTCCAGGTAAAAACAAGAGCCCATTCTTTCAGTTCCAACTCAACCTGAATCCGTTTACTTCTCTGTCTTCACTGCCACCTCCCAGACCAAACCACCACCATCTCTCATTGGGTCAACCGCCGGCTTCCCTCATTGACAGACTCACTAATTAAAACCTTGAACAGATGTTTATTTTATGTCTGTATGAGGGTCATGATGTTCCCCTTTTTTGAAAGTTACTTTTAACACTGCGTTCCAGCCACGTAGTTGTCGCTATAACCGCATAGCAGTTCATTCTTGACCCAAGAGCCAAAGTGGTCCTTGTCAGTGGGTAGACAGAGCATGCCTCTCCCTGGCTTTAAAACCTTCTCAAGGTTTCCTGTTTCCCTTAAACTTAAATCTAAAGTCTGTAGGTGGTCAGGGGAAAAAAATCAATGTGTCCATGGAAAACTATACATTAGCTAGACTCTAGATGACACCTGCCCAGCTATCTGATTTTGATTCCATGGAATTTGTTTCACAACTCTGTAATTTGGCAATGTGAAAATAATCTTTGTCTCTGGACATGCAGATATGTTCTGTCCAGATCAATTCAGTCCCCTCTCACTTGTGAGAGGAGCGGGTTTTGCCTCTCTCCATACATTTCTTTCAATATTCCTTTATTCCACACAAACTTGTGTAGTTGTGGCTTCTCCTTTGGCACGTTCCACCATTGATTAATAAATTAAGTCCTTACCAGATCTTTATTTTATATCTGTATGAGAGTAATGATTTTACCTTTTTTGGAAAACTATGTTTTGACATCCCATTCCAGCCACCTGGTTCTCCTTTTCCCTCAGATATTCTAGTTTACTCTCGCCTTGGAATTTCTGTACTTCTTGTTAGCTTGTTCCAAAATTCCCTGCTCAAAGGCCTTCCCATGGCTGACTTCAGTTTATTTAGGGTTCAGCTCATATGTCACCTCCTCAGAAAGAACTTCCTTTTCCACTCTCATTTTTAATCTGTCTATTCCTGTCTTTTGTTTTTTTCTCAACACTTACTAATTATCTAAAATTTTCTCTTTGATGTATTTGTTCAATTATTTTTTGTCTGGTTCCCTCTTCTCTCTACTGCAAGGAGGTACACTCCATGAAAGCTGGGACTCTCTATGTCCTGGTCATTACTTATCACTTGTAGTGCCCCCCACATAGTAGATACTCAATAAACTTATGTTTGTTTGAATGACTGGATGGATGGAAATGATTGAACACCTTAACTTCATCTGAAATTACTCAACATTTCTGAACCACACCACAGTTTCATCAATTATAAAATAAATAAATGATATGATAAATCTAATTTGCTTCAAAATAACAGAAGAGGAGAAATAGATGGAATTATAGAGAAAGAAAACTTGGCCATGAATTGGTCATTGTTGAAGCTGGGTGTACCAGCGTTCAAGATATAGTCTACTGTGAAATATAATTGAAATTCTCCATAATATAGAGTTTTAAATACTACAATGTATGCTGATTTCCTTTGCCTATTTTTAAAACATGTGATTTTAAAATCATGTGACTTGAGAGGGATCTTTTGGTCATGGTAGTGCTAAACCCAGGTGACACTACTTGCAAATCAGCACTCAAGGATCCCGAGGCAGCTTCTCCCAAACAAAAATGGCAGCTGTATTTCTTGGAGCATGATACCTGATGAGATGAAATGATCTTGGAATCGGAGCTAAAAGTCAGGAACCAACAATCAAATGTCAGAACCCGAGAGCTCAAACAAAGTTGCGATTCCACATGTATTTATTGAGTCCTAATATATCTAAGCACTTAACTAGGTGCTGGAGGTACTGTTAGGACAAATGTGGTTCCTACTGTCAGGGAGCTTAGAGTCCATCAAAGGAGACGGAGGAGGATCACATCGTTACTGTACAGGGAAGGAAGTTCCATGTCAGAGGGCCCCAGACAGGAGCTCTTAGCTTCAGCCCAGAAGAGAGGAAACGAAGTTTAAGGGATAAGAATCAGCAGCTAACAGGTAGTAAGCTCTTACCCTGTGCCAGGCACTGCGCTAAACACCTGACATGTTTTAACTCATTAATCCTCACAAAACTTTAGCTGAGGAAGCAAAGAAGTTAAATCCCTTGGCCAAGGTCATAAACACAGTTAAGAAGTAGACTTAGAGGTTAAATCTAAGTGACCTGGTTCTGGAGTCCACCCTTGACACCAGGATGCAATGCAGCCTCCCAGGTGAGGTTAATCAGCGAGAGGAGGCAGGGCAAAGAGGGGTCTGCTCGGAGGGAATGGCAGTGGTAAAGCTCTGGAGACAGGGGAGCACACAGCATGTTGGGAGGAACCCAAAGTTCAGGATGTTTGGAATCAGAGTGGGAGAGAGAACTTGAGAGGAGGCTGTGGAGATAATCTGGACAGAGATGACTAAGGAGAGGATCTGGGAAGAGCAAACAGTCAGCAAGAGGGAAGCCAGGTCAAAGGCGAAGGGGCAGGGGCTGATCTTCTGCCAGCAGAATGCTGCCTTGTGTATGTTTCTCAACCTGCTGCCCATCCAGGGTGAGGCAACTGCTTTCCACTCTCCTGGCGCAGTCTCTGCCCTTTCCTTTGGTCTCAACTTCTTGCCTTGTATCCTTCAACATGGTTACCACTTTTCAGCTCAGCCTCTTCCATGGATGCTGTACCAGAAAGACGCATTGCTTGGTAGTCGAAAGCACTGAGATCAAATGAAATCTGGACTTGAATCCTGGGGGTGCCACTTACTACCTGTGTGAGCATGAGCAAGCATTTTAGCCTCTCTGAACTTCGGTTTTCTTATCTGAAAGAAGATAATACTAATAGCCTTAACTCTAGGGATTTTTAAGAAGATCCAAGTAAGATAATGTATGTGAAGAATTTAGCCAGTGAGTGGCATGTTTTGAATGCTCAGTAAATCAGGACTGTTGACTTGGCTTTATCCTCGGTTGCTTGTTGAATGTTTGCTCCTGCTTCACCCTCTTTCTGGCCACATTGCAAGGACATTACATTAGCTGTCATGGAAAGTAAGGCTTGTGAACTTGAAATGCCAAAAGGTGCTCTTTACTTAAAATGAATAACTCATATTCTCCCTTCCTGGTGAGATGCTGATAGAAGGTAAGCAGGACATTTCTCTCTCTCTCTTCTCGGTCTCTGTTGGATGATGGGCTTCACGCTGTCCTCCTTGGGAATTCCTCAGAGGCCTTCTATCCCTAGGTTTCTAATAACTATGAAAGTATTACTGTGAGGAGCCAGTAGGTAAGACAGAAAGGAGTTCATTTGAATCTTAAGTTTAGTTGAAAATATTTGTGAAGGTAAAAGGACGTTGACAAATGAGACAGGGAGAAGTGTGATGGAAGACAGAACAGTTGAGCATTTGGAAAACAGCTTGATGGGGTGGGGGAAACTGACATCAATTTTCATTTCAAAGTGAAGGATGGAATTAAATATGCTGTAAAGCCGTCTTATGCTCCAAAGCTAGCATATTGACTCAGAACGGTTGTGTTCCTAGAAAGGGAAGCATATGGTCAGATTCCCACTCAGAAAAACCTGACGGCCAAGACAAATAAACATGAACATTATGTCTGCAAGTAATATACGAGGGCTGCTAGTTTTCATTCTTTCCATGATTATGATTCTCAAGTAGAATCTGAGTGTTATGATCCTGTATTGCTGCTCACGCGTGCCCCAGCCCAGGTGAACTTTTGCTCTTCTCTGAGTCTTTATTTCTCATTCATGCCATTCTCTCTCTGAAAATTCTTCCCAGAAAAGACCATGAAATGCATATCTGAGCCTCATTCACAGGTAAAATAATGACCAAATCCATGTACTAATGAGTTGCATGTAATGGGGGTAGTTCTGTTCCTACAGAATGAATGGGATACATAAAGTATGTTGCATGTATGTTTGTTTTTTCCACCGTTTTTTATGCTGAATATATGTTTTTAAGATGGGGGATCGTTCAGGGTGGCAGATTGTGGGAGAAGAAAGTATAAGAGATACCATTGAACCTGAGGGGATCAATTTCTGTAATAAGAGGTACAAACGTCACACACCTGACACTGTTCTGCTGAAAAGGAGAGACGTGGCCATCTCAGTTGCTTCGTTTCTCTCCAGGCCAGCGTGGCCCTGAACTACACTTCCTGGGAAGAACTCTGAATTGTTTGCAGTGGAATTCTTGTCCTGGTGGTGGTCTGCAGGACCAATCATGCATTCTCTACACCTTCATTCTTCTCGTCCATCAAGCAGGGGCAGGAGGAAGTTGTTGCCTTGTTAGTTTCAGCCCTGATGCCGGTTCTGCATGCTGGCTCTCTTTTGCTTTTTTAGGTAGGGGAAGAAATAATTTTGACTAACATCTGAACCTGAATTGGAGGGCTAAGACAAAGGAAGATTTTTATGTTACATTATTTTATTTTAGCTGTCCTAGATATCCCCAACAAGTGAACAATGTTGATGATCATAGTATCGTCACAGGAAAGGGTAGTCAGCAATAATTAAAAATAACATTCACAGAATCTTACGGGCCTGGGAGATTGCTCTAGATATAATGTTAAATAGAGAAAAAAATCAGGAAACTAAGTGGAATAAACAGAATCACAGCAGTGATAAAGATTATAGAAAAAGATCAATGTCCACCTTTTAACAATGGTTGTCTCTTGTTCGTGGAAGTATGTCTGAACTGTGTTCTCTATTTCTCTGTTTATGCTTTTTCTATACTATTCTATATATTAAATATTCTTTGTATACATTGTTCATTTCCTAAAAGGGGCAGGTTCTATTTTCTAGGCAGTGGCTTGTGCTTTGAGCAGTCTTCCCTAGCCATGGGTGATGGATTTCTGTGTCTGGAGCCTACAGTTCCTTGTGAAAAATGACAGGAGCCTGAAAAACAGCCAGCTGGGTTGGAGATATAGCCTGTGGTCACTCGACAGAGCAAAGCATTCCCAACTAAATAGCTATTGAATCCCTGGCCTTGGTGTTATTAGGGGCCATGCACCACCCAGATGAACTAGCCATCCGTAAATGACTTTCAAACTATTAAAACTGAATAGATTTCCCTGAGCTAGAAATAGGTCATTGACACTGTAGGTGGTTAGACTGCAATACAGATGTTTTAAAGAACTTACTTATGATACAATAAATACTCTTCCTCCGCTAAAGACAAGACAGTGGCGGAGTTTAGTGCCAATAGGCATTCATTGAATGCGTGCTTGTGCCGAGCCCTGTGCTAAACACTGAGAATATAGGATGGATAAGATCCAGTTTTGCTCACCAAGGAACTCACAGTCTAGTACTTGATACAGACATAAAAACAAATCATTATGCTACCGTGCAATGAAATTGGTAATGGGAACAGGCCCAGGGAATGGTGGGAGCGCAGAAGGGACGTTCTGAGTTACCCAAGGGATGGGAGAGAGTATGAGAACTCTCCATGCAGGCAAAGGTCCTTGAGCTGAGTAATGACAAAGTTGAAATTGGTCTGGTGGCCAAGCTGAGGAGAGAGGAGACATGCCAGGTAGAGGGAACAGCATAAGCAAAGCTGGGGGGCAGGACCAACAGCACAGAGCAGGACCCTATAAGCCATGCAGCTTGGCTGACGTGCAAAGTGGGAGGCGGATAGTGGTGAGAAATGAGACTAGAGAGGAGGGGCGGGGCCAGATCAAGCAGGACCTTGAGGTCTTCTCCTGTGAGGGGAGTCGACTAGACCAGGGCATGGCACACCAGGACCCGCTGGCCAAGTCGGGCCCATCACAAGCCATGAGTTTAAAAAAAATTTTTTTAACCATCTTAAATAACTGTCTTTTAAAGATTTCTATAACTACCTACATAATAGCCTCAACTTTGCTGTGGCCTGCAAAGCCTACGTACTGTCTGACCTTTATCAAGTGTTTCTTGGACAGGAATACACCCTGAAAGTGAGAGGAAGCCGTAGAGGGGCACGTGGCAGGGAGAGAGCTGGAAGCTGCTGAGGGAGAGGTGAGACACAGCTTTGTGAAGGCAGTGCAGAGAGAAAGCAAGGAGAGATGCAGTTCTGAGAAGGACCTTGAGTTCAGTTTGGGATGTGTCTCCCTGGGGACACAGGTGTGGAGAAATCCCCACCTGCTGCATATATAAATCTGAAGTGCTCTGAAGAGAGGTCAGGGCTGAGCTCCAGGCTTAAAAGGCATCAGTAAATAGACGGAGACTGGAAATATGCAGCTGGACAAGATCACCTGCAATAAGCACGTGGATGAAGTGAGGAGGCCAGAGGGCCAGGAGCAGAATCTCAGGGCTGACAATAGTCAAAGTGCTGGAGGAGGGTGGGGAAATCGTAAAGGAGAAGAGAATGAGTGGGCAGAGAGTTAGGAGGAGAACCAGGCATATGTTTTCATGGAAACCAAAGAAGTAAATTATTTCAAGAAGGAAAGGTAGATCAAAGAATATTTCTGAGGGAGGGGCTTCAAGATGGCCGAATAGAGGATGCAGAGCTCACCCTCTCCCGCAAATACATCAAAAATACATCGACATGTACAACAGTTCTCCCAGAGTACCTACTGAACTCTGGCAGGAGATCTTGTATGAGGGGAACTACAAGGAAAATCATCATGTAACCAGATAGGAGGAAAAAAAGAAAGAAAAAGGAAAGTGGGATGGGACCTGCCCCCCGAAGAGGGAGAGCTTCGGAAGAGTAAAAGCGCCCTCACCCTGCGAAGCCCCCTCTCTGGGAGGAGGTCAGCGGGGACAGAAAGGGAGGCTCAGAGCCTCCGAGGAGAAAGCTACAGGTGCTTGGCAGAGAGAAACCAGCACACAGGGTCTGTGAGGTCCCCAGCCTGAGACACAGGTCGGGTGATAAACAACAAGGTCCTACTGTAGAGCACAGGGAACTATATTCAATACCTTATAGTAACCTATAATAAAAAGGATGTGATGGGAGGTGGGTATAGCTCAGTGGTAGAGCATGTGCTTAGCATGCGTAAGGTCCTAGGTACAATCCCTAGTTCCTCCATTAAATAAATAAATAACCTAATTATTCCCCCCCCCAAAAAAAAAACTAAAAGAGAAATAAAAAGAATATGAAAAGGAATATATATGTATAACCCAATCGCTTAAGTTATACACCAGAAATTAACACAAACATTGTAAATCGACTATACTTCCATTAAAATAATTTTTTCCAAAGCAACATAGACTTCCAAAATGTTAAGGACTGAACAAATGTCCTTTGAATTTGACAATTGGGATGCTTTGGTAAAGTTATAGAATTCTCCATAGAGGAAAGACTGGATTTTCTTAGAGGAAAGGTTGGATGAAAATTTTCCCATAACTTCTGTCTAGATTCCTGAAGTTGCTTGTTGGATTTTGAGGTTTCTAGAGTCATGGGATACTCACTACCATCTGTAAGAAAGGTTCACAGAGCACCCCAAAGCATATTAAAGCAACTTGGATAGGTGAATGGAGCAAAGACTTGAATCATAATATTTGGATTAGTGTTAAAATAGTTGTTCCGGTAGATGTATTAGATACCTCATACAAAGATAATATGAATTGCCAAAGTCATGATTTAAAATAAAAATACAATTTTTTTTGAAGCAGGTGGTATAAATAAGAAAGCTAACACTGAACCTGTTTGTGGAGAAGAACAAGGAAGCAACCAAAATCAAGAATGCAACCATGAGTAAGATTGGAAAAATTAAGACAAGAAAGCAAAATATTGATAAAGATAGAGTTTGGAGTGTTAGGAAGTATATGAGTTTATGAACAGTCTTACTTTTGATTGCCCAGAATCCACTCCAGACAAATCCCATATCTTTCCACTGGGGAGGAAAGTCTTTGTGATTCAGAAGAAAGAGATGCCATTCACAGTGGAGAGCTGCTTAACCCATAGTTAGTGAGTGCTCCCATCTCCTGCTCCACAATGATTGGTTCAGTGATGGGCTCCTGATCCAACCCTGAGCCAGTGAGAATCAGAGTTGGGTGTTTCCCTGTCACCGGCTGCAAAAAGCCACCTTCTTTCCCCTGGAATTGCTAAACCAATAGGGTGCATGCATGGAGCCTCTGGTCACTATATTTGCCACTCTGGCTACCTGAGAATGAAACCCTCAGAGAGGAAATGCAGCCAAGAGAAGGAGAGAGGCACTTTCCTGAGGGCATCATTTTGGTCACAAGATCCTGCCTTGCCAGAAGCAAGACTTGGACCTTTCAAGCACAACAGCCAAAGAAATTAGCCATTTCCTCTTAATCTGATTTGACTTCAATTTCTGCTATTTGCAATCAAAATAATCAAGATTGATAGACCAAGCTAGGGATATTTGGGAATGAGAGGTAACTCACTCTAAGGTAGCCCCAAATCATAAATTTTATATGTATTCCAAAATATGGTTGTTAATTTAGTCAAGGGTTTAAAGCAGGGAAGACAGTCAGTTTGCTCAAAGGAAAGGAGTTTATTGTATCCAGTCAAGGGTCGCTTACAAAATCCAAGGGCAGAAATTAAGGTCAGGCATCACAATGGAGAATAAACGACCTCTAGAAAGTCGGCAGGAGCTAAGAGAGTTAGTCCCTCTGCTTCTCTCTCTTTCTGGGTTCACAGGATATCTCTATTGCTTCGCAAACATCTGTTCTCTTCTCATTTATTTGGTCCCTAAGAAACCATCTTAATGCGATTTCATTTGTGATTGATGTATACATATCCGTTCAGCACCTGCAGGTAACTAACCCCACCTTTTCAAGTACCAATTCTAGATACCTGAGTTGGGGGCATGGAGAATGCGGGGCCTGAGGGGCTAGGGCAGTGAGAAAGAGAGAGAGAATGAATTTGATTAGCCTAACGTGGTATAGGTGTCCATCTTTGACCCAATCCACTGGGATGAGAGGGCTCTGTTGCCCAAAGGGGTCAAAGCACCTAAACGTACAGAATTAGAAAATAAAAAAGACATGAGGAAGCACGGTGGCACAGTGGGGAAAGCCCAAATTTGTTAACTCACATTCTGGGCAGACCTGGCTGGGTGGTTTTCAGTGGTTCACTTTGCTTCTGGGCGCCCAGATGCCTCTGCCCTGCCATGCTCAAGCTCTTCGTGCTATCAGCACCGTCCAATGAGACCATGCGTCTGAAAAAGCAATGTGAAAAAAAGTCAGTTATTCTTAAGAATATAGGAATATAAGTATGTCAAAACAAAGGTTCTGAATGAATGCACAGAGTAGAAAGATTGTAACTTTGGAATCAGATAGATGGACTGTGAATCCCCAAAGCTAAACCATTTCTGGTGGTGTGGCCTTAGGCATGCTCTCTGAATATTTTTTTCTCAACACAAAACAAGGATAATAATACCTAGGTTATAGGGCTAATGTAGAAATTAAATAAAGTGTCCCCATATATGAATTGTCTAGCCGAGTACATATGGCGCTTAGTACATTTTAGCTGTCATCATTGTTTGTTATTAAGGCACATTATTGTTATTTCTAAGATGTGTCCACCCTTAATCTAAAAAGTCTTCCACGATAATGCTTCAAATGATCACTTCTGTTGGACATAGCCCTGTAACAGAAGATTTTCTTTAAATGTTGGTTCTTTTTTTTTTTTAATTGAAGTATAGTCAGTTTACAATGTTGCGTTAATTTCTGGTGTACTGCATAGTGATTCATTTAAATGTATATATATATTATTCCTGTTCATATTCTTTTCCATCATAGGCATTACAAGGTATTGAATATAGCTCCCTGTTCTATATAGTAGGACCTTGTTTATCCATTTTATATATAGTAGTATGTATCTGCAATTCCCAAACTCCCAGTTTATCCCTCCCCTCCTCCTTACCCCCTGGTAACCATAGTTCGTTTTCTATGTCTGTGAGTCTGTTTCTGTTTTGTAAATAATTTCATTTGTGTCATTTTTTAAAGATTCCACATATAAGTGATATCATATAGTCTTTTTCTTTCTCTCTCTGGCTTACTTCACTTAGAATGATGATCTCCAGGTCCATCCATGTTGCTGCAAATGGCATTATTTTATTCTTTTTATGGCAGAGTAGTATTTCATTAAACATCAGTTCTTAACCAATAGAAATACCTGGAGAACTTTTTAGAAATACCAATGCGTGGATCCCAGGATATACCAACTGAATCAGAATCTCTGAGTCTGGGACACTGGCATCTGTATTTTTGAAAGCTCCACACTAGAAGATTAAAAGCTCACTAAATGTTTATAGGATGAATGAAGAAATGTGTTAAAGAATGCACAAATGACTAAATGATAACCCTATAATGAGTATAATGTATTTATAATAAATTGGGGCAAAAATGTTAAATTCTGTCCTCTGATTTATGTTTTAAAAGTAGATTTACACACAAATAAAATGTTTAAAGCAACTGCACGAAAGAGTTATGCTGGGGGTATCAAAGTATCATGCTTGTTTCTGGTCAGCATTTGTGTTTTCTTCGGTTAGAAACCCAGAGGTTTTTGGTGAAAAGTGCATTGCCACAGTAACAAAGGGAACAGTACAAAACTGCTGTGTGGAGAACACAGGAGGATAGAAAGGCCTCTGCTTATCTACTGCTGTCTTTGCTTTGCACTTGCTTCTTGGATTCTCACACCTTCACAGAGATGAAGCTGTTGACAGGCTGGAACGCCCCAACCACTTCTACTCCCTGCAACGTGTTCCCATCTTTTCGCTGACCAAGTTCTTGAGTTCTTGAGTTTCATTTACAATTGGCATGCGGACCACTTCTTTTTCAAGCACTTCATCTACCAAGTGCCACAAGTCAAAATAAAGACACTTGTAAGAAGAGAATTCAAAAAAGGAAAGGGCTTTATATAGATTCGTCAGCCCAGTTTAACCCATAAAAGGTCAGGAGGGAAACAAGTCCTCACATAATTCCTGTGACGTACAATTGATATGCCCTTGCAGTGCTGTTCAAACCTACAGGCTGGGAGAGCCTGGATATTTTATGGCTTAGCCGCATATGACTTTCAGAAATGGAGACCCTAAGGAAATAAGCCGTGAATTGAAAGGATTTTCAGATGCAATAGAACACAGCTATTGGAAGAAGAAAAAGGAAAATTGGTTTCATTTTTATTGAAATTGAGTAAGTTAGCCTGCCTGAGAGATCTAAAAAATAAGAAAAAAATAAAATTGTCGATTTAAATGGATTCATAAATCACTCTTTAAAATTATTGCACGGATGAGTGAAGAGGAAAAGTCCTGAAGAAATACACAAGGATGTTAGAAAACATTCAGAGTCAAAGGAATCAGACACACCACCCACCAGGGGTCACAGAGTCAACCGTCTACAGGGCCTTTGAGCAAGGGATGTGAGTGTAGGATAGTAAGGAGTGCTGGGGACTTGGGCAAACTGGAGTGTGCGTACAACCACCTAGTTCCAGTCATGTTGCCATGCAGGATATAAGCCCACAGGCTCTAATATTTTATAGAGAAGTTGGAAATAAAAGCTTTTTCATGTAAAAGACTCTCAATTTTTAAATGTTGAAAACAAATTCAAATATTTTAGGTGTACTGTGTTGGTGGTATAGTGGTGAGCATAGCTGCCTTCCAAATATTTTAGGTATACTAAATTAGCCAAGTCAAACATGTCAGGGGGTTGGATCTGGCCCATGGATTACCATTTTGAGAATTCTGGGGTATGGATCAAATACACATAAGCCTTGAACCCTTTTACAACTGGGTTTTAATCCTGTCCACCACAAACCAGCTGTGAGACCAGGGGGGAAAGAATGACTTAGCCTTTTAAAACATCAGTTGCCTTTTCTATAAAAGAAGAAATGATAACATGGATCTTCTTTGTTGTGAGAATTATACAGGAGCGCAGCATCCAGGGGCATGGATTTCAAGGCAGAGAACAGAGAGAGCATATCAGATCCTATGTGTTATCATGGGCCCCCATTCCACGGTAAAGGCCTGTGAATCCAAGGAAAGAAATACTTATTTAAAGTTTCATAACATAAAGAACCTTAAATGTAAGAGTGTATGAAATAAAATATAGATATGGGAAATTCTGAGTCATGATTTCTTAGGTGATGATAAAAATAACTCAAAAAAAGTCACATTATAATGTAAAAAACAACAAAATTAAAATTCAGCCCTCCTAAAAAATAAAACAAAACTAGGAGCTAACCATCTCTTAAAATGGTGTTTCTCAACCTTTTTAAAATAATTGGCCTCCTAAAGGAGCCTTTTTAGACATTTTTTTCCTAACCACCCCCCAAAATTTAATACCATAGACACTGCATATCTGTTTATATCCTGTATTATACCTGTGCTTTATATACAAAAAGAGCAAGTTTCTTAATGGATTGGAAGAGTTAATATTGTTAAAATGTCCATGCTACTCAAAGTCATCTATAGATGGTATTTTCCACTGGTGATTTTTTTTCCCCACAGAAATAGAAAAAACAATACTAAAATTTGCATGGAATCACAAAAGACCCCAAATAGCCAAAGCAATCTTGAGAAAGAAGAACAAAGCTGGAGGTATTCCCCTTCCTGATTTCAAACTATGCTGCAAAGCTATAGCAATGAGAACAGTGCGGTGCTGACATGAAAAACAGACACACAGACCAATGGAACAGAATCAAGAGCCTAGAAGTAAACTTGTGCATATGCATGTACAGTCAACTAATATTTGACAAGGCAGCCAAGAATACTCAATGGAGGAAAGGTAGTCTCTTCAATAAATGATGCAATGATGTTGGATGTCTACATGCTAATGTATGAAACTCATCCCCTGCCTTACACCACTTTCAAAAATTAACTCGAAATGAATTAAAGACTTAACTGTAAGACCTGAAATTGTAAAACTCCTAGAAGAAAATATAGGGTAAAATCTCCTTGACATAGGGACTTGGCAGTGATTTTTTTGGATATGACACCAAAAGCACGAGCAACAAGAGCAAAAATAACCAAGTGGGACTACACCACATTAAGAAGCTTCTTTCTGCATCGCGAAAGAAACAATCACCAAAGTGAAAAGACAATCAATGGAATGGGAGAAAATATTTTCAAATCACATATCTGATTAGGGGTTAATATTCCTAAATATATAAGGAACTCATACAGCACAGTAACAAAAACTGCATAATCCAATTTAAAAATGGGGAAAGGTCCTGAATAGACATTTTTCCCAAAGAAGATATATAAATAATCGACAGGCACATAAAAATGTGCTCAGTGTCACTAATCATCATGGAAATGCAAATCAAAACCACAGTGAGATATCACCTCACAGCTGTTACAATGACTATTATGGAAAGAAAAAGGGATAATAAATGCCCAGGATGTGGAGAAAAGGGAATCCTGGTGCACTGTTGGTGGGAATATGAATTGGTACATCTGCCATGGAAAACAGTATGGAGATTCCTCAAACAATTAAAAATAGAACTACCAGGTGATCCAGCAATCCCACATCGCAGTGTATACCTGAAGGAAATAAAATAATTGTCTTGAAGAGATAGCTGCACCTCTGTGTTCATTGCAGCTTTATTTATAATGACCAAGACATGGAAAAACCTAAGTGTCCTTTGATGAATGAATAAAGAAAATGCAATATATAATATATACATGTATATATGATATGTAATATATACGTGAAAAAAGGAGTATTTTTCAGCCACAAAAAAGAAGAAAATCTTGCCATTTTCAACAACATGGATGGACCTTGAGGGCATTATGCTAAGTGAAATAAGTCAGATAGAAAAAGACAAACACTATATAATTTTGCTGATAGATAGAATATTAAAAAAAATTCATAGAAACAGAGAATAGATTGGAGATTACCAGGGACAGTAGGGTTGGGGAAAAGGGTAAAAATGTCCAGTTATAATATGAGTAAGTTCTAGAAACCATAATGTACAGCAGAGTAAATTTAGTTCCTAGTACTATATTGTATACTTGAAAGTTGCTAAGGGAATGAATCTTAAAAGTTCTCACAGGAAAATGGTAACTATGTGAGGTGATGGATGTGTTAACTGGCCTTGTTGTAGTAATCATTTTGCGATATATACTTGTATAAATAGTCCTGTTGTACACCTTAAACTAATACCATGTTACACATCAGTTATATCTTGATAAAGCTAGAAAAACAAAACACAGCAACAGCAACAAAAAAGAGTTAAATTCCCCTCACCCCTAAACCAATTTTCACTTCTATGGGGTTGATATTCCCTCTGAAAATGCATATTTTAAAAAGACCCACAACACAGATGGAGTTCCAATATTTTGTCTCACTTTGGAATTAGAGATAATGGATACAAATCTTACTGTTAAACGCCTGAAGCAGTATTGATGCACAATAAATTATGGCTATTACAATAAATGTCAGTAAGATACATGGAGATGTAACAGGACAATTCCTTGCAAGCACTGAGTGTCCTGAGTAGACACGCCCACTTTCTGTGTTTTATTGCCTGGCTCCCAGATCTTTATGAAGGCAATTTTATAACAGATCAGAAACTCTCTAGCAATCCCTCTGGAGTTATCACTTCCCAGGAAACCATATTCTCTAAAGAATATTACCAGTATTGCTGTTCTTCTTTACAACACTCAGCATATTTGTAAAAATTCAAGGGGAAAAAAAAGTACTCTCAGCAAGTATGTCAGAAAGAATAATCATCTTTGCTTAAACTTATAACACACTCTCTGACTTGTTTTGCAGCCAAAAGTCAATCTTTATCATCTTAGCCAAATGAAATCTAAGCCCCAAAGCCCTGAAGTGTATGAGAGGGTTCCTCTGCTTGGCTTCATGCTTTTGTACTGGTTTTCATGGTGCATTCCTTCCAGGCCTGCTCCGTTGGTGATGGACAATTAGCCAGACTCCAGGGGGAAAGGAGATCCACTGTACTGCAGCCTCTTAGTGGTCTGACTATTGCCTCATGCTTGGCAGTGCTTCTCAGTAACAAAAGTATAAATTGAACCATGAGGACGTTAGGAAATCGTGCCTCATGAGGAAATGTCTGAGGATGATGTCAGAACAATTAGATATTAGAAGTTGCAGACTCCACGATTATTAACAAGCTCAGGAAAACTAATTAAGGAGGGTGAGTAGATGCCACCTGGCTTGCTCAGAGGCACAACTTGCCAATGAAGATTCTTTACCTAGAGATTCAAGGAGTAACCTGGGAGTTTCCAACTGGGCTAACAGCTGAGGACTGGGATTGATGACAATATACGTAGAAAAGAAACACAAAAACTTATTATTCTGAGGAGACCTCTGTTATAGCTCTCATCTTGTACTTCGATTGTTTATATCTGTTTTTTTCAACCAGCCTGAAGACTCCAAGGTGGAAAGACTGCACTTTACTACTTAGTTCACTGTCAGGAAAATTGCTCTTAGTAAAAGCTTATTATAATGATTATTATTTATCACATAAACGAATATTTACCATCATGGATGAGGGAATAACTATTAGTATTCCCTCCAAAGAATGTATGCTTTTAAATCAGATGGATGAGTTTAATTTTTGAGTTTAATTTTTATAATGTAGTTAGTTCACTGCTTGGCACATAGAAGGTACTTAATAAATGATAACTTATAATTGTTATTATTATTACAATTGCTCTGAAGTCTCGTCTTATGAAGAGATAAGCTTTCAAAGTCAGGAAAAAAGCAAAAGAAAAATCATATGTATTCAAAATTTCCCTTGAAGATTCATTAATTGTCCTTAAATCAACAGACCACAGGCTCCAGGAAGATCAAAATCTAAGAATTAACTTCTTGTTGTTTCTTTTGCATTTTGGCTGTGGTTTCTCTCTTCCTGAAGCAGTAGAGGCCAGAAGCTAGTTTGAAGGGTGGAAGAGAGAAGGAGTAAATTAAAGAATGTTTTTCTTTTGGCCAAGTTCACATGGTTGAATTTGAGCAAGTTGAGCACATGTGTGATGTGATCCCCCTGGTCTAAGCTCTTGTTTCTATTGAATGCTGACTTTGAAGCAAGTTGTGGTCTCCACACATGGAGCAGTGATGGCTCATAACAGAGGGAAATATCTGATAGAGAAGGCTGAGAAATCAAGGTAGGTAGGAAGCTACCTTGCCATTTGTTTGTAGGCCCTTGAGTATTTTGTTATCATTCCCAAGAGCTTCAAACAATAGATTTTCCAGTTTTGTGAAGTAGCCATAATTGACTGTCCTTATCTTAAGCTCAGCTGTGAAATCTCCACCAGTCTTGGCCATTTCCCTCCCAAGAATGTCAACTTGGGCAGACTTCATCATGCCCACTATTCAAATAACATATCTAGAATGTCCCCTGGCACCTCTGTCAGCTGTGACCACCATTGTAGGAAACAATGGATTGTTTTAACTACAGGGAACTGGCTCTTCTGGTCCATCAGCCCCTGGGAATTCTGGGAAATGAAGGAAGAATCTGGTGAGAAAGAAGGGTGGCAGGACTGGCGTGGACCTGTGCTCTTGGGAGAGCCAGAGTCTTGCAAAATGGCGGCTCATGGGCCAAATCCAGCCCACAGACTTACTTTGTTTGGTTCACACAGTGTTAAAAAATTTTTTTCAGCTGGCTGCCAACATTTAAAAATCAGGAGGTATCTCTTAACTTTTGGAGTTTCTGGCTTCCCTTGAAAAATCAGAAGTGTTGCCAGTTCCAGGCCTGCATTCCCACATGGTTCCCAGTTGGCTTCAGCTGAATGGCAGTTGCTCCCCGGATCGGGTATCCTTCTCCAGTTTGCCTCCATCCCCAGCACTCCCTGCTTTTCTCTTTGTTACACTTATACTCTGTATGTAACACTAATTGTTACATTTCCACATTAGGACTTTTCTCATAGTAAAGGGAAAAATAAAAAGTTCCCTGCACCCGTGTTTCTACTCAAAGCAGAGAATAGAAATGACTATGTGATTTAAGATTTTTTAAAACTATCTCTCTCTGTCCATTCACATCACATTCAGCTGATATACACCTATAGGGCACTACTGGTTTGTAAAATAGTAAAGTATGTCTATACTCATCATTAAAGAGCCATTTGCCCCATCCCCTCAGTGTCCTCCACTGCCCACATGCTGCAGCCCCTCCCCTGGGACCCAGTGATTGAGGGTTGATACCAGCTCAGCAGAGGTGCTGGGTGCCCATAACACAGCTCATCTGGTAAGCTGACAGTGGCAGGTTCGAGGGCCTATGTTTGTCCTTATTTCTGCGTCTCTAAGACATCTCACCTCTGGCAATATTCCACACTGATAATGAAACCCATGGTGCTCCAGCTAGTCCCAGCCCTCCAGCCTAACAGCTCTCAAGAGCTTCTGGTTCTCACTGGCACACATGCAGGGAAAAGGTATGAACTCCTCCTCAAAAGATGGTGTCCCTAGGAAATGTTACAGTGATGCTTCTGGCTTCAGGGAGGAAAGAGCCTATGACCATCTGCTTAAGAACTCCCAATTTAAACACACGCTTCTATTTTGCTTCCTATTCTTTCCCTATTTTCAGTTACCCAAGTGCCATCCAGGATGTCGTCCATCATGGTCCCTGAACCGAGGAGAATCTTCATGATTCTGCTACCCAACCTTGAACTCTAGACATTTTCACCAGGCTAACTCCTTCTTACCTTTCGAGTCTCAGACTCAGTACTGCCTCCTCCAGGATCATTTCTCCCAAGCTGATGAGGTGTACCCCCGACCTAAACGCCCGCCTCACCAGCCACGTGTTGGGGCTGCCTGTTTGCTGTGCACACTTCTTATACATCATTTATCTCCAGCTCGTAGCGCACTTCAAGGCACCTGGCGGAAACTCAAAAAGTATTCCTCAAACAGATGGTTGATTGAATGAAAGAAGGTTTCAGACTCCATAAACTGCATGTGCTGTGACACATCGAGACCGTGAAGCCGTGCGAGTCCCCGATCCCCTCAGATCCCTATTACCACTAACGTCCGCTGCTTGACCCTTAACTCTTCCCACCTTGGATAGAAAACCAAAGTGCCTGGGAGATCCCTCCCTTCATCCAGAGAAGCCAGTGGCTGAGTGGTGTAGAAGTCTAAAACCCAGCTCTGTTCCCTCCAGGTGGGGTAAGGTCTGAGGGGGAGTTTCTGCTCTAGAGCTCCCCACAGGGTGGTGCCGCACCTGGGGCTGGACCTGAGATTTCACCCTTGCCTGGCCTTGTTCCCTTGCCTGGGCCCCCTCACCCAACTCCCTCATCAGCTTCTCATGGGAGAACCCGATTCTTAGCTCAGGGTCTGCTTCTGGGAGAAGCCATTCTAAGAAGAATTGGCTGGTGAGCGTGTATGGAACACCTCCTGTAGATAGAACATCATTATCAGTAACACCAGAAAGTCAGTAGTTTTGTGCTTGATTGCCTTTGGCCCACATCTTTAGGGACAGTGCAATTCTAAAAATACTGGACCCTCAATGATGCCGTTTGAGCTAGCCCTTACTTATTTTGGTACTTTTAGAATAAAAACTTACCACCACAGTGCATAGCCCATTAAAAAAAAAAAAAAAAGGACTCCAGAAAATCAATCGCCTTTCCTCTGAAGACCTGGAGAAGGTGCCAACACCGGATTTCCTTAGATGACTCTTTGGCGGGGTGGGGGGGAGGGTTGCTTTCACTAGCTACAGTGACGTGGTTTTCCCAGGTACCAAAATAGAGAAGTTATTTTGAAAGGTCAGTAATGTAGTCTTTATGTTGAAAGTCTTAATTGAGGAAATATTGATTTCCTCATTAATATTTTAACCTGCATGAGAGGTAAGAAAACAAAGGCTACTCTTGTTTTAAAAATACTCTACTAAAAATGGTCTGTCAAATACAAATACCTTTGATTCCATTAATGCTAGTGATGAAAAATCGTAGATCAGGGTTTCTCAGTCTTGGCATTATTGGCATTTGGGGCCAGATAATTCTCTGTTGTGAGGGCTATCCTGTTCATTGTAGGATATTTAGCAGCATTCCTGTCCTCTACCCATTAGACGCCAGGAAGCACACCCTCCAACACCTCTGCGGCCAACTGTAACAACCCAAATATCTCCAGGCATTGACAGATGTTCCCTGGGGGCAAAAGTTGTCCCTGGGTGAGAACCACTGATCGCAGATGGTATATTCCAGGGAAATTAAAGCCAGAGATTTGAGGTTCAGGGGTGGCAGAGTGGGTGTCAAATAACAGAGCTCTTATTTCAGTTCCATTAAGTGTAATTGGCTGAAAGATGTCATCTGGATTCTGGAGATTATAAATAGACCCCTCTCTGTAAATCAGTGAATAGTTAAGATCTACTTCATGGCCAGTACAGAGCACTTTTACACAGTGTTCTTCTCTAGTAAAAGAGATTCACATAGTAAAGAAGATTGTTTAAAAATGTGTCGTGATTTGTCTGGAATGATTACAAGACTGTCTGGGAACCTGGTCGATCAAATCTAACTACTGCTGAAACAGATTTCTCCCTAACACTTCTGGGTCAGCGTCTCTTGACTGCCTTAAAAAAAAAAAAAAAAAAAAAAGCAGGTCACAAACATCTGTTTTGAGTCCTTGGAAACTTGAAAAGATTAAAATCAAAAATAAGAAGAAAATAAACAAAGATTCTTTTACCATCTGTTTCCCAATGGTCTCTCACTTCAAATTATTGCCGTTGTAGAGGAGGACAGAAATTTTAAGTCTTCTAATCCCCAAAGCAAGCCAGTAAAGAGGCCTCTGCGGACAGCTTTAAAGGCAGCGAGGATTACGCTAAATCTTTTTTTAAATTCAATTCAAAGCATGTATTTCCAGTCTCTTGGTGATGTGTATGTTTGCATGAAGTACGTTGTCCGCCAAGCGGTCTACGCTACATCAGGCCTCTGTCAACTGCGATAGACTCTGTTGGTGAAAAGTGTAAACTCTAAAGATGAATTCTTAGATATCTTGGATTCTTATTAAAATTTTGGGGAAACAATCTGTAGGACACGTGAACGTTCCTTGCTTTGTTTTGGTCTATTTAACGGTAGAACGAATAAACTAAGTTCTCTTCTCTGGACTCATTCTTCAAAAATTACTTAAAGAGGTGGAAGGAGGCCTTTGCTCTTCATTACAAAGAGCTGCACTTTCTAAGGAGGCTGTCTTTTGACCACGACTTAACTCTTCTGGCTTTCCTTTATTGTAGGTAGATGTGAATATTCATTCTCCTACTTTGTTGAACTCTGTTCTTTTCTCACACGGAGACAATACCCACATTTCCCCCTCTCCAATGGAGAGGGTGCTCTTTTTATATATATTATGCCTCAGGTCCTTTTGGAGTGAAATGATTTATCCCCCCCCCCATCAATACCCAAAGCCACAGGTACATCACATCTTACTTACAATAATGCCACAGCAAAGTTCTTTTCATGTGTTTCTGTGGTTGACCATTTTATATATTAATACTTGAATATTCTCCAGTGTTTGGCTCTTTGTATTTTGGGCTTTGCGTCTCAGGTTCTGTTATGCTTGGTTAAATGGTTAAATATCTACTCTGCTTTGTTCCTACCAAGGAGAACTATTGTTTGACTTGTTTCTAATATAAAACATTACTAACTCCATCTAGCAGCTGGCAAAGTAAAGAGCTAAGTGAGCTGCCTGGTGGTCCTAATTGTAAAGTGACTGGATAAAGTTTCATGGGTTTTAAATCCCAAATTCTAGTCATTGTTTTATAGTCTAGTAGGAGAGATGGACATTAAGCAAAGAATTACACAAATAAATGTAAAATTACCAATCTGCTTAGAGCAAGGATTCTCAGTCTCAGTACTATTGGCATTTGGGGCTGGATAACACCTCGTTGAGAGGCTGACCTGTGCAGGATGTGTAGTACCTTCCCTGGCTTCCACATACTAAGGGACCTCCATGCCCCTCCTCTCCAGTTGTGACCACCCAAAATGTCTCCAGACACTGCCAAGTGTCCCTGGGACGGAGGGCACAATCACCCCTGAATGAGAACCAAGAGGCTTCCAAGAGGAGAGAGAGATTCATAGGATCATCTGGAGGGTACAGTCAGTGATGTGACCCAGCCTGGATCACCTGGAAAGATTTCTCAGAGGCTGTGATGCCTGAGCTAAGATCCCAATAAGGGGATCTTAATTAATTAATTAATCCCAATTAATAAGGGTTAAAAACACAAAGAAAGAAGGGAAAGTATTTAACTCACCATCATTCATTCATTCTAGCTGTACTCAGTCTTAATAAAGTAAAACAAAGTTGGAGGAACCACACTACCTGATTTTAAGCTTTATTATAAAGCTACAGTAATCAAGACAGTGTGGTATTGACTAAGGGATATGCATAAAGATCAGTAGAAGAAATTGGAGAGTCCAGAAGTACACAAAAAATGGCCCTTGGAGTTTTTACAAAGGACTAAGACAACTGCGAAATGTTAGCCTTCTCAGTAAGTGGTATTGAAACAATTCGATACCAGCATGTTAAAAAAAAGTACCTCTTTCCCAAACCTCATACTTTATGCAAAAATTAACTCAAAATGTATCGTAGGTCTAAATGTTAAATGGAAAAGTATAAAACATTTAAAAGAAAACATGGAGTCAAATCTTCATGACCCGGAGTTTGGCAGAGATTTTAAACATTATGCCTAAAGCATGATTAAAAAAAAAAAGGAGTACTTAGAGAATGCCTGCTATATGCCAGTTCTGTTCTAAGTGCTGGTGGTACAGCAATCAATAGACCAAAATAAATTCTGTGCTTCTTGAAATTCTCTTGTCGTAAAGGAAGGCAGTTAATAAACAGGGGAACAAATAATACAGAGTGTAGAAGACTACTTTATCTAGAGTGGGCAGGGAAATGCATTCCCCTGAGGGAAATGAAATCCAGACAGGGGTAGCAGCATGCAGAGAGATGCTGTAGGGGAGAGTTCGAGAATACCCAGGATCACGTCACCTTTACATCCCTTTTGAATCCTGACCATATTAAGATTGAGAAACTGAAAGCCAGAGCTGTTCAAGGGCTAAGAAGTTGCTTCTATGATACCTATTTCCGGTGTCCACTTAGGCACAAATAGACTTGTGCCCATCTCACCACTGGCACAGTAGAAATCAAAAGCTATATTGTTAGTGGAACTGGTATGACTGTTCAGGACAGTTCATCCAAGATCCCGTTGTTTGGTCTACAGAAAGCCTTCACCGACTGTATCTGTTCTGTGGCTAAAAGAAAGAACCCTTAAAATGTCACTGGCTATGAATCTGGACCCCTATCCTGAAGACAAAACTTACAAGACAGATAAACAGCCTGCAATTCCAGTTAATAGAGTCTACAAGATTGCTTTATAATGAGGAAGGCAATTGACAAGATCATTTAAAAAGAAGTAATGTGGCAAATGCATCCAGAGGCTGTGTTTTCTAATAAAAAAGGTTGCTTTTGATGACATGTAATATTTAGCAGAGCACTTCCTCTGTGTTTATTTTTCTCAAAATAGCAGCAGCTCCCAAATGCTAGTTCCCTATCTCCATCCTGATCATTCCCCAAGGATTCCAATGTCAAGGATGCTGTTAAATTTTAGAGCTAGCGGTAGCCACCCATCTTATTTTACAAAGAGAGGATCCAAGGCTCAGAAATGTAGAGGGACTTGCCTAAGGTCATAAAATAATTTGTAACATTGCCAAATCAGAACGTCTTTCTGTGAGAATTCCAGTCAATGTTTCTTGCCTTTCACGAACTCACGCCTCCATTTTGCACAGATTGCTCATTGAAGGAAGCATCTTACAATCTGAAATCTATACTTCCCTTCAGCACTGCTCATCACATTAAACCAGTGCTATTTACCTGGCTAGACTTTGCCCTTCAAGGGACATCTGGCAATGTCTGGAGATATTTTGGTTATCACAGCCTGTGGCGAAGGGTCTACTGGCATTTAGGGGATGGAGACCAGGGATGCTGCTAAACATCCTATAATGCACAGGGGAGCTCCCACAGCACAGAATTATCCAAGCAGACTGTCAGTAGTGCTGCATCTGAGAAGCGCTGCCCTGGGCTTTGGCCTTGGCTTCCTCATAAAACTTCTACGTGCGTGAGAGCCGGGGCTTTCCTGACTGACTCTTGCCGGGACTACCGGCATTTGGTGCATTCTCCGTACTTCATGGTTGAATTTAATTTCATTGTAAGCTACAATGAGAGATGAAAATTCCTTCAAAAAATGGTGATGAGAGGCAGAAGAACTGCAGAAGGCCAATGATGACTTCTTATGAGAAGTTGGGTACATTTCAAAATAATGATTCTCAGATCAACTCTGAGAATCTCACAAGGGCTTTGGATGCCTTCTTACTAAAATTACCATTCATAACACATTGGCATACAATAGGGCCAGGGATATACTAGGGAGGTCAAGGGTTCTGGATCTAGAAAAACATGTGGATTGTTTTCAACTCTTCCATGCCCTTTAGACAGTTTAGGAAACTACTGGTTCAACACTGGTTGTCTTTTTTCCCCCCAAGAAAATTGGTTCCTGCTTTAAATATTTTAAAATAAAATGATTCAACTATTGGAAATGTCCCACATAGCCATCAAATGACATGCACAGGTCAAGTGTAAAATATCGTACAGAGGTTGAAATAATGAACTGGATCCACATCCATCAACTTAGATCAGTTTTCAAAAAAAACTTGTTATTGAATGAGATGCACAGGCCTTTCACAGTACCTTTCATGTGGTGTGATATCATGGACGTAAATTTAAAAACACAGATGATACAGATAAAACAGAACTATACACCATTCAAAGAAACATATATCTATATGGAAGTTTAGAAGGATTCTTTCAAAATTCAGGATGGTAATTGCTTCTGGGGAGTTGAAAACAAAAATAAGACTGGGAAGAGGAGGCAATCAGAATGTCAACTTTTCTGAAAGGCTTTATTTCTTCTGATTAAAAGCAAATGACAGTGGGCAAAAGAAGCTGAAGAGTCCAGTCCTGACCGGTAGCTGCAGGAGTGTTTGTCATATTATATTCTGAACTAGTCTGTATTTTGAAAAAAATTCTAAAAGAGGAGAAAAAAAAATTCAGATATATAATGGAGGTTTTTCAGTTAGTGAAACTCAGAAAAATTATCCTACTCCTTCGAGGGGTACTGGGTTCCTTACAAGTTTTCTGTGTATTATGTTTGCTTTGGCAAAACAAGCAAACTGCCCTGAAATGCTTTGCATGCATGGCTTCGTTTTTACAGTCACTGATTCACAGTGTATTTTTCTTTTCCTGCCCACCTAGTTCTCATTCATGGTAGAGAAGTCAACATGGTCCCTCTTAAATATTTTACTTTTTCTCTGTATTTGGCCAGGTTTAATAAAGAGATGAAGGGGGGAAACATGTAGGGGAGTAGAGAGGCAGAAAATTTTCTTAGTGTGTGAATTGAAGTAGATTTATACTGGTCTTATAAATGCTAGAACCAATTTAGGTTCTGTAGTCACATGACTAAAAAGCCATTTATTGCAAATTATGTGCTCCAAAGCCAGTGAATATCATCATCATAATTTTTTTAACAATGTGCAATACTTGAAATCACATAATTAGGAACATCATTTAAATCTTAGCAAGAAAATAGAAGCAGATGTTTGTATTGGAAAAGCCCTAGGCTAGAAGCCAAACAGCCAAGATTCCCCTTCCTGTTCCAGTGGTAAAGAGCCACATGCTCTTGGCAAGTTACCTTCACTCTCTGAGCCTCAGTTGCCTGATCTGCAGAATGACAGGGTTGGAATGGATCAGTGGTTACAAAGTGGTGGCCCCGCAGTCACATCAGGCCAGCAGATATGTTTTTGTTTGGCTAAGTGTTTAAAATGGTTTCAAATTAGTTGTCAACATTTAATAACTGGGAGGTTTTAATAAAAATCCAGAATCCTGACTTTTCTTGGAAAGCAAATCTAGCAACACTATTTCTCAGCAATGGATCATCACTGAGTATTGAGTATTGAGGACCCCTATAGACTGGTTATATGCTTTCCAATTTGCCACAGTCTCCACTATTCCCTATTGTCATATACTTGACCCATTACACTAATTTATGTTCTCGCCTGGCACCTCAAAGCCTTGAATTTGTAACCTGTGGACCAAAAGTTTTCTAAATTCCCTCAAGTCTTATCATTTCTTGACACCAAGAGAAAAGGGGATTGCAGCAAGGCCGCAGGACAAACTGAAACAGACATAATGGAAAATGAAATAATGCCAGGACCAAATTGGAAGAGCCCTTCTATTCATTTCTGGAGTAGGGAGGGAAACCATGCTGAGCTAATGGAAATTTTGTTTCCATGTTTTGTTTATTTTTAAGGGAAATCATGAAATCATGAATTTTTAATGAAATAATCCTAGAAGTATGAAAAGGAAGTCTAATTATTAAAGAGTAGCCTGTTTATAGGAAAACTAGCATGTCTAGAGTAACATTTTAACAATCTGGTTTTAGAAATAATGGAACAGCATCAAATTATATAGCCTGGATTTTTCACCTCTCCTCCAAATACACCCAGGTACATCCACGCACGATTCCAGATGCTTATGATAAAGTATCCAAGTTTTAACCACCAGCAACTTAGAAAACACCATCCAGGCCAAAACACGCTTGCTTGTTTACAACCTCTCCAGTGAAAAAGAGTTATTTCCAAAGTCATTACCAGATTATCTACCCTAACAAGATTGGGATCTTTGTGATTAGGTAACATGACTGCAGAATTGCTAAAGAACATTCGTTTTATTTCCCATGGAGGGTCCTTACCCTTTGGAAGGAAAGATGATACTCTCTGAACAATCTGATTTAAGATTCCCCTGGACCCCAGTGCTCATACTACTCGCTAAGGAGCTAGACTGCAGTGCTGGCCTCTTTCCAAGATGTTTCAGCCAGTGAAATGCCAACAGAACATTATTAAAAAGCATTTCACATAAAAAAAGGGTTCAGTGATGTACCCTCAAAAGACAGTTATGCGTGCATTGTTGTGAGGTTCCCACATGAGCGGGTGACTTCTGTGATCTGGAAGGAGGGGCAGGCACAGTTAGCCCAATGACACAAGCTCACATTCACAACTCGTCATCAGCAACAGCGTCACACGAGGTTGGACCCTGTGAAACTAATAATATTTGACCTTTAACCACAACAAGGCAGTTTCCTATGATTTTACCTAATCTTAGCCTGTGTTTAAATGTAGTCAATTACGTTTTCTTTCTTTTCTTTTTTTTTTTTTTCTTAGTTTCAGGGCATCATAATTAGCAGACTTAAAACAAAGTACTTATTTATGTTGATTTACATCCCGTGATGTATTCAGAGATTGGAGATAATGACTTCATGTGCTTGTGCTACATTTGACTGTAAAAACCAACAGCCTTAGTTAGGTTAGTGAAAGGAGAGGATCTTGTTTCATCATGGGCTATGTGAAAAGGCCCTGGGGTTAAATAGAAAGATGAGGCATCAGTTACAATAAGCACTCCCCATGGAAGGCCGGAAGTAACAGGTCTTCCTTTTGTCATTTACGGATGTGTTAAGTGCCTTCAGGAGCAAAGTGTGTCCAGAGCTTACAGAGAACTTCATGACACACGGTACCTTTTAAAAAGGGGCAAAGTAACTTGGAGTGTATCAGAGATGGTCATTATTCTCATTTGTGGGGTTCTTGGTTATCTGCTGACTGCACAACCATTGACCTTGAATAACAGAGTAACTATGCAAGTGTGGTTGTCGATTTGTCTAATATTTCTGAGATTTAATTTTGTTAAGTCCTTACGGAGAACCCAGAAAATAGTGCCATCTATCAAAGTCATTACACTAATAACGGAAGTATCAAAAAAAGGCGAGGTCTCCTGTCATGGTGGGCCAGCCCTCCGTTCCTAGTGTCAGAAAGACCCAGGATCAAACCTGAGCTCCTGACTTATCGGCTGTGTGATCTTCAGCAAACCCTTTTACCTCTCTGGGCCTCAGTTTCCTCCTGTGTAGAATGGAGAGAACAGGGTGCTGACTTCATATGGAATATAATAACTGAGACCACATATATAATGTGCTTAACAAACACAAGCACATATTTTTCTTATCATAAACTAGTAGACATTTCCCCTACTCGCAAGCTTTTAGCTACACAATATGCAAGCCATTTATACGTTCTCAACCCAAATCTGAGTTATCAGCAGGAGATCTTTGGAAAGCACAAAGTCGCTGAAGCTATGAGGACCAAGTGCTGCAGGGGTGGTGTGACCTCCCTTTAACTTTGGTTTTAAATTTTGCTTGAAACAAACAAGCAAAAAAACCAAAGAAGCCCAGTGATACACCAATACATCATACGTATTGGAGACTGAGTAAGGGACTGAGTGGACAAACCATCTACATCAATATAATGGATGATCAGGACGTGTGTTTGCACTTTTTTTCCCCAACAACTAGTATATCAGTTAGGATTGTGTTTGACTGAATGTAACAAAAATACAGACAAAGGTGCCTCAACCAAGCAGGGGTTTATTTAAAAAGAAGTTCAGAAAAAGTCCAGGAAAGTGCATTCCAGGCTGGCACAGCAATTCCATGATACTGATATCTAGGACTCTTGTGTTTTGCTCTGTTATCCAGTTACCTTTATTGGTTCTCATTTACGTGGTGATTTCACGGTCACAATAGGGCTGCTCCCACCCCACAACTGAGCAACAGAAAGAGAAGGATGTGCGGGGGAGCAATGAGGAAGACAGAGAAAGCAAAGCACCCCAGAAGTAGGGTAAGGTTATATTATAGGCCAAAGTTGGCTCTGCATCACTTAGCTGCAAAGGAGTCTGACAAATGCAAGTTTTCTTAGCAGAGTTTCCCCAAGGAAAGAATTACATTGGGTTGGGGTTGGAAATATGAACAGTTGGATGGGATCCACGCACATTTTTAAAAGTCTAGGAGTATATATGTAAAAGGTGTTCACTCAGGGTGGTGAACTTGCGGGTAATTTTCAACTTCTATTTTATATATTTTCTTTGTATTGTCAAAAACTTGTCCAATAAGTATATATCTACCTTTAGCACAAACACATACATACATAAATGAATCTGCCTTAATTTGGAAATAAAATATTTATGAAGTATGTTCTTATTAATTCAAAAGCTGAATCTCATAACACACATAATAAAACACATGCCTTCATACTGCACAGAACCAAGATAAAGAGCTTAGAAGGAAGAGCCTAGGGAATTTCCAGCCCCATCTTGCATCACAAAGCGCAACCTTCCTCACTGTCCTATGTACACAGCACTTGGCGAGGCCCTCATTTTGTACCTGGAAAGCCTGTATTTCAGGACAGAATTGTTTCCTCTTATTGCTTACTGCTGTCATTTTGTTCACATGCCTTTGTCTTATCAACTCGATTTCGAGTTTCTGAAAGGCAAGGCCCATTTCTTTTATCTCCATTGCTGCAGCATTTCTACACAGTTCCCAGCCCACCCTGAAATCTTTTCTAATACAGGGGTTGTTAGTGGTTTTTTTCTCTGGATGTGATTCTTCCAGCCTGTCCAATAATGGTGATAGTAAACCAGCGATCCATTAGTGGATATGGCCTGCAGACATGTTTCATTTCATGTTCGGAATATTTGAAAAATTTTAGTTCGTTGTCAAGGTTTTTTAAGCACTGGGAGGTTTCATGCCAAAATCCAGATTTCCAGCTTTGGTTTAAAAAATCAAAACATCTAATCAATTAGATCAGCAGTCCCACATGACTGAATTGGGCTGGGAATGACAGTGGCTGCCTCCTTTAGATGGGGAGAATGCATTCTCCAGTTTGCCACATTCCCCACCATTCCATTGCTTCATACCTGTCTAGCTCACTGACTTGTTACTTACTTGGACCTTGAGTTTGTCACTCCTGAGAAGCTCTCTGGTTGATTCTTCGCACTTCTAGTCTCTGGGGGCTTCACTGCTTTGTCCATACTCTGTTCAGGCTTTTGACCATGCTCTCCCATGACTAGAACAATTTCCGGAAAGCGACTTAGAAGAGCTGCCTCCTTCATGAAACTGTTTCTGGTTTTCCTCATCTAAACGCACCCTTTGAATTTCTCTTATGTATGTATTTTCCATCTTGTCTACAGGTAAAGAAAGCCCTTGTTACAGGGTCTTGCCCACTGTAAGCCCTCAAAACATGGTAGCTTTATGATTACAGCCATTCCTGTTAGCATCTTTTCTTCCAGACTGTGAACTCCTTCTTCGCTAGCATGAAGGGTTTGACTCATCTTTAGATCTCAATCAGAGTGATTTGTACAAAACTGGTGCTTAATTAATGTGCATTGAATGAAATAGAAACGCATACACAGTGTTGGATTCATCACAGGAATTTAGCGATCTAGGGTGGAAAAATTCTGTGAGCCAGTAAGGTTGTATGGGCAACGAGGGATATAGGGGAAGGGCAAAGCGGGGTTTCTCATTCAATGAGAATAAGAGAAGAGCTTGTTAAAAATTCAGATTTCTGGTCCGTTAGCCTTCTGGAGCTGGAGTCCAGGCATCTTAAGGTTTTATCAAGCTCTGCAGGAAGTTCCTGGGCCTACCAGCTTCGCAGTAGTTGTCAGTCTTGACTGTAATTAATCTCACCTATGGAGCCTAATTCCACTTTCAGAGAAATATTAAAAACAAAAACAGAAACAAAACCCTTTGCTTCTAATAAGCAGCCAGAATTGATAATTCTGTCCCAGGGTGAGAGTAAGTTGAAAAGTTTTCTTTGTTTGTTCTATTGTGTTGTAGCTGTTTTTGGTATTTTATAAACATTTATTTCTCAGAAGATTCAAGTTGGAAAGAAAGTTACCCCCACTTTAATAATATTAGCTGACATTTATTAAGCATTGACCATGGCTTAGGCACTATTAAAACTGCTTTCTATGTAGTAACTAATTCAGTCCTTACAACAACTTTATAAACTTGGCATTATTATTACCCCGATTTTAGGTGGAGTAATTAGAAAAGCTGGTCTTTGAACCTAAATGGAACAGCCCTGGAGCTCCCATTGTCAAGCCAGAGCCCCATTGCTCCAAGAAATCCAGTAAACATCCCATATCTTCCAGAAAATTCTTCTGGCTTTCTGTGACCCAGATCAACCCTACTGAGATCTTTTATATTGCGTCTTGCCTGTTCTAGTCTCTGTCTAGTTTTCCCCCCCAAACATATACTGAGCATTATGCTATTCATCTCCCCTGCATTGCTCTGCTTTGCCCTACACTCTTTGTGTGGTTCTCTAGGGACTGTGTTACATGTACCAGCTTCCCTCTCCAAAGAAATTATGTGCACTTCTGAGGGCCCAGCAAGCTATTACTCTTTGCACTGCCCCCTTACCTGGGGTTCTTATGCTGCTGTTTATGCTGAATAGGTATATTGTGTGTTGGTTAGGGAATCGTCAGACCTGAGTTTAAAGACAGGTATGAGCACCTTCTAGTTTCATATTCTTATGGATCAGTTAACCTCCCTGAGCCTCAGGTTCCTCCTCTGCAAAATGGGGAACTTTTAACTCAGCTGACATCGAATGAGTCGTTGTGATGTGCCAGAGGTTGAACTAGGCAGACACAGACCCTATCCTCATGGGGCTTCCAGGCCAACCCCTTTCTCCCAGAAGAATGAAATGAGATGATACCAAACGAAGCACTTCCTTAGTTCAGGTGAGGGGCACATGTAATAGACTCTCAATAAATTTTAGCTATTCATTCAGTATCTTCTATTTAATTAAAAGCAATCAGACCACTGGACACCAGAAGAAAATTTAATTAAACCTCACACTGCACAGATATAATATTATACATCACTCCCTCCCAAGCCTTTACTGCTTCAGGTATTTTTCTTTCCATTTCATGTCAGTAGCAGCTATGCCAGAATGTGGGAAATCAAGAGAGGCCCCTCTGCCCTCATCCCATCTTTTTTTATTGGCTAGTGATCAGTTAGAAGGAAGAGGAGGGGGAGTGGGGGGAGGGAAAGGGGAGGAGAAGGAAGGAGGAGGAGGAAGAAGGAAGGAAGGAAGGAAGGAAGGAAGGAGGGAGGGAAGGAAGGGAGGAAAATAAATGAAGAGGAGGAGGAGAAATGTAAATACCAGGGTTATAGAAACTAGTCTCTTTCAAATACTGACATTCGATGAATCAACTAAACTTTCACCAAAATGCAGCTCTGTATAACTGTGTAGTTGCAAGATAATATTTTTCAAAACGGATGTAGTTTTAAAAATGAATTCATTCATAGTACAGAGAAGTGGGTGTAGTAATGGGACACACATTTAAAGCTGTTTGGGAAGTATTTTCTCTCTGCCCTGTCCGTGTACCTCCACAGCTTTACTTGCCAGCTCATCTGAAGATAATAGGAAGATCTCCATAGATCCTCACGAACGGTCCTCCCTCCTTCCTGCCCTTCTCTCATTTGCTGTAGTACACTCAGCATCAGATCAAGTTGGAATCTGTCTTGTCACTTACTAGGCATTTTGCGTTAACCTCTCTCTCTCCTTTCTTGATCTGTACAGAAAGAAGAAAAAAAACAACACTCCTGGAACGCAAAATTATTCTGGAGGATAAACGACTGGCATTGGGTAGGCTTTCTCTTTTTTCCTCTCTTTATCTGTCTCTGTCTCTGTCTCTGTCTTTGTCTCTGTCTTTCTTTTCTCTCTTTTTCCTCCCTCCCTCCTTCTTATTTCTTTCCTTCAGCAGCAGGCAGAAACACCAGTTTGCGGGAATCTCAAATTAAGCCATTAGCCAGACCCAGTCCCATCCCTGGCTAGGTTCTCTGCCTCCCGCGGCCGCCGGTGCCTCATTCCCTTTATTCTAAGGGCAGTCGGGTCTTGGGGTGCTTGAAGCCTGGGCGGCAGAATCAAGTCCCTCCCAGAGCTTTTAAGTCGGAGGGAGAGATGATAGGCGCGGGCTGGTGACCCCCTCCGCTCCCCCCACTCCTGGCAGCGCCCCCAGCTCCGCGCCCCTTGGCACCAGCGCCTTTTCTCTGTCGGGAAGGCGAGCCCAGCCCTCAGCCGCGCGGCGGGGGCTGAGGGCGCCCCCTCCCTTCCTCCCGCTCCCCCTCCCCTTCCTCCCTCCCGATACAATGACTGGGCCGGAACAGCGCATCAGCCGAGTCTCATTGGCAGCGGCCCCCCCAGCCCCGGGAGAGGCGGCGGGCGGGGGCAGCTGGGGAGAGCGGAGCCCAGAGCCGGGGCTGACAGCGAGAGGAGGCAGGCTGGACGGAAGGGCGGCAGGACGCAAGGAAGGCGGCCGGGGGCGCAGCTGTTAAGTGTGGATCAAAGCGAGGACGCGAGGCGAGCGGCGGCAGGGGCAACGAGCAGCCCCGAGCCGGGGAATGCGGCGGGCACTGGCTGCCCAGCGAGCCCGAGAGTCGGGCTGCGCGGCTCACGTGCTGACCAGGAGCTGGGGCAGAGACGAGGAGGAAGGCAGCCGCCTGGGAAGGCGCTGCGCAGAGCCGAGTTGCAGAGCTGGGTCCCCAGGTCCCGCGCGGTGAGCCACCGAGACAATAAAGTAGCGGTCGACAGCCCCCGAGCGCCGGAGGCAGGAGGCGGCAGAGCAGGTAGGTAGGCGACTGCCCCTGGTGCTCCGAGTGCGCTGCGGGGGCGCGACCGTGCGACCCGGCCACAGCCGCGCTCAGGGTGCGCCCCGGGCGCGGCGCGCGCGTTTGGAGACCCCCCAGTGGAGGTGCGGGTCCCGGGCGCTGCTGCGGGCAGGAAACCCCGCCCCACCGCTCCCCCGCTGCCAGCAGCCTCCGCCGGAGTCTCTCGGGCACTGGTGCGGCGCTTTGGTCGCTTTGGTGGTGTGGAGACAGGAAGTTTGGCGGTTTCGGGGCGTTGGCGCTGGTGGGGTTTGCAAGCGCGCCGCCAGGGACCATGTGCTTTGGTTGCCGCGCGTTCGTGGGAGGTGGGGGAGAAATGCTGATGAAGCCCAGATCTGGCTGCCGGGAGATACTTTCAAAAGGCGGCGAGAGGATGGGGGAAATCCCTTGCCTTAGCAAAGTGTACTAAGTGTTTGGTTTGGCTGCCTTTTTCAAATAGGTGTGTCTGATCCTAGCCGCTCCTATGTTGGAGAGGCTGCGTGCCTGTGGATCGCTCCCTATCTATTTTCTAGAGTATTTCAGTTTTTACTTTCATCTGGGGAGGGGAAAACCAAAGATGACATTTTGATGATATTTGGTTTGGACTAGAGGATAAACTCTTCCTTTGCATTGAATGACTTGTGTTCCGAACGATACTGCTGGGCAGTGCCTGGTCTTGTTCACAAAAGGGGTGAGAGCTTGAATTAAATCTTCTCGGAGCCTGAGAAAGCTGCCGCAGGAGGAGGTCTCTCTCGCTCTTCTTTGTGTGGCCGCTTCCTTCCAGATGTGAGAGGGTTGGGCCGGGCGCCCCTGGGTGGGGTAATAATTATCCTGAACATTCCTGCGATCTGCTAGGACTTGTAAACATACCACAGCCAACTCCTCTGAACTTTCCGAACCACTCGGTCTGCTTGCTGGTATCCAGACGGCTGCGTCTGGAAGGTGGCCCCTCCGCGGGGATGGGGGGAAAGATTCTGGAGTGCTGGCAGCCGCAGCCTTTCCGGAAAGGTGGTTGATCCCTCAAGGTTAGCTGGTGTGTGCCCCAGAAACTTACCAACCAATTTGGAGGTTGGGTACAAGGTTTTAGCGCCCCTGGCATGCCAAGACCTGTCCTAAAGAGAACAGGTCTGTGGACTTCCAAATCAAATGTCTGCAGGGGACGAAAAGCAGCGTCACCTTGCTTAACCTCACCGGACTGCGCTTAGATATTCCGTTCACCTACTGTTAAGAATGGTGGTTAAGAGTGCTTAACCAGTACCCCAGGCACCCCAGCAGGCAGTTTTGGGGCATCATAGACGACGGGGTGGTAAACTGAGCCCTGGAGGGAGGTTAAGTAACCTGTCAGGAGTCATGCAGGTGATTTTTGGCTTACATGAGTTCTGATTCCAGATGCCAGACTCTTAACCATGACAGTGCCTCTAAAAAGGCTGTGCTGTGGTGACATCGATGCTGATGATGCAAAAATAATTATACAACAACAAGAATTCATGTAGTTCCAAGAACTTATTGAAGAGGTTTATCGTTTTCTTATGACAGCAGCAAGTATTCATCAAACACTTCATTTGCTTCAACTCAGTAATGTAGGTGGAATGTATTTGAACAGGATGATGATGGAAAATGAAGAGAGCTACCTAAAAATACCAGTAGAGTGACATCTGATTTTCATTATCACTGGGAAAGAAGTCATTGCTCAGAAGTCAAGTCTCAGAAATCACTTCTGGGCGTGCAAGTGATTGTCTTCAACTTCACTGTTTGGAAAAGGAATACGCTTCCATTTTAGTGGCAGAAAAGTTAATGGGCTTCTCCAAGTGCGCTTGAGCCTAACAATCTAGAAGAGTGGGGGGGGGGGGGCTCACTGCACAGCCACTCCGGACTGTGAAGTGTAAATGCCGCTGAAGTTTTCACGGTATTGTTTACTTCCCTGGCCTCTATTTCCAGCCAGCCTGAGAATCTGAGCTCTCCATTTGATTCCACAGATTTAATCGAGATTCTGCAAGTTTTGGCTAACTGACAATACAAATAAGGTACATGGAAAGCAGTTAAAAATACCCCATCTTGTCCAGCCTGTAGTGCTTGTCCAAGATTTCAGGAACTCTTTGTAGCTATTTTACACACAAAAGTGAAGACTTCAGGCTTTTACTGCAAGTGATCTCTCTCTCCCCCCACCCCCCTCCTTCCCTCTAGGTCTGCCCCAAAGATCTGATCTTATCATGATAGCACTATTTTTACACACTCAGTGACTGCTGAAGTTCACTGTAATTACTGTCTTTAGCCTACAAATAAATAAATCACATAACGCAGCTCATCCGCGGGACCTGGATATCTATTTCCTCACATATCTCTTCTCTCTCTTCTTAGACATGGTTTTTGTTTTGTTTGAGAAGGTACTTACCTTTTCTTCTTTTTTTTTTTTTGGTCATTCATTGATTTCTAGGTCATAAGACCTTTTTCCTCCTCTTCTTGTAGATCTGTGTCCTGTGCAGTGAGAGAGGAATGGTGAGAGAGCGATTTTCTGTTGCTTGATGCTTGATTTAGGGGCCAAATGTCCTGTTTTCCTCAACAACCCAATTGAAATGATCATGTCATTTTTTATAATCTCATTCTTCCTGGTGAAATCAATTTTGAATCTAATCTCATAAAGCAGTGTTTTTCAAAAGGAAGGTCATGAAATCAATTTAGTGGGTCACAGTAGTATTTTCTTTTTTTAAAAAAAAGTATTAGAGGACAGGAAATATTAACATCATCATATGTTAGTAAAGGATCTGTAGTTTCATGAAACTGAGTCAGTTCCATCTGCGGCTTTGTGCACACTCCGGGTGGCAGAATAAAATGCAGTTCATACCGCGACTTGCTGTCGAAAAAGTTTGAAAGTCACTGCCACAGGGTGTATTTGCCTAATAAGCGACAAACACCGAATTTAAATGGAATTGGCAAATATATAATTGGGAATTGTTACGTATTTTCACATTTATAAATACAAAAACATGTATGTATATATTTCCCCCATGTCTACAGGTTCAGTTTTCTAAAAGGTACATAAGTAGGATGGCTTCAAGATTCATCTTGTTCAGAGATGAACGGTGACATCAGAATCTGATTCTGTCTTTCTGTCTTCAGCTCTGCCTTTCTCTTTCTTCCTCTTGGGTTGGGTTCCTTGTTGGGTGGCAAGATGACTGTACCAGTTGCTGGTTTACACAATACCAGGTTCAAGTTCAACAACAAGAAAAAGCACAAACCCTCCTGCCCCACTTGTTGAACAAAAAGTCTCAAAATCAGTTCTGATTGGCCCGATTGGTGTGGCTGGAGGTGGAGTCCAGTGGTGGAGTCCTACCCAGGCCACATGGACCACAGACACCAGAGGTCTGGACCTCCAGATGAATACAGTTGTTAGAAAAGGGGCAAATGGATGCTGTGAACTCAGAATAAATGTTCGCCACCATGTCCAAGTGCCCCAACTCAATGTAGGTTGATTTCTGTCCTCTTTGATGCCTCAAATAATGAAGGATGAACTGAATTATATTCAGGCACATAGGTTATCAGTATGATTGCTCACGTATGTAAGGAAAGTCTTAGCTGTCACTTTTGACATGGTCAGTTTCAAGACTCAGGAGATCAAAAGGCAGAGCAGGTCAGATGGATAGTGGTTGCTGAAAAAGGCAGATATATTGATTTAAAACCTACTACAGACCTTAAACCTCTTACAGGGGGTCATCTTGACCCTTTTTGCATCTATGTGCAAATCTTGGAAGGCAATTATTTTAATTAGTTGGTTGTAGTAGTGTGGTGAAAGTAGTTATTTAAGTAGTGTCTTCAAGCAAATTATTTGAAGAGTGCAGCTTCTTAAGGCCCAAGGCTGAATCACTTCTCTGCTTGGCAACTCTTCAGCTTGGAGGTATTTATCTGGGTCTCTGTTTTCTTCGCCCCTGGGGATGTGCTGCTTTTAATTGTCCTTTGTCACTTTAGGCACAGTTATCCAGTAGGAAGGGGACCCTGATTGGATGCGGCTGTGAGGATAATGTTCATCCCAGCAGAGGATCCCTGGAAGCAGGGTGATCATGCTGGCTTGCCCGGGTCAATCCTGGTTAATGTCCGTGCCTCCCTCCAGTGTGGATGATAAATTATGTGGTCACTTCGTCTATAAAGGCTGTTGTAGGGAGCCATGATTAGGGTTTTTTTTTTAATAGATGAATTATAAGAACTCCTTTCACCAGACAAGATTAAGTGATATTTGAGGATGTGTGCTTATGTGGTAAAAGGATAAAGGAAAGCAAGAAAATGATTGCCAAAAGGTCAGGATAGGGTGGTGGGTCTCCACCAGGGGTGATTTTGCCCCTCAGGGGACATTTGTCAATGGCTACAGAAATTGTTAGTCGTTGCCATTGGCGGAGGGTGCTTGCTACCAGAATCTAGTTGGTAGAGGCCAGGGATGCTTATAAACATCTCTCAATGCAAAGAACAACCCCCAGAACAAAGAATCATCCAGCCCCAAATGTATGTAGTGCCAAGGTGCAGAAACCCCGGGATAGTGGTTACATTTGCAGGGGAGGGATGGAGGGAAAGTGTTTAGGAGTTTCTGGGACAATGCAGTGATGGATACATGGCTGTTCACTTGGAGATAATTACTGAGCTGTACCCTTATATTTTCTTCACCTTTTTATCTGTTATACTTAAAAATAAAAAAGTATTTTAAAAAAAGTTCTTAGCATAACTGAAGGATAACTGAAGCACAACTGAAACTCCTGATGCCTGGTAGCAACTTGTTCAGATGTAAAGACTCAGTAACTAACTGTAGAACAGTGGTGATAAGAGCTGCTCACCTGAGCTGGGAATTACTCTGCCAAGATTACATCCTGTTTATCAATTTGGCGAAGTCTGTGTGTTGACCAGTATTTTACAGAAAAGCAGGATGGGCTGTGGTTATAAACGCTGGCTCTGAAGTCCGATGTCCTGCCCTCAAATCCAACTGCACCCACCGCTTACTAAATGCATGACTTTAAACAGGTGGCTTAACTTTTTTTGTGCCTCAGTTTCTCATCTCTAAAATGGGGAGAATAAGAGTTCCTACCTCACTGAGTGATTGTAAGGGTAAAATAAATTTAAGTGCCTCACACAATGTCTGCTACATATTGAATATTCCTTAAATGTAGGCTATTATTATTGTCCTTTGGAGAGGCTGGGAAAATAAAATAACTATTTTTTTTATTGGACAGTATGTGGCAGATTTCACTCAGCATTTTCCAGCTATTTTTTTCTTATTCTTACAAATCCTGTGATCTGGATGTTATGTCCATGTATTGTTGTTATTACTACCCATTTTACAGATGAGGAAAACTGAGACTTAATGAAATTATCAAGTAATGGAGCCTTAATTGCAACCCCGAGTCATTTTGACTCTACAGCCTCTGCTCTCATGTATTATGTCATATTGTTAGACTCCGAAGGGAGCTTTGAGATCAACTAACCCTCAAAAATGAGCCCCAAAGATGGGGTGTGACTTGGCAGATTATTAAGGGATGGTGCAGGGCCAGAACCAAGGTTTTCTGCCTCCCGTGACCGCCTGTATTTTGAGGACAGGGCCCCTGTGCTGGAGGGAGCAGACACCGACCAGTACACGGAATTAGGAGTTGGGGAGATGCTTTCTAACCTAGCTGCAAAAAACCTAGAGCTGTGTTTACTAACCTGGGGTAGGTGAGTCCCTGGTGGTACATGAGTTAATTTTAGATGCCAGATAAAGAATTGTTTTACTTTAATGATTATTTATTTTAATGTGTACTAAAATTTTTTTTTCACTCAGACCTTCAGATTTTATTAAAGAGTATATTTGTTTCTGCCTTGCCAAATGAACTATTAACAGACTAATTGTTATTGCTTAGGTTGAGGCTAGCAAGACATAGTGTCACTGTAAAAATCACTTAAAAATAATGTATTTGGTAAAACATAGGGTGGATAGTGTTGAAAAATGATGAAAACTGTGAAGGGAAGATGTAAATAGCTGAAGCCTGGGAAATGCTGGACTAGGGCAGTGTTTCTCCAACTCTGTGCGCAGGAATCATTTGGGAATCAGATTCTGATTCAGTAGGTCTGGGGCAGAGTCTGGGAATCTGCAAGATTCTAACAAGCTCTCAGGTGATAGGAATGGTGCTGGCCCCTGGACCACACTTTGCCTAGGAAAAGATTCGAGAACCTAGAAGATTCTTGGACATGTGCTGGGTGCTGCAGAGGATTCGGAGAAGTGTAAGGCACAATGACGTATCACCTCACATCTCTTAGAATGGCTGTCATCAAAAAATCTACAAATAACAAGTTTTGGTGAGGATGTGGAGAAAAGGGAACCCTCATACTCTGTTGGCGGGAGTGTAAATTGGCACAGCCACTATGGAAAACAGTATGGAGAGCTACCACGTGACCCAGCAATTCCACTCCTGGATCTAGATCTGAAAGAAACAAAAATACTAATTCAAAAAGATACATGCACCCCAATGTTCCTAGCAGCATTATTTACAGTAGCCAAGATATGGAAGCAAAGTGTCCGTGACAGATAAATGAATAAAGAAAATGTGGTACACACACACACACACACACACACACACGCACACACACACACACGAATACTACTCAGCCATAAAAAAGAATGAAATTTTGCCGTTTGTAACAACATGGATGGACTTGAGTATTATGCTAAGTGAAATCAGAGACAGAAAGACAAATAATGTATAATATCAGTTACATGTGGAATCTAAAAACCAAACTAATGAATATAGCAAAGAAGAAACAGACTCACAAATATAGGGAACAAACTAGCGGTTACCAGTGGAGGGGGGGAGGGGCAATATGGGGGTAGGGGATTAAAAGTTACAACTATTAAATATAAAATAAGCAACAAGTGTATTGTACAAAACAGAATATAGCAAATATTTTATAATAACTGTAAGTAGAACATAACTTTAAATATTGTGAATCACTATGTTGTACACCTGTAACATACAATATTGCACATCAACTATACTTTAAAAAAACAAACACAAAGAAATGTAAGGGGATCCCATGTATCCCAGGAGCTTAAGCTAGTTGGAGAGAGATTTGAATGAACATGGGAGGAAAACTCCCCCATCCAGAGAAGGTGCGACACTGAAGAGGTGCAGGGACCATGGTGTGCCCAGAGCTGCTGCAGTGGGATGCCTGGAGGGCGTGGGACCTCACTTTGGCCTGAAAGATTTGTAGCAGCACGTGGAGAGTTCCCAGACAAGCTTGATGAGCAGGAGACAGGGTGCAAGGAACAGGGAAGACTCCAAAAAAAAAAAAAGCCTGCATGTGCAAAGTGAAGATTTCAGCAACAATCTGATCAACACAGAGAATCAGACTGAGACATTCGCTTAGAATAACCTCCCTCTTCAAAGAACAAGCCGCACTACCTGGTAATAATAGTCCCCATTTATTGAGTCCCGATAAGTACCAGCCACTTGCCAAGTGCTTTCCAGACAGTATATATTTCAGTCCCTCTCCACGGTGAACCGCTGCAGCTCACACTTAATAGAGGTGAAGACGGAGGCTTGGAGAGGCTGTGTCACTATTCAGAATCATGCAGCTGGCAAGTGACAGACCCAGAATTCAAACTCAACCGAATCTGTGCTCTTGGACACACACTGCAGGTGACTGAGTTTGTTATCACCAACGGTCACAGCCTGAGAAGCCTGGCTCTCTCCAGAGTGTATTTCACAGGAGAGTCTAATGACTCTCGTTTCGGACGAGAATATCACCCCTAAAGCAGATCCTGAACCCACAGCTCCAGTTGCTTCTATTCCTTTCTGCCTTGCTGAATAAACTACGAACAGACTGGAGTTGCTAGCGTTGTGACTTTACATGAGAAATAAGTTCAAAACTGCCCCCTTCATCCCATCCACCGGCCTGCAAATGAACACTGGGTGTTTTGTTGCAATGAGGAGGCGCTTTGCTTTGGAAATCACCGAGTAGCCTAAAGAGACAGTTATTGGAAATAATTAGGCCTCTGCCACAGCATGGGGCCCGTCACAGCCCCTCCTGATTCAAAAAGTCTTTCTGGAATACCAGCATCCATCTTCCAGCTGGTGCTCACCACAGCCGACAGCGTCGGTAGGGAGCCCAACGACGGATGGGGCCTGGGGATTGTTTTCTGGCTTCCCTTGCTGCACCTGACTGAGCCCATCCCATCAATTCAGTCATCGCAGAAGAGCAGGGGGACTATGTGTGACCTGAACGGGAGGGAGGCACTGATCACAGAGCCGGCTCTGGGCCTGGTTCATCCATGTAATACTCCGGCAGGGCTCTGCCAGACGGAGGGGAGCTTGGGAGAAAGGGGTGCGGTGGCCCAGAGTGGAGTCAGGAAGGCTGAGTTCTGATCCCACCTTAGCAGCAGACTGACCTGAGCCATGTTAATTAGCTCTCTGGAGTTGTTAAATGGGTGATGATGTTTGAGGTTCCTTCTGCCTCTAAACCTTTATTTATACTATGAACCACCAGAAGTGCACTCAGATCTTATTTTATTAAAGATCTACATGTTATGCAAAGCCATTGCTCTGTTCTCACTAACTTTTGAAAAAAAAAAAAGACTTTGAGAATATGCTGATGATTACCAGTATGGAGAGGGATGGGGGAGGGGCAACATAGGGCTGGGGATTAAGAGATTCAAGCTACTATGTATAAAAGAAATAAGACTCAAGGCTATATTGTGCAGCACAGGAAACATAGCTTATATTTTATAATAACTTTAAGAGGGTAGAATCTATAAAAATATTGAATCACTATGCTGTACACCTAACACTAATATAATATGGTAAATCAACTATAATTTTTAAAAAGTCTCGTAAATAAATGCCTTTAAAAGGGCTTCCTTATCAGTACTCCGTTGGTGGAACATTTCAGTAAAATTATTTGCTGTCCAGTAAAAATGATCCTTGGAGTGATTTGTCCTGTCAAGTAACCTTTCAATGTTTAAACAAATCTCAAAACATTAAGATAGTGTGACTTCTTTGATAAATCAGGAAAGTTAAGGGTACTTGAGGTCATCACAAATGAACTGATTACGTCCATTTAAATGTGCAAGTTGAAATACAGGAACCTGATTAAATAATGAAAACCATGTGCCCTTAGACTGGGACCAGAGAGCCCAGTCCCAGTGGGGCCGTAAGACTCAAATTGAGGGCATATCATGGTAATTTGCTCCAACTGTGTTAAATTAATTCAATTTGTATTTTGAAGAGAAAAAAAAAAGAAGTGTGCTGTTTTATATACCTCTCTGTGCCCAATCCAGCTGTACTTTCACTGCCTAAAAGAATGGGCTGTCCAGTTTACTAGAGGTCAAAAGTTTGATTGAAACAAATTAAGAAGATACTGTTGCAAGGATTCAGCTGCTTTAAACAGTTCAAATCATGAGCAGTTCTTGATGCACTTTCTAGCACTGGGCTTAATTACGGTTGAAAAAGCATCCTAGAAAACTATCATGGGTCCTTTTTAGGTCTCAGAGAAAAGCTATGAAAATGATAAAGATGAAGTGTATTTAAAAATTGACAGTTTGCCGGCAAGTGTTCATGCTATTGGATAGATTTTTTCACTCTGTAAAAAGAGGCAGAGATGTAACTTTCGGAGGATACAATGCAAACTTTTTTTTTCCCCACTCCTTATACCATTTCATCTATATAGTGTCGTCAAGGAGTAAGAAGTTTGTTTAACTTAAGTGATTTTTCCGGGTGATTAAAGCTTACCTCTGCCCACCTGCGTTATTTAATTATATTTTATTTCATTTTTTGCTTGAATTGTCTCTGATGGAAATGTGGCACGTGCTTCTTTTTTACGTGGAGTTTATAAATGTGGTTAGAACTTTCCTTCACTTGGGCTCCTCATCATAAATGTCACTTTGTTCCTTGCGTCATCCGGTTACCCTTTGACAGCTGACTTGTGTGAGGCTGAGTGCCTCTGTATAAGTAATCACACATTTTCATTCTTTTGTAGTTACCATTACTCCTAACAATAGGACTCCTCTGAGTAGTTAGCAGATCCCAGGCGGGGTGCTAAGAACTTCATATACATTATAATCTTGGCTAATCTGCTTAACCCCCGCCCCCGCCACCCCGCCGCCAAGAAATGAGATTATTCCTTCTATTTTATGGATGAGAAAATTGAGATTTAAGAAACTATAGTGAGTGATGGGATTTGAACCTGGGTCTCTAACTGCAAGATGCCTGTTGATAGGTATTACAAGTGGTGCCTCAGTGGAGGGTACAGCTCAGTGGTAGAAGGCACGCTTAGTGTGCACAAGGTCCTGGGTTCAAACCCCAGTGCCTCCATTGAAAATAAATAAACCTAATAACCTCCCCTCTGCCCCCCAAAAGAGTTGCCTTGTCTTGCTCTGTTCCCCTCTCTGTCTATTTCTGTTGATCCTCTCATTTTTAAAACCTTCACTCAGGTAGGGGGCCCAAGATTAGGTCTGTGCCTCTTTTATGGGTCATTTAGTGCTATCTTTTTCCTTATGTGATGTTCTGAGAAATTTTTTTGCCAATTTCTAGGTTCCCAGGCATCTTCTGCACAGTTGCAGTTTCTGGAAGTCAAACCTGTGAATTCATCACTGTGTATGCTAAGGCTTTGCAGGGGGATTATAGGATTTGCTGCATTATGACTTAGTAACAATCAAGAAACCTGCAGTCAGAGGAATGCCAGGCAAGTCTACAGTGCAGGGGTCAGCAGAGTTTTTCTGTGAAGGATGAGGTACTAAATATATTACGTTTTGCGGGCCACATGGTCTGTGTTGCATCTACCCAAATCTGTCTTTGCAGGGCAAGGATAGCCACAGGTAATACATAAAATAATGCATGAAGCTGTATTCCAATAAAACTTTATTTATAAAAACAAGCAGTGGGCAAGAGTTGGCCCACAGGCCTGTTGTTTGCCAACTATTGTTATAATGGACAAAAGAACCATTTGGGGTATTTAAAAAGCCAAACTAGATAGTTAGTTCAGAGACAAGGTAGAGTAGTGACTTGGCCTGTGGACCATGAATTTGTCTCCTAGCTCCACCACTAACCAGTCCAACTTAGCCAAGGATCTTACCCTCTCTGTGCCTCGGTTTTCTGTCCTTAAGATTGGGAAAACAGTAATACTTCCTTCGAAGGGTTGCTTTGAGAATTAAACGAATTCTTTGTATTACTTAGAAGGGTGTCCAGGACAAAATAAGCACTATGTAACCCTTTGAGTAATTAAGAATTGTAACCAGTCCACTTTCTAGTGAGATAAAATATCTTAACGCATTGATAGAAGGAAGGAAAACTTCCTTTGCTCTAAGCGGAGGGCAGTGACGGCTCCTGTCCATGATGGATGCATCATGTGGTGGGAGGGAATGGTTTGTTAGTGAAGGCAGCACAGGGGGTTAGATCGAGTCCTGGCCTGGGAGTTCTGGGAACTGAGCTCCACATCCCAGTCTTTGACTTACAAGTCACTTCTCTCTATGGCCTTGGTTTCTACATCCATAAAATAATGAGGTTCACCAAGATTAGTGGACATAGGCTGGCTGCTCACAGGTTGAATTCTGCCTTCAGGGAGTTTGATTAGCCCCTAGAATGTTTTTTAAACATTTGAGCTCATCATCAGCAATTACGAATCAGGACATTGCACAGAAATTCAGGATTGCAGGCTTCTGTTAAAAATTCAGAAGCTCTAACAACACTGGCGGTGTTCCCGCATGGCAGCAGTGGACTGGTGCTGGGTGATGGCGGCCCATGGGCTGTATTCCTGACCGTGCCCAGCCCGAATGCTGGCCCTGGCCTTGTCTTCCCACAGCCAGGACCTGCATTCGTTTGTCTGAGGACTTTCTCTGACTGTAGAAGTGGTGGTTTGGAAGTGCTGGGGAATTCAGACCCACCTCTCCAGTGATGAAAGATTAAGCATCTGGATACCCCAGCTCCCTTGCCATCTGGTAGGATAAGTGAGGTGTGTATGCTGCCATATGCACCTTAGTTATCCTAGAGTTTCCCCCTGGAGTTAAACTCCAGTCGCCCTCGGTGATAGTTGACTTAATAGGACACTTTTTATTTATTTGTTTGTTTATTTACTTATTTGAAGTATAGTTGATTTACAATGTTTCAGGTGCACGGCACATATATAAACACATACTTACTCTTTTTCAGATGTTTTTTTCATTATAGGTTATTATAAGATACTGAATATAGTTCCCTGTGCTATACAGTAGGTCCTTGTTGTTTATCTATTTTATACACAGTAGGGTGTATATGTTAACCCCAAATTCCTAATTTATCCACCCCTCATTTCCCCTTTGGTAACCATTAATTTGTTTTCTACATCTGAGTCTATTTCTATTTTGCAAATAAATTCACTTGTATCTTTTTTTTTAGATTACACATATAAGTGGTATCATATGATATTTGTCTCTGTCTGATTTACTTCACTAAGTATGATAATCTTTAGGTCTATCTATGTTGCTGCAAAAGGCATTATTTCATTCTTTTTTATGGCTGGGTAATATTCCATTGTATATACATATCACATCTAATAGAACACTTCCCTTCCTTGTCTCATTTCCCCCACTCTCCCACTGCTGTTCCCTGGGAAGATCTCTCAGGTAAACAGTTGACCCCTTGTCCAGAGTCAGCTTCTGGAGGAAATCAGACTAAGAAAACCATAGTCCTTCCCACTGAAGCCAAATGAGAATTGCCTTTGTTTTTCATGATGCTTCAGCAGTTTTTCTTGGGTAGAGAAATAGTTGTCCATTCTGTGACTTTCAAAAGAGGGAGGGTAAAGGGCTGATGGGCTGAGGGATTCTGGAAAAATAGGAGTATATTTCCTTGTGTAAGTAAGGAGTAGACAGAAAGTGTTTATGCCAGTGACCTTCACTTATTGAAGTCTTATTACTGAACCAGGTTCATTTTGCCAGATGCTCAGCAAGCTAAAATGCTGAGACACTGAGTTTTGCAGCAAAGAGAGGGTTTATTCACAAGGCAGACAAGTAGGGAGACAGGAGAGCAAATGTCAGATCTGCTTCCCCAAAGGCAAGGGGCTGGAGTCTTGGGGTATTTATGGGTATAAATAATAAAGCAGCAGGCATGGGAGCTTGGGGAAAGGTAATTGGAAAAAGGTGCCATAATCGTCCTTCTGTGCAGTTGTGACTGAGCTAAAGGCAAAAATGGAGGCACCTAGCATGATACGAGGGTGGAGTTTTCCGCCCTTTGATGTCAAATGGTCACTGAAAGGACACTAGCACATGCCCAGTTGGAGGGTCTGTGGTCCTATCCAGTGTTAACTGGCTCAGCTAGAACTAGACACAGGTTGTTGCCGAAGGCAAGTTTGTATGTCCACTGCACCATGAGGCCAAACAAACTGAAACATCAGAGTTTGGAGCAGAGAAAAGTTTACTGCAGGGCTGAGCAGGCAGGACGGGGTGGCTCATGCCCCAGAAAACCCCGAACTCCCCGAAGGGTTTCAGCAAAGCATATTTAAAGGCCAAGTTAGGGGAAAGGGGCCGCAGGGTATGTGATCAGCTCGTGCACAATTCTCTGATTGTTTGATGTTGAGGTAACAGGGTGGTCAACACTGTCAATCCCTAGGCGCCAGAAGGTCCTGCTCAGTTACAGGGTGACTCAGAGTTCCTGGAAAACAATTCCGGCAAACATTTTATTGTTTAGTCTTCATGCTCCTTGGAGGACTTGCAAAGCTTCTGTAGCAACAATTAAAATGACTTTGATTAGTGAAGGCAGGTTACAGGTAAAATGTATTTGACTAATGATTACCCAGTGTTTCAGTCTTGCCTCTATGGGTGTCTGAATTTGTGATTCCTGCAATGCAAGATCCTTATGGATTCTTCAAGTGGGACTATTTGATGGGGTGTTTTGTGAGATGCAATCCGAATCTCTATGTTGTGGTTCATGAACTGTTTTCACCTGCTTGAGGAGATCTGTATTTTCAAAGAGGTGATTTGAGAATCAAATCTGTTTCCTATCTGAGTGACAAACCATCCCAGTTTGCCCAGGGCTGAGGAATTTCCTGGGATGAGGGACTCAGTACGAAAACTGGGAAAGTCCTGGGCAAACCGAAATGAGTTGGTCATCCTACGTTCGATGCAGGTCTCACACAGGACCTTTCAAAGTCTAGCCTCTGAAAGATGATGTCCCTCCAATACATATATATTTCAAAACAAAATTATACTTTTTAAATGACCCCAAACTTAAATGTATGCTGAAATAAAACAGCTGTGTCCAGACTTCTAATTGCACAAATTGGAGTAAGTTTAAAAGCATGACTTTGGTTTTCCTTTTTGTCTGTGCCTCTCTTTTGATTCTGTTTGGACTTGTCTGGCTGTCAGGTAACAGCGCTGTTGATAAAGGGAATGAATTTGGAAACATTCAGTACCTCTTCCCTTTCATAGTCTCCATGCAGTCAGTCAAGCAGGGGCTCAGCAGGTTTGCTCCCACATTTGAAGCTCTGGATTCTCTTCTGGGGTGAAGAGGGAAACTGGAAAAGTAGCCTCACCTGTGTTCCAAGGGAAACCACATAAATGACATTTGCTCTGCCTTGGGTTACCTATCATCTGTCTTCTCCTGGGTGTTCGTCTATTTTAGTGACATTGTGTTTTAATCAGAGATGAACTTGTGAACAGCTTTGCACCCAAATTAGAAGAGTGTGTCACAGCTGAACGAGAGTCATGCCCCAGAACTGAGGACATAAATAGCACACGGTGTGAATGCACCCAGGTGTGGGGATCTCTGTAAATCAGAATCCAGATGTGTTGTCTGCACAGCAGAATGTGAAAGGAAGACCTGGGAATTTGAAGGTTAAAATAATTGTATGTATCCAGTTAGGTAATTTTGACCCAGAAGTTGACATGTGAGGCTTAGTGGGAATGTTGTAAGTAAATCTGGAGCCAGAAAGATATTTGTGTTTGACTTCAAGATCTGTCGCATAACTGCATGATCACCTTGTGCAGGTCCGTGAACCTTCCTGAGCCTCCATTTCATCATTTATAAAATAGAGATGAGAAGGAAGGAAAGCTAACTTGCGTTGAGTGCCTGCCAAGAATGAGGGTCAGTGCGGGCAGGAGAGGAATTTTTTCACTTGAAACTTTACAGTCCTGTGAGGTGGCCCCATTTTACAGATGAGGACATTGAGGCACCAACAGACAAATAATTTTCCCAGCATCACTCAGCTGCAAAGTGCTGAAGGCAGAATTCAAGTCTGGGTCAGGCTGACTCCTGAGCCTGTGCCAGTCTGTTCCCCCATGGGGCTCATAACTTACTTCTCACACTGGTGGTCTTCTTTGGGTTCATCCAGAAGCATATCCTAAGATAGACGGCAAGTAGTTTATTTGGTAAGTGCAGGAAACACCAGTAGAGAAATCAGGAAATGAAATAAAGAATGGAAGGTTACCAAAACCCAGTGTGTTAGCCATTTAACTACCACAGTAGTCTAGTAGTCCTCCATCCCACGGGGGAAACTCATGAACCAACATAGTGCCTGTGCCTCAGAATGATCCCATCTGAGGGGTGAGGGGGTTGAGGTGTTTATACTCCAGCTCTTGAGCATCATTAAGTGAGGGTTACTTCTGGGAGGTATGGGAGGTAGAGTATTTATTCCTAGGTGCTTCCCTGGTATCCCATGCTTGGCAAAGTGGGACTATCAGCCCAAGAAAGCCCCTGGCAAAGAAATGCAGGTGTGGCAGTTGCAGGTAGAGGCCAGTTTGTCTTGAAATGGTAAAAGGAGTGTGGAAGCAGCAAGGATGGCACCTGCTACAATGGTTCTTAGAACTAGAGACGGTATGTACAGTGACAGGCTTAGGGCCACTGTTTATGGAGGGGCTCCTACAATTATGTAAATGATTATCAGTGAAAGGACTCTTGAGGGCTTAGCATGGGTCTTGTGAATCCTTGCTTGACCTAGAATTGTTCCCAGGAACCCATGTCAAGGCCTGTGTGGGGTCAGCTTGCATATGTTAATCATGAACTTCTAATAAATGCTGGGTCTGCCCAGCCCTCCACTTTGGGCTCCTTCAGAAGTGGGTCCCTCCATCTGAGGTCCATCACAACACCTGCCACCTTGCAGTCTGGGCACAGAAGGCAGAGCCAGACAGAGTGCTTTGGCACAAAGACCCAGGTGCCTCCTTCCCATGTCCAGAACCCAAAAAGTGCTCAGGGGAAGGAGAATTTGAAAAGGGATTGTGAGCCTAGAGCGAGGAAGGATAAATGTAGTTTGGGTGACATGATCAGCAAGAACTTTTTGTCTTCCCTAAGAAAGTAACAGCTTATTTTCCTGCCCCCTTTTATGGTCCCTTTTTCTTCCAGGATATAATTAGGTCACACTACAGAATTTATAGTTTTGGGCGTCCCCCTTCCCATCCCCACCCACCACCCATTATGGAAGTTGCCCATTTTGTGTGGTCTTGGTGGGGCAGTGCCCACCTCTCCATCTCAACCAAAGAGATCAGATTGTTCCTCTTCATGTGACACAGTCCAGGAATGTAGCAGAGGCTGCTTTTTGTCCCCAGTGACCATTTCCCTTCCTCTTTTTAGTAATAACTCTCATCCTTTGGGTTTTCTCTGGGCACTTGGCTGCCAAGATAGGGACTGCATTTCCCAGCTTTCCTTGTGTCTGGTGTGGCCACATGACCAAGCACTGCCTAAAGGAATATGAGAGGCAGCTATGTATGCAAGCTTCTGTGTTGTTCCCACTGGAGGGAAACACCTCCTTCTTGTCTTTGCCTCCTTCCCTTGAGCTGAAAAGAGGGGGTGATGATGACCCCTCTTCTACCATGGAGGGTGAAGGCAGTAATCCAGGTTTTGGGTTTTGGTCCACAACCTCGGGAGTTCCCCAGGTGAAACTCTAAACTGGCCCTTGCACGTTGAGGGCGAGGAGAGAGGGAAGAAGTGGGCAAATCACTCCAGACTGGTAGGTGGCCATTCTCATTAGCAAGGGAACTTACCTACAAGGCTTGTCTTGGATGGCCAGAAGATGAGTAGATCCCCACACCTGCCCACCAGAATCTTAGAAGTTTATATGAAGGCCTTAACAGTCACATATCCTGTCCAGATGGTCTCCAGTGAGTCCCTGAATGAGCGAGCACCCACCAAGTGAGTGAGACCACGGAAACACTGCCCCCACTGCATCTCACTTCACACAGGTGGGTTTCAGAGTCTTTAAGGCATCGTATTAAATCTTGCCACAGCTGAGAAACTGACAGAAAGCATCCATGCTGTACATAGCTCTCCTCATCTTTTTTTTTAAAGAAGAACTCAGAAAGACACATCAGGTTTGCCAAGAGGGTGGCCAGTTTTGCTTTATGATCTTATGTAGGAGATTTTGTAACCCTACACACACACACACACACACACACACACACACACACATCCCAGACCAGCAATAGGTCCAAAGAGGTAAGGGAGGAGCCAGAGTATATAGGATTTTTGTAATAAAAGCTAGGTAGTCGGATCATCAAAAGATTACTGTTAAAGAAAAAATAAATATCTCAAGGTAATGAATTTAGTGTTTTTCTATGTGTGGGAAGATGTAAGAGTCTGGACTCACTGAAGTCATTTCTTTGATATGCATCCTAACTGCCTAGAGCCAGGATCCTTCTTTCCTCCACCCTGAGCCTCCTCGGGGGCACAGGTAGTGGGGGCGGCTGCAGTGGCTGATGGCTTGATTGGTACAGCGTCCTTTGTTTACTAATATGGCGAGCGACATTCTTTGTCCACACAAGGACCGAGGGAGAAGGACGCATATCACCACTGGTGGGCACCTGGACCTCAGTCCCACTTGGGGATACTCTTTGAAATGCTTTATGAAATGCACCTTAGAATTTTCTACATGGTAGGAAGAAAAGGGGAGTATTTTTTGGTGGGCTCTTGTTCTCATCTTGGTCAAGGTTGCTTCGTGGGTGTAACTCCCTCACATGGAGCGCCCCTGGCCAGCATCCCATGCCGAGCCCCAGGGCACAAAGGCCCAAGCTCTTTCCCTGTAGGCTTTAGCATTAAATGCTCTTTTAAAAGGTTGGGTTTTGATTTTATGAAGATCACAGAAGCTGGCCAGGGAGAAAAGGGGTCTGGATAAGGGAAAGAGAAGAGGGCAGTCAGAAAGCCCAGCAAGGTCCCTGAGGCTCGGGGAGGGATAGAAGATTGCCTGTGGGAAGGAGTAATAGGTAACTTTTTCAGCAGAGAGTTTTGTGATTATTGGCTAGTATCTCTCTCTCTCTCTCTCTCTCTCTCTCTCTCTCTCTCTGGCTCTCTGGCTCGCTCTCTCTCTCTCTCTCTCACACACACACACACACATACACAGTGCAAGACACGTGGGAGGACTTTTGGATCCCCAAGTACGCTACTCTCTTGACTTACGTCCTTTGCACAACTCCTCCCTCAGCCCCTCCCCAGCCATGCACAACTACACACTCTGCCTGGCTGGTTCTCACTCGTCTCTGAAGACCCACATCTCACTTGGGTGGCTTTCCTTAGCTTCTGTCTCAATTAGAGCTTTGTGAGTATATGAACCAGACCTCCACTCGAAGGTTTAAGTTAAAAGCAACCAACCAGACACACGGATGCAGGGTAGTGTCTCTCAGCACGTAATCCACAGCCTACTCTCACATCAGTATCACTAGGGTGCTGACTCTAAGCTAAACATTTATTTTCGAGAACCACTCACTGCTCCAGGAGATTCTCCCAGTGCCCTTTGCAGAGTACATACAGCCAGGCCTCAGAGGAGCCAGAACCTAGTCAGGCGTCTCCCTCGATCTGCAGAAGTTTGGTCTCGTTTCCTCTCTGGTCTCCTTAGTTGCCCTCCTTTGCTTTCACATGGCGCCCTCAGTCCTAAACTCTGTAGTCTCCACAGCCGACTGGCCCAGTCTTGGAATCCACATCCCCCAATCCTGGATTGATCTAGCTTGGATCGGAGCCGCTGTTGCTCCAGCCAGCTGTGGCTCAAGGGGTGGAAGGGTCGATGGCACCTCATGTCACCTTCTCTGCCGTGACTGTGGACCAGGCAGTTTTTTAAGGAAAAGGATAGTAATTGTCATTTCTAGTGCAGCATACCCGTGGGGCTTCAACTTTCTCTTATTCTGATATTTACTGTACACTGTCATCGGAGCGTACTTCTCAGTATCACAGTAAGAGAAATTTGAGGACGAGAGCACCATCTTAAGGACCCTTGTATTCCCAAAACTTACCAGAGTGTTTATCACCAAGAAAGGACTCAATGAATAAATTACTGGATGATGACTGAGCAGATATGTCACTACAGGTGTACAGGAGCACGTAATTCCATTTTTTTTTAAGTTTTAAGTTAATTTTATTAAGGCATCATTTACATACAATAAAATGCATCTGCTTTAAGTGGACAGTTTGATGAGTTTGACAAGTGTATGCATCAGTGTAACCACGTGTCAATCAAGCTGTGGACCATTTTCATGCCCCCAAAAGTTTCCTCTCGCAAGGGGCCACTTCGTAATTCTTCTCAGCTTGCTTAAGAAGGGAGTCGTCCAAGCTCAGATTCCGGTGGTGGTTCTCACAGCACGCCCTCTCAACTGGGAGCCGGTGACCTCTCCTGGGAACTGGCTAGAAATGCAAATACTCACCCACCCTTCCACCTACAGATTCTCAGACTCCAGGGCTGGGCCCCACCATCTGTGTGATGCTGATGAAAGCTTGCATTTCAAAACTACTGCACTAGGTCAACTGAGGTGTCTTTAAAATGGGCAGCTGGAGTGGAGCCAGATGGATGATAGATGCACCAGAAAGCTTCCCCTGGATTCAGAAGAAGCACAAAAGTGATGTGAGCTGATGAAGAAGCCTTTCCTGGAGAAAAGGCTAGGTGGGGCCTGCAGGATGGCTTTGAAAGCAGAAGGCTGGAGTCAGGAAGGCCAGCTCTAGAAGGTCCAGTTGTCACTGCAAATGTACAGGAGCTCATTGCTCCACTACTTGAGGCCTTTGGTCGTTTTGGACTCTTTGTGCAATGAGGCGTTTGGAAGGACGTCATCTTAGGATGAAGTTTGGCGGCCAGGTCCTTTTCCTGACCTTTGAAAGGGCTCAGGTCATAGGTCTGATCCTGATGCTACTTTCATGAGAATTTCTTTTCCTCTATTCAGCCTTCCTCTGCATTTGTGATGTTCATTTTTAAAATTTATGTGTATGATTTGTTGCTCTTTTTCCACAAGATTGCTGGGCTGAAAAAAATCATCCTGATACAGGGTGGTGGCTGGGCAAGTCGTCACAGAGGAAAGTGGAACAAAGGGAGTCTGTTGTCCGGCCTGTATGCTACAAGTAATGCACGCTGCAGACTCTCGCTTCCAGAACAGCGCTGGCTGATGCGCGGACTCAGTTGGTCAATAGATTCTGAGGGTGGGGAGGAATGCAAGTATGGGATTGCTGCAGAAAGAAACATGAGCAGAGCAAATAGATGCTAAAAAGGGTTATTTGAGGTGGGTAAGGAGTACACCCTGGTGGTAGACAGTGTGCTAGGCGTCCCAGCCCTGGGCTCGATCCCCAGTGCCTCCATTAAGGGGAAATTTTTTTTTTTAAATAGTAATAACAAATAAAATAAAAATAAATATATGTGAAGAAAAAAGACCAGAAAAAAAAAGTTATTTGAAACTTGGAAATGCAGCAAAAAGACACTGTCTATGTTTTCAACACAGTATCAGAGCACTGTTCAGTCAAGCCCCGCCCCCCAGGGGGTGATTCCACTCTCCAGGGGAAGGTCACCTTAACTCATGATTAACTAGTGATTAGAGCCCAGATTCTGTAAGGTTAGATGTTAACTTGTGGGAAACCGGGAAGTTCCAAATGAATTTTGCCTAATGGATACTGTATTAGTTTCTTATTGCTGCTGTTGGCAAATTTCCACAAATTTAGTGCCTTAACACAAACTTATTATCTTATAATTCTAGAGGTCACAAATGCTAAATGGATTTCATTGGGCTAAAATCCAAATGTTGGCAGGGCTGTGTTCTTGGTGGAGGTTCTAGGGGAGAGTCTGTTCCCTTGTGTTTTCAAGCTTCTAGAAGCTGCCTCTGTCCCTTGGCGCCTTTCTCCATCTTCAAGGCCAGCCGTTTAGCGTCTTCCAGTCTCTCTCTGAATCTGACCCCCTTGCTTTTTTCTCTTTCCCTTTGTGATTACATCGGGTCTACCTGGATGCCCCAGGATATTCTCCCTGTGTTGAGAGCCTTAACTTAATTACATCTGTAAAGCCCCTTCTGCTGTATGAAGTGACATATTCATAGACTCCGGGGGTTAGGACATATATATCTTTAGGGGGCCATTATTCTGCTTACTACAAAGATACAGATGATTTTATTCATGAGAGAAGTTAACCCCCCAAATTAAGGTTGAATGCACTGTATGACACTAACCAGATTTGCATCAAGTTTAGCCATCTTTTCAGCATTATTTTTCTACAGTAAATATGTATGTATATGTATGCACATGTATGTATATATATATGTATAGTGTCTATATGTATTTATATGTATTGTATATGCTTCCTACATGTAGAAGTCCATAGGGTCGGAGTCAGATGTGTGTGTGTGCATGTGTGTGTGTGTACATGTGTATGTGCATCAGATTTTTGCATTTTCCTTTGAACTAGCTTTGTCATCCTTCTAGTTTCCTCACTATTGAGATAAATCTTTTGATACATGTTCTTTTTGTATTTGTAAGGGAATTACATTTTTAATATTTTGAAAATTACACTTGACCCCATTGATGGGGCTATGTTGAAGGGACACAGAAGCCAGCTGAATGAACTCTCAGTGGCCAAAGCTGCAACAGTTTGAGCAACAGAAAAAGTAAAGTAATATTGGATATAACCCAAAGTATAAAATACCCATGAGGCAGTGACATCACCAATATGACTGAATAGGATGCCCCTTGTCATGAAATCTAAGCAACAACAATTCAGCATCCGTCCACAGACAAATGTGCCTTAGAGAGGGCTGTGGGATCCAGGACCATGTGCCAGAGGTCCCAGGAGGGGTCTCGTGTACTTGTGGGTTATGTGACAGTCACACAGACCTTGGTCCTTTCTGTGGACCCTGCAGTGTCCCGTGAACTGGCTCCAGCCCCTCTCAGCTGCAGTCTGGGAGCCCCTGAAGAACACTGTCTTAGTCACCCACGGATGAGAGAGCCTTTATGGAAGTCCAGATTTCCAGCAGAGAAGTCCCAGCACACTGTTGGAGCAAAAATGATCACATTGGAGCAGGTGAGAGGAGCAGTTGGACTTTACTCACATGACCCCTCCTCCAAGTGACACAGGTCAGTGCCAAGCAAGACCTTCTGGGCCAGTGATTTTTTTCCTGCATAGGAGAGTGAGAGTGTGTGTGTGAGCGCCTGGCTTCCCAGCCGTGTAAGACATTGACAAAGAGGCCCATTTCTCTCTCACCCCGTCTGGAGTATTATGTCATGAGCTGAGTCATATCCTAACTCTCTGTTTAACCTCTTCAGGAATTATCAGACTATTTTCCAAGATGAATGAACCATTTTGCATTCCCACCAGCAATGTCTGAGGGTTCCAGTTTCTCCACATCTTAACACTTGCTATTTGCTGTCTGTTTTATGATAGCCATCTCGTGGATGTGAAGAAGTCTCTCAGTGTGATTTTCATCTGTGTCTGCCTAATGAGTAGTGATGGTGAGAATCATAACATATGATTCCTGGCCATTTGTAATCTTTGGAGGAATGTCTATTCAAATTCTTGGCCATTTTTAAATTAGGTTGTCTTTTTATTACTGTGTTATAAGTATTCTTTATATACTCTGGATACTAATATTTATTAGGCAAATATTTCTCCCAGTCAGTGGATTGTCTTGATAGTGATTTTGAAGCACAAAAGTTTTAAAGTTTTATGAAACCTGTTTTATCCATTTTTCTTTAATTGTGTTTTTGATGTCACATCTAAGAAATGGCTTAACTCAAGGTCACAAAGATATATCACAACATAGTGGAATATATATTCTTTTAAGAGTTTCATTTCATAGTTTTAGCTCTTACATTTAGATCTTTGATTGCTTTTTTTTTATATGGCATAAGATCATGGTGCAAATTTATTCTTTGGCATGTGGATATCTAGTTTTCCTGGCACAGTTTGTTGAAAAGACCATTCTCTCTCCACTGAATTTTCTTGACAACCTTGTAAAGGGTCTGTTGACTATAGATACGTGGGTGTATTTCAGTTCCATTGATCTATATGTTTGTTCTTATACCAATACCACATAGTCTTGTTTACTATAGTTTTATAATACGTTTTGAAATTGAGAAGTGTGAGCCCTCCAAATTTATTCTTTTTTTTTTTCAAGATTGTTTTGGCTCTTCTGGGTCTCTTGCATTTTTATGTTCTCAGTGTTATGATTGACTTCTCAATTTCTCTAAAAAGGGAAGCAAGGATTCTGATAGAGATTGTATTGAATCTGTAAGTTAGTTTCGGGGAGTACTGTCATCTTAACAATATTGAGTCTTCCAATCCATGAACATGGGATGTCATTCCATTTATATAGCTGTTCTTTAATTGCTTTCAACCTTGTCTTGTATTTTTCAGAGTATAAATCTTGCACTCTATTTGTTAAATTTATTCCTTAAGTACTTTAGCCTTTTTGTTGCTATTATAAGTGGAATTATTTTCTTAATTTAATTTTTGGTTTACTCATTGTTTATCTGTAGAAACATACCTGATTTTTGTATATTGATCTTATCTTGTATCCTGCAATCTTGCTGAATTCATTTACTTACTCTAATAGCTTTTAAAAAAATTATTATTCACTAGGATTTTGAATATACAGGGTCATATTATCTGCAAATAGAGATAATTTTACCTCTTCCTGTCCAATCTGGATGCCTTTTTTTCTTGCTTAGTTTCCCTGGGTAGAATGTCCAACACAACACTGAATAGAAGGGATCAGAGCAGACATCCTTGTCTTGTTTCTTAGGGAGACTGCTTACTTTTTTACCCTTGGTATCTGACAGAGTACTTCTCGATCTTTTTGGGGCCACACATAATTTGGAGGATCTAATAAATGTTATGGTGCCAGTTCCAAGAAAACTACAAACATGAATAAGTAAATAATATTTCACCTGCAATTTAAGAGTCTTCATAGCCCTAGGACAGTGCCAAGAATATATAATAGACATTTCATAAAAATAGGTCAAACGACTGAATCCATGTGACATTTTAATAATAAGAAGAAGTACATACAGTGCTTTGTATTTTTACAGTCCTTTGATATTCATCATCTCTCCTGATCCTCCCTGTAATTGTGATTTTGATTTTTCAGATATTGGTAAACCCATTTATAAAAGATTAAATGAAGAACCCCAACAGTTTCTGTAGAACCCTAATCAACTGACACTCATCCTCTTTTGCCTTTTGCTTTCTTTCCAGCAGCTTCTCTTTGTGATGATATGTAGGTTGGGAAGAAGTATACAATAATTATAATTATATCCAGTAATTTCAGAGTGCCTATTATGTGTTAGCTGTTAATATTATCATCCTCATTTTTAAAAACAAAGTTGAAAAATTGAGATCCTGCAGCTGTTGTATTTCATACTGGAAAAAAACATTGCAGCTCAGAGAGTCACTTGCCAAAATCACACAGCTAATAAGAGTTGGAGTCAGAATTTAAGCTCTAGTCGCCTGATTCTGGAGCTTCTAAGCCTGAAGCCAGTGTTATGATTACTGTTATGTAGTGGTTTAATACTGTGGGCTTTGGAATAAAAAAAACCTGGGGTTTATACCCTGACTCTGCTACTTAGGAGCTGCTGTTTGACCTTGGGCAAGCTACATAAACATGGTTATCTTCAGTTTTTTCATCTTTAAGAGTAAGATGATAGCAGTTACCTCACTGGATTATACTGAGGATAAAATATGGTAATAATGAGTGTCAAGTTTTCACGGCATGCTGCTTGGCATACAGTTAAGGGCAGGCAGTGCCTTCCTAGGGTGGACATCCCACTGTTCCTCGGAAATGGTGCAAACTTCTTAATATAGTGAGAACCCTTTCACAATTCATGGTGATATTTCTCAGCGTGCTCAGCTCACTCTAAACTCTTGCAATGCTGCACTATTTCAAGATCTCCAGAAGGCATCATGCCCTTTCTAGCTTCCAGACATCTGCCTGGAGTGTCCTTGCCTGTCTTCATCTGGCAAATTCCTACTACCCTCTCATGCCATAGTTCAGACAGCACTTCTTCCAGAAAGCATTTCAGTTTAAACGGTGCGAGTGCAGGAGGCAGGAGTAGATTGGGAGAGCCTCCAGACCATGATGTGGGTCTGGCCCCTGTGGGAGGAAAGAGGGAAGGAGAAGGAAGGAAGAGTGGATAGGAAGAGTCTTAGACTCTGGGCACCTCTAAGAACATTTATTGAAGTTGATAGGGCATCTTCAAGAGCAAGTTGCCCATTGGAGGAGTCCTGCCTCCCACAGGATGGGCCCTCACTCTGCTCAGCTGTTGGCTGGAAGGAGCCCAAAGGGTCATTGGGAGGGTAAGCAGGGCTGTCAGTCAGCCAACTTTCCTGCAGTCGGAGATGTGAGTTGTGCATTGTCGTGGTGTTATCAAGTCCAAGCTTGTATTGCTCACTGCAGGACAGGCCAATAAATCAAGAGATGTGTTGCTGGGGCAAGGACTAGTGACTTGATTTGGAAAGCCAGCAGACAGAGAAGATGGTGGACTAGTGTCCCAAAGAACCATCTTACCCGAGTTAAAATTCAGGCTTCTTTTACACTAAAAGGGAATGTGGTTGGTTGTTGCAAACATCTTGATGTTGGAATCCTTTATTTCAGCAGCTGTCCACGGAGATCAGGTCACAGTGTTCCTGTAAACCTCCATCAAGACATGTTATTGTCTATTCTACAACTTTTTAACTCCATATAAATGGGAAAGTGCTATACTTTGAAAAGGTCAGAGCTTTGAGAATGGGCTCTCCTGTATATTTCAGGCTATAGGCAGCATTCTTAGCTTGTATCAAAGAAATAGAATACAAAGATTAAAGTAAAAGAAACACATCTAAAAAGGAGTCAGATCTATTCTTCCCTATGACAAGGGCCACTGCATGTGCTCCCTAAGCCCTGTGTCTGATGACACAGGTTTGTGGGACTGTACAGGTGCTGTATTCTTCTGGTTCTTCCCTCTCTGTACGACTCTTTGCTCCGTGAGGGAAAGGACTATGTGTGTTTTGCATGATATCCCCAGGGACTAGCACAGTGACTAGCACATTTTAAAACAAAGACGACATATATGTAAGCTAAAAAAAAAAAAAGTGCAGTATACTGTATGTACGTATTTACATGCAATATAATGTGTATGTGCAGTTGGACTGTAATAATTCTACCTAATAAAACTGAAAAAGGAGAAAAAAATAAAACAAAGACGACCTGAACTTTAAAAAAATTAATTAAAAATTCTTTTACATTTTAAAAAGAGTTTACTTATTTAAAAAGACCTTCTTCAACCTGGTTTAAAGAAAAATGTGCCCTGGAGTGGGGAGGATCAATAGAATCTGTAATAATGGTTGTACAGTGCTGCAAATGTTAATCTGAACATTTCTGTTGATGAATTTTGATGAAATAAATGTCCTTGTGGCAGTTGATCAGGTGAAGTACCAGAAATACCTAATCCCAAGAAGATCTGGAGCCCAGTTATTTATTCATTATGCTTGGAAAGATGATGTTTGTTCTGAGTTATCTTTATGAGTTTAATAAAGTTGTCTATTTATAAGTGACCCTACATGGAAATAAAATGCTTTATTTGTCTGCAGGGGTCAGATAAATGCTTAGATTTATGGGTCAACTATAAAAATGTGGATGATTCTTCCATGCTCACTGCTTTGAAGTTAGGCAGAAAGGGGAAATGTCAGAAAAGGGCAGGCATGAAATCTGGGCACTATGACAGGACTGTAGGAGAATTCCGGTTTTACCCCGTATGTGGACTTGTTAGTGTAAATGTGGGTGGTCTTGAAAGTTCTTTGCTTATAGTGTAATGGGTGGGAGTTTAGGGTTCCAAGTGGCATTACCAATTGTGAGCCTGCCTGCTGCAGTTATCAGCACCATTTGCTTTCCCGTTGCCTCTGTGAGCTCAGTATCCCTCAGTGTGTAAATTTAGATGTGTAATTTACAAGTGCACTCATGATGCTGGGTTTGTTTCCTCTGAGGGTGCAACAGATCAAGTGTTTGGAAGTAGAATCCAATTTTACCCTTGGTTTGTACTTTCAGATATGCCTTGAATTCATTTAAGCTTCTTCACCCCCAAATGGAAATTGCCTTATTGTTTTATCTGATAATAAAAGTAATATTAAAGCAATTCATTATCAAGGGGGAAAATAAAATAACAAACTGTAATTTCATCACCATGAAAGAAGCTGCTTAACATTTCATATAAAGAATTCTGGGCTGACCTCATTTCTGATTTTCATTTGGCCATGGATTCTGACACTATCATTTTGTGTTATGATACTATCATCTGTCTAATTGTTCAGGAATTCTAATCTGATAACAAAATGTCTATTATTATCATCAGTTTACTATGTACTAAATGGTTTATGAGGATTGTATAGTTTAATCCCACAACCCTTGATGTAGGCAGAGTTATTCTGCCCTTTTTATATAAGCGAAAACAGAGACCTTGGGAGGTATAAATATTAGCTAAAGAGAAAACTGACATTCTAACCTGGGCAGGTTCTCTCTGATTTGAGAGGGAAGAAGTGCTTCATTTTACATCATCTGACAGTATTTTGTGGGTTATTATAGGCTATTTGTAAATCCTTCTGGAATAAGTCACGACATCAATCCAGTACAAACGTACATATTTGAAGAGACCCAGGGACCTTCCTATATGAATAAATACGTGGTCTGCCCCTCTGTGACACTGGAAGAAACAATTTTGCCAAGGAACCACTCTCCTAATTTGCCTGACTTGTAATTTCAGGATTTCATAAAGTACAGGTTCAGCTGTAATTACACCATGTGCTCCATCAGGCAGTCGTGATTTTTGACAAACTCTGATGCTTGAATCCTAATCTTGTAGCGTGTCTGGAATGCCTTGTGTGTCTGCTTAGTTACTTACAACCTTTCTGAGTAGACCTTTACCACTTCATGGCTGGCAAATATTCTCAGGTACGTTGTGGTGCTCTTGGTCTTCTAAATATGACATAAATGCTATGTTTTATGGATGAATGTTCCAAAGGAGAGAGATGTTTCTGAGTGACCAGCTGTGTATCTTCAGTCTCAGATGCTCCATTAGGATTCTGAAGTGACTGGCTGAAGTCATTGTCAAGGCAAGAGCTGTTACTTCAAGAGTGGGCAAACTCAAATTCTCTCTTGCAAACAGCCAAATGTGTGCTTCCTTTTGCATACACCCCAGAACACAAACTCACATTCACACACATAATTTTTGGCTTCATTTCCAGTTTACGATCTAGAAGAAGGAGATATATTGGCCAAATAAACTTGTGAATTAATCAAATTATGGGAGATGGGGAGTGGATGGAGATGTACTCTGTGGCCTCTAGTATTTTAAAGATTGAGTCAAGAGTTACAGACTCAAAATGCTGGTAAGAGTCAATAAGGCAGATTATATAAGTGCATAATTAAGGATGAGTAAAGCAAAAGGGAGTGGTGAGGCCTGGGGCAAACTGGAGAACCATGCCCCACTGGAATTTTTTTGTTGTTGAAGTATTATGCTGGCCGAACAAAACACACAGAGCTGCGTTTAAACCAGGACTGGCTGTCATTTGAATTTTTATAGTTTCTGGAATGGAAGATTAGTACAAGACAGGAAAATATCTTCAGGTCTCAGAAGTCTGACTACTGTATCCAAGAAGATCCCTCCTTTTATTCTCTTTTCCAATACTCCTTTTATTCCCCTTTCTAGCACTTATCACAGCCTGTATAATTAGTGCCCTTTTTATATTTGTTTACTTGTTTATAATCTCTCTCTCTCTCTTTCCCTCTTTCTCTCTCTCTCCTTTAAGCTTTGTGCAATTATCTTGCTCATCTCTGTAATTACCGGCACTCGCCAGGGCCAGATACATAATTGGCCCTCATAAGAACTGTTGAGGGAATGAAGCAAAGAGTGTGACACGTCTTTTCATCTTGTGATGTTATCTTTTTCATCCTGGTGCCCCCAGCACTTAGCACAGTGGTGGTGATGCAGTAAGTATTGGCTGAATGCAATTGTTGGTGATGATGGTTCACCACAGATGGTTAACCACATTGAGATAATTTACAGTGGGTGGGGCCGAGGTCTCGAAATAGATGTGGTCACTAGGCTGGGGAGATACTTGGGCACTGGACCCGGCTCTGCAAGGCCAGTTTAGTAAGATGAAAAATTGCAAGATTTATGGAAACTAATAAGGCACAACTGGTAATCAGAGCAGGGTCCTGACATCAGGGATGTCTGATGGTGGATAAAAATAGGAAACCCAGAAAGGGTCATTGTTGCCAGATAAAGGTATGCAGTCTGCCTCGGATAAGCCAACCAAAATAGAACTGAACCCACAAGAGCTGAAGGCTGAGTTCACACTCATGGAGGAAGAGGAATGGTGAGGGAATGGCCCAACAGGAGATAAGGCACTAAGAAACCATCTGGGCGTCCTATGTAGGCTTAGGGTTCTCAAATTCCAGGAGTGATTGCAAGATGTAGACTTGACCTCAGTGTACAGACAGAATGGTTGCTGGAGCCCAGATCAGGCCCCCACCAGCATTAGTGTGGTTTGGTGTTCAGTTCCCTGGTAAATCCCACCCGGGCTAAGGACACGTTAGTACCAGGAACTGCAGGGCTAACGTCAGTACCCTTGGCTATTGGGAGAAGAGCTTCCAATCTTAACTTTTATCCTAAGTGAGTATGAACTAGGATGTTTAATTTTTAGAGCAGGAGAACACCTGTGGGTTAATGCTGTCATGTGATTTAGCAATCAGTACTCTCTGGTTGAATGTGACAGAAAGATGATTCAAATTAACTTTAGTGAGAAAGGGCAATCTATCAGCACTTATAAACACAGCACGCGAAGGCAGAGCAGAGCCAGCCCTGGGATTTGTGTTCGCTCTGCCTGTGCTGCTCTCTGCTGTGGCTTCACTCTCTCAGCTGCTGAGGTGGGCTTTTCCCATGGAGAACAGTGTAACCCGGTGGTCATGAACTTGGGCAGTCCCACAGCCTGGGTGTGAATCCCACTACTCCTCTTTGACCTAAGACAGATTCTTCATCTATAAAATGGGCATAATTAATAGCACATATGTCATAGATTGTTCGCAAGGATTAAATGAGCACATAAATGTAAAACACTTAGAATGGTGCCTGGTGTTATTATTGGCTACCAGGAGCTCTGGCTCATACCCCAACAGTTCTGATACCAGAGGATGGAGACCGATTCCCCCTGCCAGTGCAAGTTAAAGACAGTCGTCTAGGAAGACTCTTATTAGCTCAGGCTGTGACAGAGGTATTGTCCATGCGAGTGGTGGAATCTCCTATCAAAAGGGGGAAAATTGGGAAACAAGGCAGGGTTGCCGCTGTCCACCACAATTTGTTCTCCCCTTCCATATAGAATTGTTGCTGGGAAGTGGCTGCCCAGCTCGGGCTGTATTTCCTAGCATTCTTCCTCCCCTGCATGGGAGATGGGGCTGGGGGAAGGATGAGAGGGCACACATGTGACTGGGTCTGACCCATGTCGTGGAACAGAAGTGATGTGTGATCCTCCCAAGCCAAGGCTTTTAAGAAGTGGTCTTGTTTTCTGCATCCTTCCTCCTGGTCATAGTTAGTGATGGGGACATGTTCTCCATGCTCCTTACACATTGGAATGTCTTGGTAATCTTAACAGAACTAACGCCAGGCCTGACACTAGGCCAGTGGTTCTTAACTAAGGGGCATTTTTTGCCTCCTAGTGGGCATTTGGCAAAATCTGAGAATGTCTTTGGTTGTCACCCTTGAGTGGAGGAATTATTGGAATCTAGTAAGTAGAGGCCAGGGATGTTGCTAAACATCCTAGGATGCACAAGACATCCCCCCACAGCAAAGAATTATCTGAATTGTGCCAAGTTTTTAAAACCCTGCCCTGGAGGATGGAGAGCCACAAGGCGAAGAGATGGAGGAGGCTTGGGTACCTGCTTCATTGCATCAAGGAAAGCCCTGGAACACCTACCTTGAAGAGCTATCTGAATAGAAAATAAGCCTCTACTGTGTTAGAGCATTGAAATTTGTGGTCTGTTTGTAACAGCAGCTGGTGTTGCCTTAAGTAATACAAGAAGAGAAATGTGCTAAAGGAATTGTGATTATTTAGCTTATGAAACAGACACACAATGTATTTTATAGCTGTCTGCCTAGATCGCAATATTAAATTGTAGACCATTGTGTTACTTAAAATTTACCAATAATTCGCAGCATGGATTTCCCTAATTAAAATCACCCAAGTCAGTATTAAGTGATTTTATGGCATGGGAAAAGATTGTGAGTATTTGGTTTGTATCCTGGATGGAGAATTTTGCGGGGTCTGACCTTAAAACCTTAATGAGTAGGTTAGGTTGTGTTTCAAGTCACAATTTATTTTACTTAGGGTTTCATCTCTTTTAATCAGTAAATGTCAAGTTAATCTTTCACATCATCTTATTAGTTATTGTTTGTAAGAAAGGCAAGTGAGATTGGTAAAGTAAGAGAAGAAAAATTGTTACAGATGGTAGCTTTAGTAAATATTGTAAAAGTGCCAGACTCTCAAATCCGTTTGACTGTGTGTGTTACTATGAATGCTATGAAATTGCTTAATATTGAAACTCCTCAGGGATTGTGTTTTTTTAGGAATTTTAGAGAAAAGGAGTCAGTGCAGGGGATCCAGGGGGACCCACCTCTTCCTCTGGAGTCACCCAGGGCTGGACAATAAAACACTGAACTCTATGGCTATGTTGATAGAATTCAAGATGGGCTAGATACCCAAGCTGGTCCAGTTAGGGTTAATCCTGGGACTTGTTCAGGATCGGAATGAAGGAATGAAGAATGAAGCCAGCATAAAAAAGAGCATAGATGACAGACAGAGGTAGAGATAGAGAGTGAGAGAGAGAGAGGTTGGGTTTTAATGACATCATTTGAACGTCTGGCCCAAGTTATCAAGTCACACCTAGAGCTTCATAGACTTTTCCTTAACCTAAGTCAATAAAGTCACCCTTTTTGCTTAAGCCAGTTAGGTTGAGTTTTCTGTCACTTATAGCTACTTTCAGGTAACATAGGTGAGATTTGTTGATTATGACTGACCAGTAATGCGCTTCCATGCCCACCCATTTCTGTGTGACTAGCATTGCCTGCTTGTGAAAGGAGACTACTTCTCTATCCTGCGATGTCAAGTCTGGCGATGTGACTTGCGTTGGTCAACAGGATGTGGGAAGAAAGGATATATGCATATCCATGCAGAACTTTAAGGGCAATCACATGCTTCTGCCATTTTCTTCTTTTCTTTTCTTTTTTTTTTTTTTTAAATCTGCCATGTGGCTATAAATCCCAAAATAGAGAAGATACTTGGAGCAGAGCCTCAGCTGAGCCACAAATGACAAGTCATATGAACAAGAAATAAACTTACTTCGTTGTAAACTGTTGATATTTTGGTGATGTTGTTAATGAGGCAGTGGTAATGAGTACAGAGAACCAGCTGGAAGGCTACTGCAGGGACCCCAGGAAGAAATGTGTATGCCCTAGACCAGGAAGGTGATAATGGGGTCAGAAGTGGACCAATATCAGAGATCCTTAGGAGGTAAACTCAGTTGAACTTGGTGAAGAATTGGATGAGAAGAGGGAAGTGTTGTCAAGAATGACTTCAGGTGTAGGTCTCTCTCACTGGTCTTCAGGACCTCATAGATGCACCATGAAAAATAAAATGAAGCATTTGCCCCAGTGTAAGCAAAGTTATGGCACAGATAAATGGCATGTGATAAAATGCCCCATCACTGACCCTTGAGCTCGATTCCCTGAGAGCCCAGTGTTTGAAGAAGATTAGAGTGTAATGTATTTGTTGCATGGTCCTTGGCCAAAGTCAGCACAAGTACCCGGAGCATAATGAGCTGCTTGAGGACACAATTTGAGTATTTCAGCCCCAGGCCAGACTGTGAAGTCTAGCTGGTCCTGTAATCTTCTCCATCCTCCCCCCACCTCCAGTGCTGGATGCTCTTTACTTGTCAGAGCTGTTTGCAAAGCCTGAGGGAGATCACATAACAGCAGGCTCTGCAAGGAATTAGCTTTGCAACTTAATGAAGAGAAACTTTCTTGCCTTCAGCTGTGCTTAGTGTTTATTATTTCTCAGACTATGTTCTTGTTACAGCTTAGTTATAAAAGCGTACACTTATAGTTACAAACTATATAACTAATAGCTCTATAATATGTAACATGTAACTCTTATGAGGTTTATAAAAGTAGACACTTAGTGGGCACTGATTACTTATAAATGTGAAGATGGAGACCGACAAGTATTAACTAACTGGCTCATGGACTCATGGGTACTCATTAGTGTTCAAAGCTTATATTTATACCCAGGACTTGATCCTTCAGCAAATGTTTACTGGGTACTGTAGGCCAGGGCTATTTCCAAGTAAATAATGTTATCTAGTACATTTCTTGTCCTCATAGAACTCATGCTCTATTTGGGAAGATAAATAAACAGAAAAGCCAAATAGTATAATTTCATATAGTACCATGAAGAATAAAATAGGGCTATGAATAGAACGTAGTTAAGCACATTAAAAAGGATCCTTAGTCAAATGAGTCCTTTGTGAAGGGAAGATATTTGAGCTGAGATGGAATTGAGGAGAAGGAATTCTGGGGACAAAAAACATTCTGAGGTGAGGGGACAGCCAGTGCAAGTGTCCTGAGGCAGGAAGCAGCTTGTCAGATCTAACAGGAAAGAGAAAGCCATGTGGTGGGAAAGTCATGAACCCAGGAAAGAGAAGTATATTTGTCAGCTAGGAAATTAGAGACTCTTTACAGCCACAGTAAAGAGCTTGGATTTTATCTAAATGCAATGGGAAGTCATTGGAGGGTTTTAAGCAGTAAAATCACGTGGTGTGAGTAGGACTGAAGAAGATCATTCTAGTTCCTGGGTAGAACGGACGAAGTAGGTGCACCAAGAGTGTAAGAAGAACGCTGACTGACGAGAAAGCTGGTGGTTTGGACCATCGTTGCAAGAATAGAGGTGCAGAGAAGAGGGTGAATTTGTGATATCTTTTGGATATCAGCTGGCAGGGTTTGCTAGTGGACTATTGATAATGAGATTAAGAAAAACCAGAAATAAGGGTGACTTTGACCAAAGCAACTAGATCATGAATCTCTGTTATACCAAGGATTCAACCCAGATCTCCTTAACACTCCAGGAATCTCTTTTGAAAGGCAAGTGTCTAATTACCTGTTCTAGTGAGGAATTCTTCCTTTTGAAGTGCTGTCTTATTATTCTATCTACAGGAAGCAGGGAGAGAGAGTGATATTTATAGGTTGCATTTGAGATCAGGTTGCCTGCCCTGGATGTCTGCTCCAAGCCTTCTGAGGAGGCTTAGCTGTGGGGCACTGGCTCTGCCGGTGTGGATGTCTGCCTTCGTGTCCAGTTCCTTAGATCTAAAAGAAGACAAAAAGGGTGACAGTGTCGACCTGACTGGCATTCTTGTTGCTCCGTGCTGACCTTTGACTGCAGGCTGCTTCCTGGATCCAGTGTCATGACTTGGTCAAGAAGACTTTATGTGCATGCATGTGATGACAGACAGGGTTCCAGAAGGGAATCTGAACTATGATCAAGGGCATCTGATGGTCCCCAGAGGCTAGAGGATGACAGCCTGGCCCCTTTGGCTCCGCTTTCTGTAGTCAGAGCAGGTTCCAGAACTCCTTGGTGCGGTGGAGCTGGGGCACCACTGTGGTTTGGACAGAGAGCAGGGTGGGGCAAGCTGTCCCCAGGCTGCTCCGGAGTTGGCTTCAGACAAGAGACGAAGGTCAGGCATGTGGTTGAAATTACACATGTGTTCCTGGCAGAATTCACGTCAGGATTTATGAAAATAGATTTTATAACTTCAGCTATACTTGGCAATGATCGTTTCTTGGTTGAAGTTGCTTGGAGGGTCCCTAAGACAGATTATTACTACAGATGGAGGTCTGAGTTCTGACAGGAGTTGGTTATCCTTACCTTTGGAAAGTCTCCTGAGGGGGCTTGGAGGTGGGTGTCTATCAGTCAGGATCCTGGCAGGAAACACGATTCACCTCTGATGGCTCAAATGAAGAGAATTCATGAAGAAACTATTTGCTGAGGTGTGGGCAGGGCTAAGGGGATAAAAAAGGGCTGGAGAGTCACTCAGAGGCTAGTCGCAGGGCAAACTGTTACCACTCCAAGTGCCAAAGAAGACAAAGGACTGATTTTAGTTACCTGAATCACATGGGACCTGGGACAAGAGCGGAGGAGCCACCAGCAGGGGCTGGAGTTCTAAAGGACCCAGTCGCTGCCAGAGAAGTGCCCAGAAGCAGGAAGGGGTGAGGAAGGTTACCAACCCCCTGTCTCCTCTCATTTCCTGCCTGTCTGTCTGGGGGAGAAGAGGGAAGAAAGGGAGGAAGGTGGATCTGGAATGGCAAACGAAAGACCAGCAGCCCAAGAGGGACGTCATTCTTCACTCCATACCATAGGATCGGTATTGTCTTTAAACACACACACATACACACCCTTCCTCCTCCTTCTTTTCTTTCTTTTTTTTTTTTTTTACTGATTTATAATGATAATCTTCAGACCCCATGACACCATAAACCCCTAGAGGGAGGGAGGTGGAGCATCAGTGGTGCAGTAAGTGGACAGTGGGGGCGCCCAGGCATTCCCCAGGGGCAGTGGGGGATGGAGACAGGGATTGTGGACAGGGGGCCCTGGCTTAGACCCTCATTGCTGGTTGGAGGTTGACTGGCAGAGGAGGAGAGGGTCTCAGAGTGGACAAGGAAGCATCCCACCCCCAAAGAAAAGGACGTTTGAGGGTGGAGGGAGTCACAGTGTATTTTTCATGCAGACATGGGGTGGGAGTCAGCTTCAAAGACTCAAATCCCTACAAAGGAAGAGATGAGTTTGAGGTTTTCAAATTTAAAGCCCCTAAGTTGGTGTCTGATCCAATTTCCTATAATGGCAGCTCACCTTTCAGGGAGAGGTGTTGGAAAAAAATCACAGCAAAAATCTCTGGTTTGGAGATCCAGCAAGGGATAAGGGGAGAGAGTGGTGCCCTTTCAGTGTCACTGAGAAGGATGAGAACCAGAAGAGGGCCCAGGGGGAGCTGGTGGCCAACATCTTGGGGGAAGGCATTGCAGCAAAAGCTGCAGAAGATCAACTCTGTATTTTTTTATTACTTTCCAGGAGGTCATGTTGTGTATGTTTAAGGCACAATTATAGTTTTGGTTATGCGTCTTATCGGTAAAAAAGAAAAAATTCAGGAAAAACCAAAATTTGCATATTTATTTATTTACCAATTGCATATAGTCTATGTGTGTTACCATGTTGACAGATTCTGCACAGTATGGCATAGTGGGTAAGAGCATGGATTCTGTACCTGGTTTCTTCAGAGGGTTGTTGTGAGACACAATTATCTGCAAAGCCCTTAAAACAAAGCCTGACACAAAGGCAGCAGAATTTGGGTTACATTGCAGGATGAAACATACCCCAAACACGAGTTTCTTAAGGGTGAGGGCACACTGTATAAATAGAAGTTGAATATATATTTCCACACCCCACCTTGCACACCTTCTTGGGGGTGTACACTCCTTACTTTGGAGACCACCAGTTAAGACTTAGTATTTGCTACCAGGCAGACTGTGCTGCCAGGAGTAAATTCACTTTTCCCAGCCTCACTGTCCTCATCTATAGGAGGACAGCAGTTAATTGTGCCTGCCTTTTAGGGCTGTTGGAGGTTTAAATGCATGACATCCAGTCAAACATTCAGCCTGGGTTCTGCCTGGCACGTCCTCAGTACTCAGTAAAATGTCACATGTGCTTATTGTCACAAAAGTAATGGTCATTGTATTCAAATCAGCAAAGAGAAAAAAGTCATCTATAATCCTACAGATCTTATACAATTGCTGTCAAGAAATCCGTTGGCATATTTTTAGACCTTTTCCTGAATCTTCCATATACGCACATACCTATTTCGTGTAATTGGGATCATATGGTGTATTCTGTTGTGGACCCGTTTTCAGTGGCTGTAAACTATAGCATCGTATAGGCTCAGAGTAATTTATTCACCCAACCCTATTGTTGGTCATTTATTTTTTTTTTCCCTAAGATTTTTCTATTTTAAACAACGCTGTGATGAATGGTCTTTTTCCACAGGTTTATTGAGATGTAATTTATGTTACCATCAAATCACCCACTTAACGTCTTCAGGTCAGTGATTTTTAGTGTATTCAGAGTTGTGTGACCATCACCAGAATCTAATTTTAGAACATTGTTGTCACTGGACAAAGAAGCCTGTATCCCTGGTAGTCATCCCCGTGCCCAGGCGGCCGTTACTCTGCTCTTTGTCCCTCTGGAGTTGTCTCTCCTGGACGTTTCAAGTAAATGCGATCATATAATCTGTTTTATTTGGAGACTCACTTCTTTCACTTTACATCATCTCTTTTTGAGGTTTACTCACATGATAGCATTATCAGTACCTTATTCTTTTTTTTCTATTTTTTAAAATTTTATTTTTTATTGAAGTATAGTTGATTTGCAGTGTTAATTTCATGTGTACAGCAAATCCATTCGGTTATGCATACATATATATATTTTTTCTTTTCAGACTCTTTTCCATTATCTGCTATTACAAGAAACTGAATACATTTCCCTGTGCTATACAGTAGGTCCTTGTTGTTTATCTGTTTTATACATACTAGTGTGTGTCTGTTAATCCCAAACTCCTAATTTATCCCTCCCCTGTCCTTTCCCCTTTGGTAACCATAGTTTGTTTTCTATGTCCGTGAGTCTATTTTTTGGTTTGTGAATAAGATTTATATCATTTTTTTTAGATTCCACATCTTTATTCTTTTTTGTTGCTGAACATCCCATGGTATGGATATACCACATTTTATTCATCCATTCATCAACGATGGACATTTGGGTTGTTTCCAGGACAAATAATCTTATAGATTAACTTTAATCATTTCCTTTGAATGCATTTCTAGACTTGAAAATTCTGGGTCAGAGATTATGCATATAATTTCCAGACCTTTGACTGTTAAACACTTCTAATCGAGTCTTTATCTCTCATTTGAGCACATTCATGACTTCCTTTGGCTTCATCATATGAACTGCAAAACTTCTTCTGTATTCCTTGTGACCCCTGGAGGTAGTTACAGTTTCTAACATTCTAAAGAAGAATTCTTTGAGGATTCCACCCAAAATCTGGGGGGTCAGAGGCTCTGATGGACAGTGATGTTTTTAAAGGGAACAAATTGTAGTTATTTCTATCCATCTTTGTCGTTTTCAACTAGAGACCTCCCTGTCGTCTGGCATTAAGGAAAATCATCAGACACTTAGAAGTGGTAGATGAACTCTTTAACTTGTCTCACTTTGTCCTTCTAAGTATACGTATCCGCTGCCAACCTCTTGGAACCGGTCTCTATCCAGAAGAATAATTTCTTGTGTCAGTGTAATTTTGACCAGGGTTTCCCAGCACATGGGCTGCTATGTATCATTAGACTCATAATCTTATTAATTTAAAATATGTTGCAAGTGACCTGACTTTCTTCCTTCTTTAAAAATTTGTAGGTAAGTGAAAATTTGTTTTCTACATGCTGTGGTTTTTAATCCAACATAGCTGTGAAACTCTTGGGGTGGCCTCCTGGGTAAAAATCTACTCACACTTTTTCTTTATTCTATGAAAGGATCCTGCGGAGAAGGCAGCTGGTGGATAAACACCGAGCTTAAGCCTTAGTCACTGTGAATCCTGGATAATGTTTACAAATGGAGTGGTCTCTGCAGCAACCAACTTGCAGCAGATAAGAGAGCTGCCTCGCTTACAGCTGCATTTAATCTTCCCAGGGCCTGAAAAATACTCATTGAATCGTGGTGAATAGGGCAGTTTATTTTGCCCCCACCTTCACCCCCGATATTCTTCCTCCACTGACCTTTCTGGTCACAAGCAAAAAAGGTGATGAACGTAGTCAGCTCTCTGTACAGAGACCATCCCCCGCACCCTCCTGAGGCTCCTCGGTGCTGTCTGCAGTGATGCTGATCGGTTTGCCTTGATCTTCACTTCACTGCCTCTTGAGAGCAACAGCGTGCATTTACGAGACTGTTGCCTAGATGAGGAAAAGTCTGGTAAGGACTCCTAAGTGCTGGAGCTCTCTTAAGTGTCTCTTATCAGAGGCCCTTTAATATAGGGTATCCAATTTCAACCTCACGACCACCCACAAAGTATTAAAATGGGTGTTATGCCCATTTTAAGTCTGAGAAAGTCGAGGAGGCATGGTTGCTCTGTGCTTCCTGGCAGACAAAGTGTAAAAACATTCCAATTCAACACAGACTTCTTATTGTTACAGCATAGGAAGTATGTTAATTCTAAGAGTAAACAGAGATAATCCCATTGCTAACTTCTTACCTGTCAGAGATGGTGCATGCCGTGGTGGCCAAAGCCTTTAAAAAATAAAAACTGCGATGTTGTTTTCTCTAAGGTGCGGTGTTCAGAGAAAGTGCCCCTCAAATAAAAAAAAGGGAGAGGTTCCATGATCAAGAAATTTGGGACATGTTGGGTTAGGTTAAGTTACCCAAGACTCTAGATTGCAGACCTTATCATAGACTCTACTAATGGGAACGTGCATTGTGAAACCTTAGGATGGGTAGAGTATAAGTATTTTTGGGGGGAACATCTATGAGCATTTTAAAGAGCTTGTTTTTGTGACACTCAGTCAGAGTGAACTTCATAACAGTCATTCTTTTTTGGTTTAATTTTTTTAATAGGTAATATACATGTATGGTAAACAGAGTATGCAGAAGTATTCAGTGAAAAGGTGTGTCTGTTTTCCTTTAACCATTGCTTCGGAGATTTTTTTTTTTTAAATTGGAGTATAGTCGATTTACAATGTTATGTTAATTTCTGGTATACAGAATAGGGATTCAGTTATACGTATATAATCCCTTTCATATTCTTTTTCATTATAGGCCATTAGAAGGTATTAATATAATTCCCTGTGCTATACAGTAGGACCTTGTTGTTTATCTGTTTTATATATAGTAGTTAGTATCTACAAATCCTGAGCTCCCGATTTATCCCTCCGGATCCCCTCTCCCTGCTGGTAACCATGAGTTTGTTCTCTATGTCTGTGAATCTGTCTCTGTTTTGTAAATAAGTTCATTTGTGTTTTTTTTTTAGATTCCACATATAAGTGATTATTATATGATATTTTTCATTTTTCTTTCTCTTTCTGGCTTACTTTACTTAGTATGATGATCTCTAGGTCTATCCATGTTGCTGCAAATGGCATGATTTCATTCATTTTTATGGCTGAGTAGTATTCCATTGTGTGTATGTATGTGTGTGTATATATATATCTCACAACTCCTTTATCCAGTCATTTGTCCATGGACATTAAGGTTGCTTCCATGCCTTGGCTATTGTAAATAGTGCTGCTATGAACATTGGGGTGCATGTACCTTTTTGACTTAGAGTTGCCTCTGGCCATATGCCCAGGAGTGGGATTGCTGGATCATATCTCCTGAGAGACAACCATTGATTTCAGATGTGCAGCCCTGTTTGTTGTGTGTATGTGCATATGTGTGTAAGTATATGTGTGTATTTCAATTGTGAGCACACATTTACATTGTTCTGCACACTCTTTTTACTTAATAAATGTTAGAAGTCGCCATGTTAGTATCTATAAAGCTGTGTCATTTGTTTTAATATCCACATAATATTCTATTGTATCAATGTGTCATAATCCATTTAACCAGTACTCTATTGATTTAAAATATTCATAAACTTTTCCTACTATGAACAGTGCTGCAGTGGGTACCCTTGTGCATTTGTCTTTGTCAGTATGGTGTTTCTTGCATCAGCCTTTGATAAAAGCCAGGGGCGTAATAATATGATATAACTCTGTGGAGTCAAGAGTGGCCCAGTTTTGTAACCTTCTGGTGGTCTGGCTTGATCCAGAGATACTTAGAAAATTTAAATTTCTGGAGAATTGTAGATCTAGGTCCTAAAAATATACGATCTGAAGTTGTTTTAAGTAGTGGGGAAAGGTATAGATTATTTTTTCAGACATAAGAAAAATTATGGTTTGTGAAAAATTACATTTCTCTTATGAAATGAAGAGGTTTGGAGTTAATACAGTAGTTGGATGTGTGTTCCTACTGGTGGCAAAATGAAACTCAAGGCGTGAAATCTCTAAGACAAGGATTTCCCAGGTGGATAACC